>NC_085136.1:47770320-48103654 GCF_035046485.1 Aedes albopictus
CAGCTCAAAGTTGGCTATCGGATAATTATACCTTTTTCTAGAATATTTTGAACTTCGTGTAGCATAGCCCGAACTTTTTAAAAATTGGACCACTGATACACAACTAGTTGATGAACTTACAGCGAAAATTTGAGAATATTTGATGCCCTATTCAAAAAGTTACAGCTAGTTGAACATTTTTTGACAAGTGAAAACTTTACCTGTCCCAGTTATTTTGAGTATCCCCTGTATGAGTTAGTAAGAAAGTCATTGTTTATCAATCAATCCTCTTATGATAAAGATGTAGAACGTCACTTTCCCTCAAAGGGGAACACTTTTTTTCTAGTGAAGTGTCCCGTCACTGACTGATCGTCGTCAGTCGACCTCGGATCTAGAGAACATGACAAACCAAGAGCGCCGGATATTTTTATGCGCATATCAGGTTCACGCGCACAAACAATGGATGATGAAAATAGTCAAAGTTTGTTGTTTTTTTTTTCGTTCTCTCGCCGAAATGGATGACACGAGGTAAACAGTTTAAACCAAAACGTTTGAACAAGATAGGAAGAACAATACCAGTAGTATCAACGCACGTGACGCATTCAGAACATTCAGCGATGATGATCAATACTTCCTTTTTTGATGAACACATCTAAATTGATATTCAGTCGGATTTCAGATCAATTTGACACTTCTTCCGAGGCCCCAAATTTATCCTCATTAGGCAATGACAACTTTTACGGCTATTTGATGGAGCTAATGGGACAAACGGCGATTGCCGACAGTATAAGTATAGTGACGCCACCCACCTACCACAATCGTCGTGAGACGTCGATGTGAACTGGTCGGAACAAATGACGACAAGAAAGATTCGGACAGGAATTATTTAGGAAATAATTTATTTCTGCCTGCGACCGGTCGGTATGCTAGCTGGTGTGGGCGTAAAAGTAGCTACATAAATGTGACACACTGTCTTGTGGAGGATAATGGCACGATAGTAATAACGTCCATATAATACGAAAAGTGGATTCCATTTGGCGTTAGGTAGAATTTTAGAGTGCTAATTAGGAGATTATATCAATAAATATATGTAGAATTGCGGAAGAAGACCAACAAATTCAACAATTGAATCATATTAGCGATTTTTTATGATGGATGCTAGATATTCAATCTTCTCATCACTTTCTTATCACTACATATCAGTTTAGCACTTCTCCACTTTACTACTCTACCCTAAGCCTACTTTCGTTAAAGTTCAAATACCTACTAGATGCACGTTTATCTTTTCCATGTGTTCAGAATATTTGGGAAATAAGATCAAGAGCTTTTACGTGTGGCCAATCATTTCTTAGAATTGGCACAGATGGCAACACTACCATTGACCGAAAGTAAGGCACCGGTAAACATGAAAATTGGGACAAAAAAGTTCAAGAAACAATGAAATGCATATCAGGAGTCGTTGAGCATTTGAAAAAATGAGTCAACATTGTTTGGATAACTGGCAACACTGCTCAAGTAGATCCAAATTGGGTGTTTGTCAATAGAGGTTCCCAAGGGGTCCTAATAAAGGTGGGTCTCAGGGCGGTACGATGGTGTCCAAACAGGGGTCTTAGATACTTGTAATTGCCCGAGCAGAGGAAAATATCAAAATAATAACAACGGAATCACAAAACCTGTTTTTATATCTCGGTTTGTTATTTTTAACTTATTAAGTCATCACCGTTCCATAACATGTTCTGTTGGGCAATCTTATTTTGTTATGGTCGTGCTCTTGGTATATTTTCTTTAAATTACATTTCAATAACATGTTTTGTTGTAGCACAAGTTCAGTTATTATTGTGTCATTGAGACTGTACAAATATTTGATCATTAATATTACAACATAACTAGCTTTGCAATCAAAACTACACCATTCGAGATTTTCGTTGATCACTGCATTCCGTGAGGAACTGTAAGAGAAAATATTATTTTGTCATCAGTTCCTCTTCTTGACATTACGTTTTAACTGTGACAGTACCAACTTATCAGCCTTTTGTTTTATAAGCACTTTGAAAAGTATACCTGTCCCAGTTTCAGTTAGGTATGAAAATGAAAATAGAGAGTGTAATAGAGTGTTAGCCATTTTATGAAACATTTTGGATCAACTGGTGGAATTCAACAACGAACAACACATTTTCGACAAAAATGTAAAAAAAATAAGTCATCAAGAACTCCATTAATTATTTTTAGGCATTTTATTTTTATTGATTTCACTGCATCGAGCCCACTTAGATCCACTTGGATAAATGAATCAATCAATGAGGTAATAATGTAAATTAATCTTATCCACTTATCCGCGAGCGGTAATGGCGGTGGCGGGCACAAATAACCGATTCGAATTTTGACGTTTCTTGGGGATCGCAATCGGTTGGCGCCACTGAAGAGTGGGTGAAGGGGTGAGGAGGAGAATGACAATGTTTTGACTTTCCCCCAATAAACGTCAAAATCCGAACCGGTTGGATATGCCCGCCGTCGCCATTACCGCTCGCGGATAAGTGGATAAACAATGAATGAACCACCTATTAAAGGGTTTCTAAACGACGGTAGTTTTTCATCGTAAGTTGTTTGGAAAATAAACGAAAACTATTGTTTCTCTCTATTTTCGATAATAAATCGCTTGCGACAACAATAGCGTCCCAATTATGAATGAAACATTTAACAATAGATCCTATTGTTGTGTATCCCATTGAATGCATATGGGACTTTGGAGGAAATCCTATCCGCAACAGAATAAAAAGCAAATTTTGTTTTCAGATTGTTATCAATAACGTATTCATATCAAAATTTGTTATTAAAATATTTTAAAAATTCGCTGTTATTAAGTTGTTATTGAAACTAACAAAACATGTTATTAAACAGGTCTTCTAGGAACATTTTTTTGTTATAATTTTTGTTATTTTGCCGCTTATGACAGACAAGTTTATAACAGGATATGTTATGTAAATAACATGAAAATAACTCTTTCCGCTACTCAGTTATTTTTCCAAAATAACACATTTTATTATGCTGTTGCTATTCCCTTCTGCTCGGGTGGCCAATAGACTTTCAAAGCAAAGAAGGGGGCTAAGATAGTTCTTATGAAATTCTTCTTTGTTTTTTTTTCTAGATTGTTTTTTTTTATTTATGTAATTTTTAACAATAGGCTAATGGTAACAATAGAAAATATGGTAATCTAAGCGAGTAAATGCTATTTTAAAGCTGACACAGGGGTTTCAGATGGGTTGCTAAAACAAAATTGGGTGATTGGGGGGTTTGGGTTTGGTAAAGACGCTGAAGAGTTCAAAGGGGTTAAAGGAAGATCCGATAGTGATTTCCTGGGGAACTTGAAGAAAAGGAAGAATCTAGCGTTTCAAGGTGAGCTTCAGGGTGGTTTCAGGGGGCATCAGGGGAGTTTTCAACACGTTTAAACTTATCTGAAATCTCCAGAAAGTCGACGGAAACTCGCAGGAGAAATCAATCAATGACCGTTATGTGTCCGACAAACTTTTTGCTTTTTTCTACACCGTGCTTTGGCACTGGGTACCCGGGTACGCTGTCGGTCACATAAGAGTAAGCACCTTTGATACGTTTTTTTTAAATGGAGGTTCAGAGTATTAAGGAACACTTTGAACACTCTGAAATCCTTCTGACACTTCCTTGGTTCCTACTATTAAACCTCCATGAAACTGTTCCCCTTGACCCTCCTTCAGACATCTTCCTGTCTCTCTCTTAGCCTCTTTGAGACCCTCTTATTTGCCCTCCTCCCCATAAAACTCGTTTAAAACATTAAACTCCCATTTGGACCACATTCCCTCCTCAATCGCTAATACACATTTTTTTTAGTCAAATAGACTAGAAGAGGTTCTTAAAATCATCATAAAACAACAATAAAATATATTAGGTTTTATTTAAGGTTTAAGGACTGTTTTCACAACCTCAGCAAAACTAATTGGTCAACAAAATGTTATATGGCTAAGGCTCTTTTCAGCGCCCACTGAAACCCTTCTGAGAAACTCTTTTGTGTCGACCCTTTACGACAATTAAACAGCCTATTTATTGTACCCATAAAAAAAACTAGGAACGCTCGACAGAAAATCAAAAAGCACTTGCGAATTGAATTTCCCAACTAACAATTGCAATCTTTTCCTAATCGGTATTTACAATGATAAACAAAAAAAAACACTTTTCAAAGTTTAATAAGAATTTTATTCGACAAGCATTGATTCCTTTACAAAACAGTTTAACAAAGCATTGGTCTGCTTCTTATTAGGCTGACGTATCCATAAGGATATGTTCCTGCACAATGTGCTTTTCACTTGTCGAATAAACTTTTTCAGTCCGTCATACTTCGACTCACAACTTTGTTCGGCTAATGGGATGAACCTTAGCTAAAACTGTTTAGACAACCAAGTTATCAACAAACCAACATTAAAAAAAAAAAAACACTCAAAAGAAAATAGAATAAAATTATGCAGCTTAACATTGAGTGCCAAAAGACGTATTCAACTTAATTATAAGGCATTTATGTCTGTAACTTTATGAACTGCACCTTGATATTTATCTTTTTTATCCTATCTTTTCCTATCCTTAAGCACTTCTTGTCAAACATGACATCAATATTCTCCGACAAAAACATGAATCAAAATTTTGCTTCACGGATTTCCAACAGAGTATGAGTAGATTGCCTCAACAGTTGTTGTGAATGCATCATGCTGCACCACATATTGCCATACATGCCATAAAGATCGATATCTATATATATAAAAATGGATTTCCGTCTGTCTGTCTGTCTGTCTGTCTGTCTGTCTGTCTGTCTGTCTGTCTGTCTGACCACTATGGAATCGGAAACTACTGGACCGATCGGTGTGAAATTTTGTATGTGGGTGCTGTCGGGGCAGGGGAAGGTTCTTAGCTTGGTGTGAGACCTCTCCGGCCTCTGGAACGGGGGGCTCCCATACAGATGCCTTGGCGGGAGACGCCTCTACGGAGCTGCATGTCAAAAAACACAGTAGGCAGGCAGTACGACGTTTGCCGGGACAGCTAGTTTAATAATAAAAATAATAACATTTTCATTTTGCAATTTGTACATCAGCCCCAAAGTATGGAAACAATATTTTCAATTAATTCCAAAACTTTTTTTTGGCCGAATTGATACAAGTTTTCTCACCGTGCGATGAAAATACTGACAGCAAAAGCACGTGTTTTGGACTGAACAGCTGCTGAAGTATATGGCGTTGTTCAGTTGATTACCACGTGCGTCGTTTTTTTTTTTTCTTCTAAACCATAGGGGGATAATCTGCTCAACAGACACCCTAACAGGAAGGTTAGGGTAGTGTGGGGCTGAGGCCGTCTTCTACAACAATAGTAAAAGCCAGGACTACTCTCTCCTCGAACCCACTAAACAACATTCCTATGGTCGCCTATGGTCGTCTCTCCGGAACCACCAAGAAGGTATTGCTTCAGAGAGGGGCTAGTGCACATCGCACCCTCAAGGTTAGCTGCGTAGCCTAGCAGCAACGATCATCGATTACTCGCTCTTGACTACTCACGTTAGCATACTGGCGCTTAGCCAGTTTCCCGAGTGGTCCTCGCCACTCCCTTTGTCCTCGGAAGGTGCCCAAGTAACAATTCAAAACCATTAATAAGCATGCGCGTTGATCAAATGTTCTACAAAAGCGCCGATAGTTGAACAAGTGTATATGTCGAACAAAGTTGCGAATAAATGTTTCAAGCACTGAAACTGCACGTTTGTTAACAATATTTCTGCACATGGAATAATTAATCGAACAGAAATTTAAAGAACGTTGTTTAGGTATTCACTTCATCTGCCTAATAATGCATTAATAATGACAGAAAACAAGCTGCTTCCGACGCATTAGATGCCATTATTCCACATATGATCTACAATGGAACAAGAATTTATTCAAGGTTTGACAACTTTCGCTTGATCATTTTATTCAACTACAATAATATAGCTTAACAACAAGATGTAATCAGGTTTCGTTAGAACATATGATACGCTTTTATTCAATCAATGTTGATTAGCACTGGAACTGTGTTACTCAATTATCGTTGTTCGCCATGCTCCCATTTGTAAACACGATTGCTGATTAGGGATCTAAGAAGAGCGTCTGCGCCTACCAGCTTCAACACCAAACAAATATCTAGCAGCAGCTCAAAATATTACACTTTCAAAATCATTCTGACTACACGCTCCAACGACAACAAAACCGCCAACATAAACACCGAAAAAGACAGCTGGAGTTGCTCCTGGGCGGCTGGTATTGACGAGCAGAAGTACCCACTTTGGTGCTACCGGTCAAACCGGGATCAGTTTCCGAATAATCCAAATTTATGGCTGCTTGGAGATATGCACAAGCGTCACACATTTTTTTCCTTGCGATACAAAACAGGAGCGGAAAAAAACTAAGTTCACTTGTTCAGGCGTACAAACAAAAAAAAAAAAGTTCGAAGATTTATCAACACAACACCGTGAATGACTGACTGACTGACAAATATATCAGTATACCGCCTTATGATTAAACATTGCGGTTACAATTATTCAAACATTGATCAGCTTCAATGTTTATGAGGACAATTTGTTCAATAATATATTTAAGCAATGTTTAAATATTTATAACATATGTACGACAATGTACTAGACTCAGGAACTTAATATTTATAAACTGCTTCAAATCTGCCGATTCATGTAATTCAGATTGAAGCAGACCGAATGCAAACGACTGTCAATCAGAAGGTCCCGAGTTCAAGTCTTTCCACCGATGTGATTTGTTCCATTAAGGCTCAATTGAGAATGGCACATGTTCCAGAACTGAAAAAGCACTTTTTCCCAAAATGATCCACAAAACGCAGAAAATAAGAATGTCCGATTGTTTATTTAGTCAATTATGACAATCGGACACGTTGGCTTTGTTCGCTTTTTCATTATTCTGGAGAAAAGTGCTTTTTCAGTTTTGGATAATATGCGATTCTCATTTGAGCCTTAAAATGAAATTAAATTGTGACGTTGTAGGTAATAAGATCAGAAAAAGATATTTCAGATTAAATACAAATGCAGATATATAGAAAGTAAAATTATTTTTGCCATTTCACTGTTACAATGATATTGAAGAAACGTTTAAGAAACGTTTTTGAAGCAGTTATAAAATCATATCTATTAATAGAAATGAAATCAATATGAGATACGTCATAACACCAGCATGTTTTGATTGTATTATAGTGGAATAAATTTCGAAGAAAGCTTGTTATTATGCACTTTGCTGCTAATGCACAATAATGGTTTCTTGAGCCATTCTTAAACGATTAAACAAATAGCGTCGAACAACGATGTTTCATAAACGTCGATGAAAAGTTTATGACATTTGTGTAAATAGCTGATGGTTCAAACGTTGAACAAGAGTTTAACAACCGATGTACGATCATTGAATAAACATTCATTTCATCGTGCTTACAGAACTGTTGACCCGACCAGAAGCTCCTAACAAGATTATAACAAAATTATTACAACCGTTGTTAGAAATAACACAATTTGATATAATTTTGTTGTAAGGATTCGTATATGTGAATAACCATTACAAAATTGTAACACAATTTGTTATTATTTTAAAAACAAAACTATAACAAAACTTGTATTATTTATTCAAACGGATATATAACAGCATTTGTTACATTATGCATATTAAAATATGTAATTGCCTATAACAAAATTTCGTAACACATTTATTGTAGTACTAGCTGTCCCGGCAAACTTTGTCTTGCCAAGCTGTGGTGGTTTGACAACTGTTGGGTTCATAGCAGCACGGCACTCTAGATCAGTTTTAATGCGATCGTGTTGATTTTCTTCCCAGTACATAAAAAATCAGGTTTTTATCAATTTACTTACTTTTTTAGATAATTTTCTCAACTTTTACTACTTATAAACACAGCCACCATGAATACAAATCGAACTATGCAAGAGCCGTGGTCCAACAAACGAAAGATTCTTGGTGTTCTGACACAAAATAGTAAACTATTTTATGATGAGCAACAAGATTCTCCCAGAACCGCTGTCTTAGTACGCAAAACGTTAAAATGCTATCCTATTACAGAGTTTATCAGAAAGGACATTGTTGCGGTCATGGTAGAGGTACCAACCACTAGAGGTAAAACTGAGATCGCTGTGGCTTCAGCTTACTTTCCTGGTGATGTTCCTGAGGTACCTCCTCCTGAGATCGCATCATTTGTTCAATTCTGTAAAGAAAACAACAAATCGTTCATCATTGGCTGTGACGCCAATGCGCATCACACGGTTTGGGGTAGTACGGATATTAACAGTCGAGGTGAGTCACTATTAGAGTATCTGTCTTCGAACAATATAGACATTTGTAATAATGGTGATAAACCTACTTTCTTAAATGCAATCAGACAAGAGGTCTTGGATCTAACACTGTGCAACGCTGCAATCTTTGACAAGATCACAAACTGGCACGTGTCAGATGAGATTTCTCTATCTGATCATAAACACATAATCTTCAATTGGAGCGGTGGAGATTATTCTAGAACTGCATTTAGAAATCCCAGGAAGACAAACTGGGATCAATATGTGGAATTGTTGAATACGCATTCATTTACAATGGGAGAACCTATTGATTCAACCCAAAAGTTGGAATCATTTTCTCAAAGGGTAAATGAAAGTATCATCAATTCCTTTAACGGAAGTTGTTCCACCATACAATCGTCTTCTACTAGAGACGTGCCATGGTGGAACTTTAAACTGGATCGCCTTAGAAAATTTTCTCGTAAAATGTTCAATAGAGCGAAACAAACGGGAGATTGGACTCAGTACAGGAAAGCCCTGACTGAGTACAACAACGAAATACGAAAATCTAAAAGAAAGTCTTGGATGCTGACATGTGAAAAGATAAACAGCACTCCTGTAGTTGCAAGACTACAGAAAACGCTCGCAAAAGATCATTCAAATGAATTGGGAAACCTGAAGCGCGACGATGGAGCTTTTACCAAAACTCCTCGTGAAACTTTGGATTTGATGATGGAAACCCATTTTCCGGGTTCGGTTCTAAGTGTGGATTCCAATGATACTATATCTCTGGAAGGTGAAGGATGTCCTAGTATACCCGAGTAGCACACATGTTCTACATAGGTCTATGCAACTCTTATATGACCAAATTCAGTCATATAGGAGTTACATAAACTTGTATAGAACTTGTGTGCTACTAGGGTAAACTCTTCGGAGTCAACTAGGACAATAAACACCACCTCAGATTTAGCTGATGAAATCTTCACGAAGGCCAGAGTGGAAAATGCAATTAGATCTTTTCAGCCTTTTAAATCTGCAGTAGTTGATGGAATATTTCCAGCACTGATTCAAAATGGAGAAGCGGTGTTGGTACCATCACTAATTGAGATGTTCAAGGCTAGTTTAAGATTGAATTACGTTCCATCAAAATGGAGACTTGTAAAAGTTATCTTTATACCAAAAAAGGGGAAGCGAGACAAGACGCATCCCAAAGCATACAGGCCAATTAGTCTTTCTTCAGTTTTGTTGAAGACTATGGAAAAGGTTTTGAAGGATTTTATCAATTCTTCTTACATAAAAGACCATCCCCTATCTGACTTCCAGTTTGCTTATCAATCTGGTAAGTCAACGGTTACAGCACTTCATTCGCTAGTAACAAAAGTGGAAAAAACGTTTTCAGCAAAAGAAATAGCTCTATGCGCCTTTTTAGACATAGAAGGAGCATTTGATAATGCCTCCTATTAATCTATGAAGCGTGCCATGGAGAACAAAAACTTCGACCAATGTATCATACATTGGATTTATACTGTGCTTGCAAAAAGAGAAATCACCTCTGAGCTGGGAAGTTCTTCTATAACAGTAAGGGCAACGAAAGGTTGCCCTCAAGGAGGAGTCCTCTCACCACTATTGTGGTCCTTAGTTGTAGACGATCTTCTAAGAAGCTTGAAGGAAAAAGGTTTCGAAGTTGTGGGCTTTGCAGACGATATAGTCATAATAGTGAGAGGAAAGTATGACGAAACTGTTTCGGAGAGAATGCAAAGGGCCCTAAAGCATCAACCCGTCAAAAGCCGTAATTGTCCCTTTCACTAGGAGAAGGAAGATCAACCTAAAAGCTTTTCGGCTTGGAGGGATACAAATTCATCCTAGTGATCGAGTCAAATACTTAGGTTTGATACTGGATGCTAAACTGAACTGGAATGCTCAAATTGAGTCCGTGATCGGTAAGGCAACAAGTGCGTTCTGGTTATGCTCCAAAACTATTGGCAGGAAGTGGGGCTTGAAACCAAAAATGATAATGTGGATTTATACTGCCATAATTCGCCCAAAAGTGACGTATGCTTCGTTTGTCTGGTGGCCAAAAACGAAAGAGGCTACCACACAAACAAAGCTTGCGAAAATTCAACGTCTTGCGTCCATTGCTGTTACAGGAGCGATGCGAAGCACTCCATCAAAAGCTTTAGATGCGATTCTCAATCTGCTACCTTTGCACGAGTACGTGCAATTAGAAGCAGAAAAGGAATTGCTGAGACTTGAACGAGTTGAAATGTTTATGCCAGGTGATCTTGTAGGTCACCTGAGCATTTCACAATACTTCCAAAATAGGCCAGTAATGAAAATGATTAAAGACTGGATGAAACCTGTGGAGAACCATGATGTTCCTTACAAGTTGCACGAAACAACTCGTGCAGATTGGGAAGTCGGAGGTCCCACTGTTCGTCAAGGGTCAATCAAATTCTTCACAGATGGCTCAAAAGTTGGAATAAAAACGGGAGCGGGAATCTACGGCCCTGGAATACAAATTTCAGTGGCGATGGGACACTATCCTACGGTGTTTCAAGCAGAGATTCTTGCTATTTTGAAATGCGCAAATATCTGCCTTGAGAGAAAATACAGATACGCAAATATTTGTATTTTCTCAGATAGTCAAGCTGCACTAAAAGCATTGTGCGCTTACAAATGTACTTCAAAGCTTGTCTGGGAATGCATTCTTTCACTGCGCAGGCTGTGCCAAGGGAATTCAGTAAACTTATACTGGGTTCCAGGTCACTGTGGCATTGAAGGAAATGAAATGGCAGACGAGCTTGCTAAAAGTGGTTCCAATTTACAGTTTGCTGGTCCAGAACCATTCTGTGGTATATCAAACTGTACAATTAAAATGGACCTGAAACGCTGGGCTGAGCAGAGGGTGATATCCAATTGGATGGACGTCAAAAATTGCAATCAGTCAAAACGATTTATAACACCAAATGCTTATAAAACCAAAAAGCTCTTAGAGCTCAACAAGAGAGCTCTATGTACATACACTGGCCTAGTAACTGGACACTGCCCGAGCAGGTATCACTTGAAAAATATTGGCCATATTCAGAGTGATATCTGTCTTTTCTGTAATACGGAACGTGAAACCTCGGAACATCTGCTTTGCAGTTGTGGTGCTTTATACACGCGCAGGCAAAGATTTCTAAATAGTGGTTGCTTGCAACCCAGTGAGATCTGGTCTGCAAAACCTGGGAAGGTCTTGGAGTTTATTAATTCCATTGCACCTGACTGGGAGACGACGCGTCGTGGCAGTAGCTGATTACTTGACACATGGTAATTAGCTGGCTAGATGCGAATATCAAAACGGGACATGCCACAAAAGTTCAGCCTATTGGACGCAGTGGCTTAATTTCCCCAACAGGGGAGGAAAAAAAAAAAATGCAATTGTCATGCTGATCGGTTCACCCGTTCGTGAGTTTTGTTGCCTCAAAGGAAATTTGAACTCATTTTTATATATATAGATTTGCTACATTTTTGTAACAAAATAATTTCAAAATTATGTGTTAGGTTCCTGAGTGCAAACTTTTTAAAGGGTGATAGAGGACCATAAATGGTGAAAAAAATTGTTCTACGTATATGGTCAAATCTCAACCGTTACGTAGTTATTGAACTCCCCATGTTTTTTATTCTAATTGCCTTAACTGGCTATAACTTTAAAATGGTTAAACTTATCGCAGTTTTTTACCCTTATTCGAAAGATTATTCAATTTTCTATCAAATGGCATCTTTGAACCGATTGGTTTAGTTGAATAACTAAGTTTTCTAGGGCAAATAGCCTAAAAGTTGTGTGTTTTAATTTGTTTTTGTCAGTTATCTTTGAAAAATGCGTAATAATTCAAAATTCTTTCTTTGGCAAAGTTGTGGCCCCTTTTCCACTCTACAATTCGTTCTTTGACATTAAACTTCTATCTCTTATCGTTTTCTTGCAATTTCGATTTAAATGTGCGGCACAGTGCGCAAAAAAGTGATGGCCTCATTGGCAGAGGCGTCAGATTGCTACCGATGGTAGGTATCTTGGTTCAAATCCCGTTCGGATCCGAAAATTTTATAACGTACTGGAAACTTTTTTTTATGCCACAAACTTTTTCTAAAAATAGAATAACACACTTAAAAATATTTACCCAAAAATGAGTATAAAAATTTAGTTTTTACCCTAAAAGGTTGCCAAGGAATTATAACACAATTTGTTATAATTTTGTTAAATTCTACCATATTTCATGGAACAAGTTTTATAATATTTTTGTTATGATCATAACAAAAGTTATTACATTTTTGTTCTTTTCATGTGGCAACTTTGTTAGAATTTCTGTTATTTTAACTACTAACGGTACATGTTTTATAACAACCCTTGTTATAAAAATTTATTGTAACAAAATAACACAGCTTGTAATAATTTTGTAATGTCCATCTAGTCGGGTAGCCAGTGTCTCTAGCAGGATCTGACCCCGCTGGTTCGTAAAACGGCTTCCCCATTCCACGGCCCAGGCATTGAAATCACCTGCTATTACAACCGGCCTTCGCCCAGTCAGTACAGTCGTCAGCACAGTCCAGCATCTGCGTGAACTGCTCGATCGACCACCGCTACAACAGCTACAGAAGAAGACCCCGTTTACTTTGTTCCAGACCCTTCCGCGACCCAATTTCCGCTGCCTGCGGGTACTCAATATGGGTCCACTAAGATGGCGATATCCGTTCCACACTCAGAAACTGTCTGACAAAGCAGTTGCTGAGCTGCGTCACAGTGGTTCAGGTTCAGCTGCGTTACCTGCTCTGTGATTTGTCCTCTACGACTTTTCTGAAGGCCGGGTACCTTGGATCCGTTGGGTGCTTGTTGTTCGTGGTTTCCCGGAACAGACCTAACACGCGGGTGGACTCGTACCTTATTACCTTCGCCGCCGCATTGTCAACACAGCTCGCTCCTGGCAGGGCCTTTACAGTCCCATGGCTTGTGTCCTGGTTCCAGACACCTGATGCAAACCTCCGATGGCTCGTGCAAGGTCAGTTGGCACACATCAGCCCACCTTGAGCTTCCCTAACGGCTGCGGTGGCCACCTGCACCTGTTGCCGCAGTGTTGTAACGAATTCTTCCGCGTTAGTGATCTCGTCTAGGTTTTTAACCTACAGAATCGTCTTCGCTGTTAGAGCGCTCACCCGAACGCCCTCAATAATGACCTTTTCCGCTAGACATTTGTAGACGGCGCCCTTGCATTCCGCGCTTAAGCTCAAGGATCATTTCACCTGTACTACGCACGTCGTCTCCCAGATCCACGAGCTTTGCATTGCTCCTCATCGCCTTCAAGACTTCCGAGTAAGTACTTGAACTGTTCAGTCTTGTGACGAGCCCTACGTCTCCTAGGTTTAGTGATCCTACGCATTCAGTGGTTTCTTCTATCTTCTATTCCGCTGAACTATAGCTCAAAAGGGTCCTTCCCTGATTCGCCATAACTTGAGGTTGCAGAGGACCTGATAATGGTCACCACCCCCTGTTTCCTTGAATCCGGGATGAGCCGGTCTTACATGGCCGTATCTGTGCAAGTACTGCTTGAAGCACCCATGGCCAGACAAAAACTGAGTCATGTGGAAGTCTACCACTCCGTGTGCTCTGGTGATCCACATCAAATGATTGGGAATTAGACGATTTGTCCACTTGCCATTCACCTGCTTTGTCCCACTGATGCTGTCACTTGAGTAGTGTGTGGCTCACACTCTCTTCCGTACTTTTCTTGGGCTTCGGTCCCTGTTGCACTCGCTATGTTCCTCTAGGATAAGATAGATGGGAATCATGGCAGCTATCACGCACACTGCGTTCGATGATATGGTTCGATGCGAGCTCGACACGCGCATTACCATCAGACTTAACGTAAGGTTTTGCTGGGTGCCATTTATCTCTGTCTTCAATGTTGCCAACTACACTGGGGCTGCATACCTGTTGGTTGTCGTTGATACGCTCACTATTAGTCTCCGGTTGCTGCTGATGATTGCAGAGCTGTTAAACATGATCAACGATAGCTCCGAGGTCACTACCGTAACCTTCTTGTAAACAACTGTTGACTATGTTGTTGGTTGTTGAAGTTCAGTCGGTCGTCTAACATCACTCTCAAGTGACGAACTTTGCGCTTCAAGTCGATAATGCATTTGCCAACCACAGTTCTTGCATGCCGCACTGTCTTCCGAGTACTGATGATTACCAGCTTGGTCTTGGGGTTGTAGTAGGCTGATATAATTGGTATTTTGTAGAGCAAGCCATGATAGGATGTTGAGAAAATAAACGTCATTCTTGTTTATCTACTAGTCCAATAAAGATCTGTTTTACTGGCTATTACATTGGCGACGAATTTTTGAGCCAACGCGGTGCACTAATTTAAGTATTGTTTTAGATGTGCGTGCGCGTAACGTGAAGAAAGAAAGAAAAAAGGAAATAATGTTCCGAATTTGTTAAGAAAGTAAACCCAGCACATGGGCGTAGCCAGAGGGGGGCAGGGGGGGGGGCCGTGGCCCCCCCCTGGCCGCCAGATGTATTTTTTAATATGGAGCCAACTCAAAGATTATCAATAATTCAAAGTTCCAGGAAAAAAAAATCTCAAAAAATTTTATATTTTAAAACTTTAGGTTATCCACAATTATCAACCCTTTTTACTCGAGAACCACAGGAAATTTCGCCAAATATTTCTCCAAGAGAACCACTTCAATCTTATCTTAGATTTGTTACCATATAACAAGCTTGGTTGAATGGCTAAATTTTGTGATGGCAATACAAAAACAGCATACCAAATTTTTCAGATATGCCGGAACCGGTTCCGGTAGGGAAAAGGAAGGATTTTGTAGAACCATATGCTGCTATAGAGTGCAGTTTTGTGCTACTGCAACACGAATTTTCACTAATATTCAATTCAAACAAACGTCATGTTAAGAGCAAAATGCCTCGGATTTCTTTACGAATACTTTCAAGGACGGCTTCAAAAATTGCTTTATTCATTTATTCAGGAACTTCTTCAGGGATTCTTCCCAGGAGTTTCTGCTTCGTTAATTCAGATTTTTTTTATAAATACTTCTGTAAGGATTCCTCCAGGTTTTATTTTTCCATAGCGGCCTTCAGTGATTCCATCATTGATTGCTCCAGAGAATTTTTCAAGAGATCCTCTATAGGTTACATCAGACATTCCTCCGGAAAATTATCCTGGGATATCTATAGAGATTCCCCCAGTGATTATTCCAGTGTTTTCTCCAGGAATTTCTTCAATGATTCCCATAGAAATGTCAACAGAAATTCTTTTAGGTATTTCTACAAATGTTCCTTCAGAGATTTCTTCAGGAATTTCTCCATATATTCCTTCAAAAATTCCACTAGAGCAATGATCACCAAAGTGCGGCTCGCGGGCCGCACGTGATGCCGAGTTCTCTATGTTGCCATAGAATTTCTTGCAATGTTTCTTATGAAGGTTGTTCTACTCCCAAAATAACCTAGAATACCGGGTTGAATGTTTCACAAATGGATCTAGGAAGTGCAATACAAACAGTTGAAAAAAATAGGCCTGAGGATCGCTGCACTAGAGATATAATTAAATGTTTATTAATTTGAAGTATTTCAGCAGGAATATCTTCCAGAACTCCCTACAGGAAATTTTATCAGAGATGTGCTAAAAAATCCAGGAGTTCCTTTAAACATGGTATACAAAACATTCTTTTTTGAGTCCATCCAAAGATTCCAACACAAACAAAGACCAAAAATTAATGCAGACATGCATTCCTCCATATATTTTTTTTCCAATAAAAATTTTTCCAGTAATTTGTTAAGAAAGTTTTCCTGGGATTTCTTAAGGAATTCCTTATAGGAGGCTTCCTGGATTCCTCATGGAGTTTTTCAGGAATTCCTCCATATATTCCATCAAGAATTCCTCCAGGGATTCATCCGGGAATTTATTCTGTGTTTCTTTCAGAAACAACTCAAGGGATTATTTAAAAATTCCTCGATGAACGATTTCCCCAGGAACACTTTTAAGGAGTTCCTCTTGATTTCTCTAAACAATCATCCAGGGATTACTCCAGAAACTCTTCCAGGAATTCTTCTAGAGATTCCTCCAGGAGTATTTCCAGAGATTCCTCCGTAAATCCTACAGGCATTTCTCTAGGATATCCTCCAGGAATTCCTCCATGGATTCTTCCAAGATTATCTGCAGGGCTTAACTCGGGAATTTCTTCTGTGATTCTTTCTGGAACAACTTATTTTAAAATTTTTTACAAAGATTCTCCAAGGAACTCTTCTCAAGTTTCCTTCAGGAAATCCTCCTTGTATTCTTTGAGGAACTCCTCCAGGAAATAATTCAGTATTTCCTCCAGGAACTGTTTAGGAATTTCCTTAGGAATTCCTTCAAAAATTGCTTCCGGGATTCCTTCTGGAGTTTCTTCAGGAACTCTTCTGAGGATTCCTCCAGAATATCTCCAAGAAATCCATCTGCGATTTCTTCAGGAATTATTCCTAGTATTGCTCTATGATGTTCTCAAGAGAATCATCCACGAATTTCTTCAGGAATTCCTCTAGGAATTTCATTTCATCTTGAGATTACTCCAAAAACTCCGCCAGAAATTTCTCCAGGAGTTCTTCTGGAGATTCCTTCAGGAATTCCTGCAGGCATGCCTCTACGATATCCTCCAGGGATCCCTCCAAGAATTCCGACAGGATTTTTTTTAGATATTCCACCAAGAAATTCTTCAGGTTTTCCTCAATGCATTCCTTCAGGACTTCCTCCAGGCATTCCTCCAGAGATACCTCTAATAATTGTTTCCGGGATTCTTCCAAGAATTCCTACAGAAATTTATCCAAGAAATTTGCAAGGGATTCCTCTAATGATTTTTTCCAGAGACTCCTACAGGAATTCATCCAAAGATTTCTCCAGGAATTACTTCAGGGAATCCTCCAATAATTCGACTAGGAATTCTGCTAGGCATTCTTCCAGGAAATTTTCCAGGCATTCTTCCACATATTCATCCTTGGATTCTTGCAGCGATTTCTCAAGGATTTTTTTCAGCGATTTCTCCAGGAATTCCACCAGATATTCCTCCAGGAACTGCTTCAGGAATTCCTCCAGGAATTCCCCAGGAGTTGTTCCAGGAGTTCCTCCTGGGATTGTTTCATCCTGGGATTCCTTCAGAAATCCACACAGGCTTTACTTCAGGATTTCATCCAGGAATTTCTCCAGGAATTTCTTCAGGGATTCCTGTAGGAATTTCACCAGAGAATAATCAAGGAATTCCATCATAAATTATGTTAGTAATTCATCTAGGAGTTTCTCTAGGAAATCCTTCAGGGATTCCTTCAATAATTCTACCAGGATTTTCTCTAGAAATATCTTCAAGATTTTTTTCAGGTATTCCCCAAAAATTGGATTTACCTCTAGGCATGGATTCCTCTAGGAATTTTGCTAAAAATTCCTCCAAGAACTCCTTCAGGGATTTTTCCAGGGATTTCTCCACGAATTTCCCCAATAATTCTCCAAGGATTCCTTCAGAAATTCCTTCGAAAATTTTTCAGAAATTTCTCCCAGAGTTCCTCTAGAGATTTCCCCAGAAATTCATCCAGTAATCGTTGCAAGAATTT
This sequence comes from Aedes albopictus, assembly GCF_035046485.1. NCBI lineage: Eukaryota > Metazoa > Arthropoda > Insecta > Diptera > Culicidae > Aedes > Aedes albopictus. The sequence goes on from NC_085136.1 coordinate 47,788,266, forward strand.
CTCCAAAGATTCTTTTAGGAATTTCTTCAAGGATTCCTGCAGCAATTCTCAAAGGAAAACCTCCTGAAATTCCTCCAGATATTCCTCCAGGAATTTCTCCAGGAACTCCTCCAGGAAATTCTCCAAGAATTGCTTCAGGAATTCATCCAGTAATAACTCAAGGAATCAGGGAATTGTGAACTGGATATCCTTTTAAAATTATGTCAGCAATTTCTCCAGGATTTTTTCCAAAAAATCTTCTGGGAATTTTTTTAGAAGTTTTTCCAGTAAACTCTCCAGGAATACCCTCAGGAATTTTTCAGGGATTCCTCCAAACCTTTTTCCAGGAATTTCTCCTGATATTCCTTCATGAATTGCTTCAGGAATTCCTCCAGGGATTTCTCCACGAATTTCTCTAGGAATTTTCCCAGGGATTCCTCCAAGAAATCCTTCGAAGATTTCTCCAGGAAATCCTCCAGAAGTTCCTCCAAGGGTTCTTCCAGCAAATCCCTTAAGGGTTTCTTCAGAAATTCTTGCATAAAATTCTCCAGTAATTTTTCAGGGATACCTCCAGATATTCCTCCAGAAATTTCTCAAGAAATTCCTCCAGAGATTTCCTGACAAATTTCTTCAAGGATTCCCCCAGGGATTCCTTCAGGAATTCCTCCGAGAATTTCAGGACTTTCTCCAGAAATTCCACCAGAAAATGCTCCAGGATTTTCTCATGGTTTCAGAAATAGAAAAGTAATATAAATCTCCCAGAATTCCTCTGAAGATTCCTCTTGAAACTTATCCAGTAATTCTTTCAAGAATTCCTTAGGAGATTCTTCCAGGAATTTCATCATGGATTCCTTCAGCTATTCCCACAGGAATACCTTTACGATTTCCTCCAGGCATTCCTCCAGAATTTTATACAGGAATTTCTCCAAGAACTCCTCTAGGAATTACCCCAAGTCATCCTTCATAAATTTTGTTAGCATTTCCTGTAGGGATTCCTCCGGGTATTTCTCCAGGAATTTCTTCTGAAATTACATCAGAAATTGCTTCAGGAATTCCTCCAAGATTTCTGCACGAATTTCTCCAGGGATTTTCCTATGGATTCCTCCAGGAAATACTTCTGAAGTTCCTCCAACGATTCTTCCAGGAAATCCTTCAAGAATCTCTTCAGAAATTCTTCCAGAAGGAGAACTTCTTGGAATACCTTCAGGAATTTTTCAGGGATTCCCCCAGGTACTTCTCCGGGATTTCTCCACAAATTTCTTCAAGGATGGATTCCCCATGGATTCGTTCTGGAATTCCTTCCAGGATTGCTTCAGGAATTTCTCCAAGAATTCCGCTCCAGGAATATCTCAAGGGATTTTTTCGGATATAGAAATCTACAAGAATTTGTCTGGAGATTCCTCTAGAAATTCATCCAGTAATTCTTCCAAAGAAATCCTCTAGAGATTTCACCGACAATTATCACTGGAATACCTCTAGGAATTCCTCCAGGAAATTATCCAGAATTTAGGGATTTCTTCAGAGATTCTTCCAGGAAATTCTCCAGGAATACTTTCAAAATTTTCAAGAGATTCCTCCAGACATTCCTCCAGGAATTCTTTCAGAGATTTATCCAGGAATTGCTTCAGGGATATTCCCAGAGATTCCTCTCGGTAATTCTCCAGAAATTCCTCCAAGGGTTCCTCCAGGAAATCCTCCTGGAATTTTTCAAGGGATTTTTTCAAAATTTTTTTCTAGCAATTCCTCCCGGAATTCCTCTGGAGGTTTCTCCAGTAATTTTTCCAGGAATTGCTATAAGAATTCATCCAAGAAATTTCTCCAGGAATTTCTACAGGATTTCCTGTTCGGTCTTATCCAATTTTCCCAGGAATTACTTCAGGGGTTCCTCCTCTAATTCCTTCAGAGATTTCTCCAAGAACTCCCCCAAGGATTTTTTTTAATTTCTAAAAGATTTCCTCTAGGAATTTCTCAAGAGATTTATTTTGAATTTTTTTTCGAGGAATTCCTCCCAGAATTCCCCCAGGATTTTTTCCAGAACTTCTTCCAATGAATCCTCCAGAAATTTATCTAGAATATCTTCTAGGATTTCCTCATGAGATCTCTTCCGATATTTCTCTAGGTATTCGTCCCATAATTTATACACGAATTCTTCCAGGTATACTTTCAGAAATTCTGCCAGGGATTCTTCCGGGAATTCCTCTAGAGATTCTATAGGGCTTCCTCCAGGCATTCTTGTAGGAATTGTTCCAGGGATTTATCCAGGAAGTCTTCCAGGGATTGCTCCGGAAATTCCTCAAAATGTTTCTTCAGAAATACCTCTCAAGCTCTCTTCAAAAATTTATTCGGAAATTTTAGAAATCCTTCAATCATCTTTTCAGACATATACCCAAAAACTTCTCCAGGTTTACCTGATGATTTATTTTGAATTATTTCAAGAATTTCTGGACGAATTCCTCCAGCGAATACTATTGGACGATAATATAAAAAGGACTTATACAGGAACCAGGAAAGTCTAGTCCTAAAAATCGTTAATCTTCCAGAAATTGCTCACCGCTACCAGCAACACCTTGAATCATGTAGATCAGGCGAGTTTTTTTTTAACGTATTGTACAAAATACAACAGCGTGACTGCTGAAGGGTTAAATAATGCTTAATGTTATTATATATATTCAATTTCATCGTATTACACATAGATATGAAAGCTAGTAGGCACAAATTTGCTAAGGGTGCTTGCCCCCCCCTGACCGAAAAGCTGGCTACGCCCTTGACCCAGCAGATAAGATTTAGTTCTTGGGAAAAGGGGAACTAGACGAGGATTGCTGCTCACCAGATGTTGTTTCCGTGTCGTGACTGTACAAAGTGTAATGTGGAATGGAATCTTAAGTATGGACCAACTGTAGACTCTATTGCATTGATTTTTCAAAGTTGTCTAGCGGTAAGTTAACACTAATATGTGCATTTGCTGAATTATTATGTAGACCGCATTGAACAACGGTTGTGTGTGAAAATCTGTTGTAAACAAGCTATATTTCTTATTATGGCAAGCGAGGTTGAATTTCCCCGAAGATCCATCAGGTTAAAAAAATCACTAATGTAGTGAATGTCAGCATCTAACCATAGTAACGCACGTTCACTCTGACAACAGTTAAAAAAATAGCCTACTTTACGATTCATAATGAAAAATTACTTCTTGAAAACAAGATTCAAACTATTATTATTATTATAATTATTATTATGGGAAGAATGTAAAATAATATCAATTTGAAAGTTTGAATACTAAAACAAACATTGAGTACAATCATGATAGTATTGAAATATCATGGTTTATAATCTGACAAGCGCTCTAGTTTATTTTCTACAAGCATGAAGTCAATGACAAAGTTCAACAATTTGGGTTTAGTTTCAATATTCTGAAAAATCTTGAAAAGCAATAAATTTATTGTGAATGTGAAAATTTGAGTGGCGGACTTCAAATGGAAAAAACTGACTAGAAACTAAACTAAATCAATATTCAACATGAAAACTAGAAAAAAATGCTAATATTGTTCCAACTTGGAAAAAAATGTCTACTAACGGCACTTTCGATTTTGTTTATCATTTCACTGTGTTTCGAGTATTCTGTAATTATTTTTCCAAACAGGAAACAGTCAACAGAAAACTATATACTATGGAAATTAGAGAACATAATTTGATATTCATTGATTCAGGTAACAGAATTCAAATAACAATTAAATAAATTTGATTTTTTTTCAAGGTTTTCTTGAATGTTTAATATTACCACTGTGTTTTTAAAAATATGTGTTAAAATGACTGTTTTTGTAGAGATGGCTCATAGTTTATGACTGTAATATTGTAATATAATTTATAAGGCAAGGCTGGTGTTTTATGGTATCTGAAAAAGGACACTAGTTTACTTATTCTGTAGAAACGATCACTAAAGCAGAATGAGGCCAACCAAATTACATTAGCTACATAGCATTACAGAAAGTGCATTCACCATTAGGAAAATTCCTGAGATGACATAGGGAACTCTGCTAGAATTCTAGTCCATTTCTGATTTCAAACATAGGGGAGACGTCTACCATAATCTCTTTGCTGTAGTGACCGAAACAGAGAAATTTAGATGATCATGAATTCTAGGCAGCGTCTTGGTACGAAAGAGCAATAGAAGAGACTGCCAGAAAAAAATATATACAAGACATACTACTTTAAAAATCCTGCGGCAGAAAACCATTGCATTTGAGCTAGGATAATCTAGGTAGCATTGATTTTTCATGTCGTCGTAAACGGTATTCATGAGTATCGAAACGTTGATCGTTGATTAAAAAAAAAGTGTTCAACTCGTCCTCTACCGCGTGCACTTTGAAATTGGGTTTTATCGGATAATGCATGGGGTGAGAGATGGACAGATTTCGGATCGTAAAGGCTATTAGAACAGCTAATGATGATCGGGCTTAGGGAGAACTGCGTCGCATTGTTAACAGGAAAGTTAATTGTTTATTCACGCTACACCTGCCAAATCTGGAGTAGGGCCGTTACAGGTTTCACTTGGGATCTTTTAGAAACAGTTGTGGGTTTCCGTTATGTTTGATATTTATTTTGTTTGCGTTATAGTTCTGAGAGACGCATCGGAAAACAACGCGGTTGGAACTGGCCCCACGTACAGCTTGATGTTCTGGAAATATAAAAAAAAAATCCCCAGTAGGACTTGGGTTCTGCTACGCAATAATACATCGTTTGTGTTGTATTGTAAGAATTGTGTCGTAACCCGTGTCATGACCTAGGTTATGTCACACCTAGAAAAAGCAAACTGTAAAGACAATGGAAATATAACAAAGATTTAATTTATAGAGATAATGTTCATATTACATTAATGAAATCCTAAAAAAAAGTTTGGAGAAGTGAAAATTATCAAAAATTATTCAAAAATCAATTTGTCATGTTTTCAGATTATGAAAACGTTTTGCTGCAGTGCGCGTTTGTATACAAGGTCGGTTGACGACAAAGCTGTTGATTTTGCCAGTCATGTAATATGTATGCCCTTCGATATTCTTGTTCATTAATGACAAGAGAAGTTGTTTTCAAGAAAACCATTCTCTAAAAGATCAAAATGAAGGAGCATGACTCAGTTCATTTGACACAATATCTAGTCTGTCATGAGACGAAGAAAGTCCAAAGAACTTTAGTCCATCACATCAGGTGATAAAGAGATATGCGTAGGGAACGAGAAGTTCTAGTCCGCATTAGAAAAGACCAAATGTAGGAGATCCGTCTCAGTCCATTTGGCAGTCCAGTCTACCTCGAGATAGATGTAGGAAGTTTCACTTTAGTCCATCTATTCGAAGGTAAAGGGACACATGAAAAAAAAAAGTTTCAGTCTGCGATAGAATACCTGTAAATGATATATAGATTACCAAATGTAAGGTATGTAGACTTAGCCCTTTCGGCAGTCTAATCTTTCATACGAGAAAGGAAGTTCATTGAACTTTAATTAAAAGCATTGAAAAAAGTAGAATATACACAAGCAATAATTATTATTTCAAATACAAATAAGTGTAACAATGTTATTTTATTACAGAATTAAATGAAGTTTCAAAATGGTGTCGGGAAACTGCTTTAGCATGTTATGGTAAACAAACTTATCGGAAAAAAAATATCAAGCATTGGTGAGAAGATCTATCCGATGAAGAAAAAGAAGAGGGAATATGAATGGCTAAGTATAAAGAAAAATAAAAATACATGCATAATCTTTTGAGTTTCATTCGTGAATATTGTTATTATAAAACCGGTTTCTTTTCCTACTTAGATTATCGTACCGAAGAAACCAAAAGCATACATCAGGATCAGCCACGTATATACGACTGCGGATTTGACATGAAAACAGTTCGATAACGCGAGGACACTCAAAGATGCAAACTCTGTCGATGTACGACTTTATTAGAGAACAAACATTTTGTTAAGATAACTTGTGCTATACATTTGAGATTATGTAGAATCTAACTATTTTAGAGAAAAGGAGAGATGTAGTAGGCTGATATAATTGGTATTTTGTAGAGCAAGCCATAATAGGATGTTGAGAAAATAAACGTCATTCTTGTTTATCTACTAGTCCAATAAAGATCTGTTTTACTGGCTATTACAGGGGTGAGCTAGAGATAGCTGTTTTTCCCGCATCAGGTTTCCAACGCTTCTATTGCCTCCATGGTCAGTACTTCTAGTTCCTCTCAAGTTTCCCCGATCACTAGCAGGCCAACAATCTTTGCTCCTCTGGGAAGGTTCAGCTTTTCATCGTGCATGAAATGCCAGAGAATCAGACCCAGAATAGCAATAGATCCCTGTGGATCTATCGAGCTACCGCGCTGGTACTCCTCAAAGCATTTTTGACAGCGTTCTGATGACATCTACAGTAGACCTGCCTTTCCGGAATCTCAACTGCATTTCGAATAGACAGCTCTCACTCTTCTTCTGTTTTGAACCACACTCTCCAACAGTATCCAAAAGACATATCGGCCTATACGCTGATGGGCCGGTCCGGGAGGTTTTCCTGGCTTCGTTAGCTGCACTAACTTCTGCCGTGTCGGGGAAACTACCATCGGAATACGCTATTGTATTGCGCTCCTGAACATTTCCAGATTTTCAAGAATCGCTGTTTTTAGGGCTACATTCTTGAACTTCCCATCCTTGGCATGGTTGCCTCACACGCTATCAGCTGATCTATGCTGAGGTTCAGAGAGTCCTCCAGTCGCAATGCTTCCACAAACACTTCCTTAAGTTCGCTGTTTTCCACCTCCGCTCATTTAGTTGGATTCCGCTAGTCTCCTGTCTCCTGTCTCCAATATGGTACCGAATAGCTCGATGGTCGCTATGGGTATATTCCTCACTTACTCTCCCAGTTCATTGATCTCATCAAACCAGGGCTGCAGAAAGTTACGTCTATGTTGGACTCTCGACCTTCACTTACGGATATTACCTTCGTTGGCGATGTCTACGTTCAGCTTTGCCAGAGCTTCAAATAGGCTGCTTCCTCACGGGCATTTCGAAACACACGTAGATTAGTTACCCAAACTGTCCTGGAGTGGAGCGGATTTAGCGTGGTGGGTCAATCACGTGACTATCACGCCGAGCACCTGGGATCGAATCCCACAGTTTGTCAAACTCACAAAATATGAATTCTTCCTTCGCAATGGAAGTAAACCGTGGGTCCCGAATTCACTAGGGCTAAAAAAATCACGGTATTACAGATAAAAAAAACTGTCCTGGAGTTAGTTCTAATCATCCTTCCTCCCACTTTCCCCCTCCACAGTGGCACGACGCACAGGACTTTGGCCGCAAACGGGAGATCCGTGCGCATATGTACAAACTGCGCGAGGAGCGCCTTAAAGCCCTGTACGCCCCCGGAGACGCCGCCCCGCTAGCGCCGTCCTCGCCGTTCATCATGGAACAGCACAACACCAGCAGTGCCAAGTTCGGGCTGTCCAAGACGTCCGTCACCGGAAGCCACGGCGACTCGCTCGCCGACCAGAGCTTCGAAAGCTTCAAAACCAAGGAAATCAGAGACTCGGAGAGTCCCACTCGGTAAGTGTCGATTTGTAGCGTACTATTCCTTTGTTTTGGAAAGTTTCCCATACCTCGGTTCTTTTAGATTCGGAACCGTCATCCCTTCAGACAACAGCGGCTGGCACGTTAAGTCGTCTGAAGAGCGAAGTGCAGACGGTAAGACCCACACCATTCGCAGCTCAGCCACTACAGAAGGAACCAAGGACGTCCAAGGCGGACGCACTTCGTTCGCCGGTAAAAACGAAGAAGTCAGCAGCGAACGCTTCGAAGGCGACGATAAGAACTTTGTCCGCAGCTCCGGTGATCAATCGGCAACCTTCCTGGCGGAAAACACCGTTCTGGAAGGTGAAGATGGCAGCACGATCTCCAAGAAGTCCACAACGATGTCGTCGTCTTCGTCGAAGGTGATCCGCTCGCAACAGACCTTCGGCGACACCATCGAAATGGGTAAAATGGAGTTGCCCCCTGCCAATACCAACATTCCGGAGTTTACCTGCGGACTCTCGACCAGTATGGAAAAGTCTACAAAATCAACCACAGAGACGCATGAAACTGATGGAAACGTGACTAGCAAATCCCTATCCAGCGATCCGGATCGTGTGAGCGAGGCTTTCCGCCTGGCGGAACTCCCCGGCAAGGTCATCGAACGAGACGTCCGAATGATCAACCCTTCCACTAGAATGATCACCATCACCAAGAAGCTCGAAGACGGAACTACTGTCACGACCCGGAACTACGAGAAGATCGGCGTTGAACCGGAGAAACCGTTCGATCAGCAGGCACACGCGGAAACTCAAAAACGACTCAATGCCGCCGTCGAAGCCCTGAGCAACAAAAACCGAGACGAGATCGAGCATCGATCGGTCAAAAAGGACCTCACCGAGAAGGTCACCAATTTGCAGTTCATCGCCGAGGAACGCTCGGAAACCGAACGAGTCGAACAGGTCAAGAAACAACAGCAAGAAACCATCACTCAGCAAAAGGTTACCGTTGAGGTCGATCCGGCGCACGACTCCTTTGCCCGTTCGCTGCGCTGCGTTTCGCCAACCGAGAGCACTCGCTCGGTACGCTCGAACTCCACAACCGGGCGATCCAGCGTTAGCCCGGACAAATCCGCCCGCGGACGGCGCTCTCCGTCGCGGGAATCCGATACTAGTCGTCTCAGCACCCACACAACTACTCGCTCCAGTCGCACCGACCAAGTGGAGAACAAGGACTACATGAAGCCGACCATCACCTCGGAACGAAAACAGTCATCCTTCAAGGAAACAGTCGTCCAGGAATCATTGACGGCGGAATCTGCGTACGATACGGTTGACAAAACCAAGCTCAGGGAACGCTCTGCTAGTCCGAGAAAAGTTCCGCAGAACTCTCCGGACATGACTCCACGTGGACAATCTCCCGATAAGTTCGCACGAAACGTCTCACCTAGCAAGACTCCGAAAGAATCGGCTCCGTTTTGCTCGGTGGATACAACTCGAGGTACATCTCCCGTCAAACGTGATTCCTCTCCGGTGAAGATCACCTCCGAGAAACTGGTTCGTGAGAACTCTTCCGAGACGTTCAATGTAGACACAACGATCACCGTTTCTACTACGGAAAATAAGCAAACGCAGAATCAGATGCGTGAAGATGTTGAAGTATTCGACACGAAGAAGCTGGTCACCGAGAACGACGATATCACGATCAACGTAAAGCTAGAAAACGTCACCGATGACATCGAAGTGACGACTACAGTAGAGGAAGTCGCATTGAAGGATGAGAAGTCGACCGATGACCAGGAAACTTCCAAAACAACAAAAACTCCCAAGCAGAAACCTCCGCTGGTGCGCAGCGAAACCTTTGAAGAACGGTGCCGTAGAATCCTGGGAATGCCCGAAAAGTCCGACAGTATTGAAGAAACTGCCGAAACGAACACATCCAGCGTGTTCAGCACCTATGACAACACGGTGACCCGCAGCTCGGAAATTCGCGAGAAGCGAAAGAAGATCGAACAGGAAATCAAAACCATCGAAAGCGAAACGATGCGAGCAGCTCGCAAGACAAACGAATTCCTCGCAGGCGAACGACGTCCTTCGGCCCCGGCAAGTTCACCCGATCGCAAGGCAGGCGCGGCCTCACCCACGAAGTCTACGTCCCCTGTTCGGAAGCACTCTCAGCCTTCGCCAGAACGACGTCCTATGCAGCAACAGCCGTCGAAGGAGTCATCCCCGGTCAGGAAACATTCTCAGCCATCTCCGGAACGTCGTCCTCAGCAGGAGCCTTTGAAGGAATCAGCACCGGTCAGGAAGCACTCACAACCATCGCCGGAGAGACGGCCCAAGGATGACGTCCCTGCTAAGAAACCTGCCGATAGCTCGCCCGTTCGTAAGCATTCCCAACCTTCTCCCGATCGCCGACCAAAGGACGAACAGTCACCTCAGCGTAAGCCAGTCGAATCGAAAGAAACCTCTCCAGTCAGAAAACATTCGCAGCCATCTCCAGTTCGCAAGCCTTCCGAACAGGTAAAGGAACCTTCGCCGCATCGTTGCTCACGATCACACGATCGTTCACCAAGTCCAAAGCTGTCTCCAACCCACACCTCCACTCATGTCGAATCCTCCATGATCACCAAAACAACCACTTCCAAGGCTGACATTCTCATCAACCAGAAGAAGGAAGGCAAGAACATGTCGGTGACGGAGATCACGATCCAACCGGTGATCGACGTCAAGAAATCGGACAAAGTTCTCACCAAACAGACCTCGGACACCAAATTCGACCGCCGTTCAACTAGCAGCCGAGCGGTAACCAACAAGAGCTCGTCCGACTTTGACGTGAAACGTAAGGCCTACGTTGCGGATAAGGCGGAATCGGAGAGAACTGCTCGAACTACTACGACCAAGGTCCGAACGCCGGCTACCAGTCCGGATAAGCGGCGTCCCCTGGACACGAGTCCGACCAAGATGGATAAGACTAAACATCACATAACGGTGGCGAAGATCAAGATCGAACCGGTGCGGAAGCCCGTGGTAGCCAAGGTCGTTGTCGATGATCGATCCTCCAAGCTCGGCAAGACTACGAAGACTACGAAAAAGGTCGTTGAAGAGTACACCGAACCGGAATCGGACAAGGATACTGGAATTTCAGACAACGAGATGGAAGATGAAATGACGACTGTTGAGACTACCACCACTACGGTGACCACCACCAAGAAGATCGACCGTAAGGACTCAGCACCGGTTAATCGAACAACCGGAAAAGTGGAGAAATCCTACCCTCGTTCATCAAGCGATAACGTTCTGAAGTCGAACAACACCACCAAGAAGACAACCGCAGCGAAGTCTACAGCGGCTTCCACCATAACCACCACTTCTTCAATGACAACCAAGAAAACCGAGCGTCCGGTAAAGTGTGTAACCACCAAGACCATCAATCTATCAGCCAAGCCAACGATCGATTCGGACATCCTGGACAACGTGGTAATCGATATCCAACACGCGAAGTCATCGCGGGAGCCAACTCCGAACAAGTTGATTCCGATTCCGGTTTCACCGGATGAAGACACCGGCAAGCCTCGCTATCCGGATGCAGTTCAAGAACCCGACGATGAACCTAAGCACGTACCGAAGGTGAGCAACGTGCCGATTTTCGAAGAAGCTACAAACGAGTACATTGGATGTGAAATCACCGAGGTCGAAGACCACGAGGTTCGAGCAGCCCGTGCCAGTCGGATTACTAACCTTGACAGGGTGACCGAGGATGACGAATCGCTGATGAGCGTCACCCAGAAGGTGTCCAAGTTTGTTGAGGAAGCTAACAGGTTGAAGGACGCTCAAGCGAAAACGCCCAATCGGTTCGTGCGATGCGAGTACGATGATATGGACGAACATCTCAAGTCGGATGAGTGTTTGCTGAGCGTATCGGATAAGGTTACGAAGTTCATCTCGACGGCTGAAGAGGTCAAGAAGATCAGGACTTCGGGACCGTTCGTGCCGGAATGTAAGGTGACGGTGGACGTGACCGGGTCAGATGAATGCTTGAAGAGTGTCAACGAGAAGGTTTCCAAGTTTGCGAACGTGGATAGCCAGAAGACTACGGAAAGGAAGACTACGGTGGTGACGACTGCATTGGACGACGTGGATCGTAGTTTTGTGGAGGAAGATGATGATTCGCTGTTGAGCGTTTCAGAGAAGAAAAAGAAATTCATCACCGGAACGACTGCTCCGCAGAAGTCTCCGGAGTTGGTGAAGAACGTTATGAAGCAGACTAGCAAACACGAGCGCAATGTGGATGAAGACTTTGGAAGTCTTGAGTCGGATCATAAGACGAATATAACGGAGCGTTACACAACGGCTACACTGACCAAGCCGAAAGATAAGGTTCCACAGAGTGTTGCTCTTAGAAGCACGGAGGCCGTGAAGAAGGCAAAGCAGCTGTTCGAAAGTGGAAACAAACCGGCTGCAGCTGAACTGGCCAGACAGAAGGACATTCTGAGTCGTCCTTCAATTTGGGAAGATCGTCGGAAGAAGGAACAAGCGACCGCGGTAACGACAAGCCAGAAGGATGTGAAGCTGACCGATATCGGTGTATATAAGAAACCGCAGGAGAAGGTCGAACCAGAGCCTAAGCAGGAAGAGCCGGCGCAGCCCAAGCAGGAGGCACCGAAGTCACGTCGTGACAGTGGTCCGAAGACCCCAGCTTACATCAAGGATACGGTGTCTACCAAGAAGGATCTGTTTGAAAAGAGAATTTCTTCTTCTAAGCTGGAAACCAGTGAACTCATCAAGTCGACCACTTCTCAGGAGGACCGAGCGGAGTACACATCAACCGGCAAGCGACCTTCCATTACGGAGAAATACGAACGCACCATTGCACGGGACACTCCAACTCCTGGAAATAAACCGTCGTACATGAACCACACGGTGAGCTCATTGGAGCATATGAACACTGGTCGTCGTGAGTCCATCGATATGACTCAGAGATCCGTGAAAGTAGAAGAAACGGTTCATCACCAGGATACCTCCAAGTCAACGAGTACCAAGTACGAAGAACTGAAGCGTGCCGATTCAGGAAAGAATGTTTTGTCGGCCGCGCCGAAGCGCAAATCTTCGATTGACTGCTCAGCTATTGAAGATATCTTTGAGCTGGAGGTGTTGGAGAAGATGCTGGAGTCGGTGACTGGGTACGAGCAGCGTCGGCGCATTCGAGCACAGATACGGTTGGTGAAGAAGTCGGGTGAGAAGCCGACGTCCGCGGTAACGACGACCACTACCACAACTACAACAACCACCAGAACGAATAGCCGCGTTCGAGAGCCCAGTCCAAAACGTAAGGATTCCAGCCCCACTCGAACGATGACAATGCGTAAAGGTTCGCAAGATACGGAAGCCAGGGTAACAAAGACAGTTGAGGTGGAGAAGAAGACTGAGCAGGTTCCGCGCAGTGCAAGTCCAACAAAAACCAAACCGTTGACCAATGGAAAAGCGGCCACGGCAACCACGACTATCACTACCACGTTGAAGACCTCCAGATTTGGCGAACGAGTTGTACCGCAGAAGGAGGCGAAGGATGACAAGCCTATCTGGGCAACGAGTAACATTCTGAAGAAGGCATCGGAGACTACGCGCAGCTTCAGAACAACTTCAACGACTGCTACGCCGAAGAAGACTACGACAACGATGCGTGAAGTGCCGAAGGAAACCAAGCCTACGGACTGTATCACTTCGAGCTATGGTGTGGGACCAACGGACGAAAACGGTTTGCCTCTGTTTGGCATCAGGGCATTGAAGAAGAAGTCGGCACCAGCTCCGGAGTCGGAAACGACGACCAAGGTCAGCGGATCGATCTTCACGGAAACGCTGTATTCGGAAAACGGTTCGGCTCCTGTGGGTGAACGCAAGACTACGCTCTACTCTTCAGACGCCAAGGATTTGGAAAACATGAATTTGTCGAGTAGTAAGCGAAGCTTGGCCGAAGTACGAGAGAAGCTGCTGGAACGCGAAAACTCTCGAAAGGGACTTATCTCGGTGACCAAGACGGAGAAAATCGGCAACGGAACGAGCCATGTGACAACGGAAGTCGGTGCTTTGGAGGATGTTCCCCAGCGAGATGCCAAGGTAGTCCGGAAAGGTTCCGTCCGGGAGCTAACGGAGCGCTTCGTGCAAAAGGAATCCTCTTCGTCGCTGATGTCGGAAAAGACCTATCCGAAGGCCGGACTGATCCTGCGATCGACGCACAGTCATTCGAGTCGATCGTCCACTCCCTGCGAGAACGCCTCGTTCCGGTCCGGATCGGTCGACTTTGACGAAAACGACATCGAACTGCGAACGAGTACGGCCAAGTCGTCCTTCCGGTCGTCGATGGCCGCGACCGAGGCCGAAGAATGCGAAGACGGAGGCGTTGTGTTCCGGAAGAGCCAGAGCAGCAGCAGTAGCCGGCAGCAGCAGACAAGGTCTTTCTTGAACGACGGCAGCCGGGTGTCGGGAGTGCAGGACGTGCTGGAGCGGATGCGGAACGCCGATAATGGTAAGTTAAGACAAAGGTTAAAGATGTTCACATAAGAAAATAACCTGGTTGTTATTTTACAGTGGAAGAGTCCGGTGACAGTGCGGAGGACCGGGAAGCGCGTGCTCTGCTCAACAAGTTCCTCGGTGCGTCGGTGCTGATGAGCGGTATGGAGTCGATGATGGCCAGCAGCTCGAAGGAGGAAGTGTCGAACGCTGAAGGTGCACCCGGTACGAAAAAGGTAAGTGCTGAACCCAGAGTGACCCCATAAAAATACACTTGAAACGTTGAGGGGACTATGAGTGGACATGTCAGCGCCGAGACGAACGAACGCTCTCTACTTAGCCGTAATTAGAAGTCATGTGCGGTCGAACTCGAGGCAGATGAAGCATCATGTGGAACACATTAATCAAGCTAGGTGCTGCCGGGCGGTCGGTGCTAAGCAACAGGAACCAAACGTTTTATCGTCATAGCCTACTACCGGTGCGCAACCCACCTATATCGGGGCGGTGGTTCTCAACCACTTTTTGTTGAGCCAAGCTCTGAAAGATTTCAAGACGTTTCAAAGCATTTCAGTGGATTTAAAGAAGCTTCAGTGGTCTTCATTGAAGTTTAAGGGAAGTCCACGGTAATAACAGGGGGCTTTTCGAGGGGTGGATTTCAGTGGATTTCATGTTTTTCCTGAGGGTTTCAGTGAAGTTTAAAAGAAATATACGACGTTCTTAAGGAAAGTTTACTGAGGAGCTTCATGGCATTTAACCCTTAACCGCCCGGGACGATTCTTTCTGACTTCAAATGGCTCGTTCTCCGAAACTAGGGCACCAAATTGCATTCGGTTTGAAGCATCATCAAGGGGAAGAGTGTAGCTTTACAATGGTTTGGCGGGGATCCCCCTATGACCCTCCCCCCTTTTCTGCTGGGCGGATCTAGGTGTGGCATGATCCGTAATATTACCATATGATCATAATTTCGACTGGAAAACAGCATGTTATTGTCGTTGTTAGTGACAGATTATTCTAAACATGTAATTTCGGACCTGATTAGGTCAACCGGTCATCCGGTGACTTCGGAACAGGTTCTGGGGACCTTGGAATCTCCGGTAGAAATGGCCATTTTTCGATTCAAAAAGAATCCCATCATGTGACACCGCAAATTTCGCAGAATGCCGCACGTAATCCAGTAAAACAAAGAAGAACTTTATTGATCGATTTTGGTCACCCGGTAACCTTGGAACAGGTTCTGGGCACCTTGGAATCTCCGGTAGAAATGGCCAATTTTCGATTCTAATAGAATCTCATCATGCGACACCTCAAATTTCGCAGAATGCCGCGCGTAATCCAGTAAAACAAAGAAAAACTTCATCGATCGATTCTAGTCACCCGGTGACCTCGGAATAGGTTCTGGGGACCTTGGAATCTCCGGTAGAAATGGCCATTTTTCGATTCAAAAAGAATCCCATCATGTGACACCGCAAATTTCGCAGAATGCCGCGCGTAATCCAGTAAAACAAAGAAAAACTTTATTGATCGATTCTGGTCACCCGGTGACCTCGGAACAGGTTCTGGGGACATTGGAATCTCCGGTAGAAATGGCCATTTTTCGATTCTAATAGAATCTCATCATGCGACACCTCAAATTTCGCAGAATGATGCGCGTAATCCAGTAAAACAAAGAAAATTTTTATTGATCGATTCTGGTCACACGGTGACCTCGGAACAGGTTCTGGGGACCTTGGAATCTCCGGTAGAAATGGCCATTTTTTATTCTAAAAGAATCCCATCATGCAACACCTCAAATTTCGCAGAATGCCGCACGTAATTCAGTAAAACAAAGAAACATAATTTTGATCGACTCTGGTCACCCGGTAACCTCGGCACAGGTTCTGGGGACCTTGGAATCTTCGATAGAAATGACCATTTTTCGAGTCTAAAAGAATCCCATCTGGATGAATTTCTGGATGAATTGATGAGGAATGTTGAATGATGAGAAATGTTCATGGAAGAATCCATGGAGGAATTCCTGAAGAAATTCCTGAAAAATAAATCCTGGAGAAATTCCTGGAGAAATGCCTAGAGCAATTTCTCGAGAAATTCCAAGAGAATTTTCTAGAAGACTTCCGGGATTTTTTTAGGATTTTCTGGAGTAATCCATAGTCGAAATCTTGGAGGTTTTTTGGCGAAAATTCCTATAGGATTTTTTTATGGAGAATTATCTGGAGAAATTCCTGGAAGTATTTCTAGAGGAATTCCTGAAGGATTTTCAGGAGGAGTTTATGGAGGAGTTCCTTGAACAATTTCTGGAGAAATTACTGGAGAAATTTCTAGAGGCATTCTTTGAGGAATTTCTGGAGAAATATTTTAGGTTTCCTTGAGGAATTTCTGAAGGAATTCCTAGAGAATATATGAACGATTTTTTTTTAGGAATCCTGAAGATATTCTTGAATGAGTTTCGGGAGAAAAATCTTTAGAGTTTTCTGGAGGAATCCGTGGAGGAATTCCTGGAGGAATCCCTAGAGGAAATCTGGGAGGAATTCTTGCAGAAATTTCTAGTGGATTTTCTGGAGAAATACCTGAAAAAATCCCTGGAGAAATTCCTGGAGGTATAACGGGAGGAACTCCTTGAGGAATTTATTGAGAAATTTCCGGAATAATATTTGAGGCTTCTTGAAGGAGTTTTTGGAGAAAACTCCAAAAAAGAAATTCCTGGAGAAATTTGTGGTGGAATTTCTGAAGAAATTCATGGATGAATCCCTGGAGGAATTCCTTTAGAAATTCCTGGAAAAAATCCTGGAGAAATTCCTGGAGGAATTTATGGAGAAATTCCTGTCAGAGTTCCGGGAGAAGCTCCTTCAGGATTTTCTGTAGGAATCCGTGGAGGGGTGGAAATCTTGAAGGAACTCTTGCTGGCAGAAATTTCTAGAAAATTTTCTGGATGAATCCCTGGAGGAATTCCTGGGGGAATTCCTCGAGGAATTCCTGGAGGAATTCCTGAAAAAAATCCAGGAAGGGTTACAGGAAAAATTCCTTGATAAATTCCTCCAGAATTACCTCCAGGAATTCCTCCAGGGATTCATCCAGAAAATTCATCCAGAAATTCCTCAAAGAATGCCTCTAGAAATTTCTCCAGTAATTTCTCCAGAAATTGTTCAAGGAACTCCTCCAAAAATTCCTCCTGAAAATCCTTCAGGAATTCCTCTAGAAATACTTCCAGGAATTCCTCCAGATAAATCCTCAGGAAGGGTAACAGGAGAAATTCCTTGATAAATTCCTCCAGAATTACCTAAAGGAATTCCTCCAGGGATTCATCCAGAAAATTTTCTAGAAATTTCTGCCACCAAGAGTTCCTTCAAGATTTCCACCCCTCCACGGATTCCTACAGAAAATCCTGAAGGAGCTTCTCCCGGAACTCTGACAGGAATTTCTCCATAAATTCCTCCAGGAGTTTCTCCAGGAAATTTTCCAGGAATTTCTAAAGGAATTCCTCCAGGGATTCATCCATGAATTTCTTCAGAAATTCCACCACAAATTTCTCCAGGAATTTCTTTTTTGGAGTTTTCTCCAAAAACTCCTTCAAGAAACTTCAAATATTATTCTAGAAATTCCTCAATAAATTCCTCAAGGAGTTCCTCCCGTAATTCCTCCAGGGATTTTTTCAGGTATTTCTCCAGAAAATCCACTAGAAATTTCTGCAAGAATTCCTCCCAGATTTCCTCTAGGGATTCCTCCAGGAATTCCTCCACGGATTCCTCCAGAAAACTCTAAAGACTTTTCTCCCGAAACTCATTCAAGAATATCTTCAGGATTCCTAAAAAAAATCGTTCATATATTCTTCTAGGAATTCCTTCAGAAATTCCTCAAGGAAACCTAAAATATTTCTCCAGAAATTCCTCAAAGAATGCCTCTAGAAATTTCTCCAGTAATTTCTCCAGAAATTGTTCAAGGAACTCCTCCATAAACTCCTCCTGAAAATCCTTCAGGAATTCCTCTAGAAATACTTCCAGGAATTTCTCCAGATAATTCTCCATAAAAAAATCCTATAGGAATTTTCGCCAAAAAACCTCCAAGATTTCGACTATGGATTACTCCAGAAAATCAAAAAAAAAAAAATCCCGGAAGTCTTCTAGAAAATTCTCTTGGAATTTCTCGAGAAATTGCTCTAGGCATTTCTCCAGGAATTTCTCCAGGATTTATTTTTCAGGAATTTCTTCAGGAATTCCTCCATGGATTCTTCCATGAACATCTTCAAAAATTCCTCATCAATTCATCCAGAAATTCATCCAGATGGGATTCTTTTAGACTCGAAAAATGGTCATTTCTATCGAAGATTCCAAGGTCCCCTGAACCTGTGCCGAGGTCACCGGGTGACCAGAGTCGATCAAAATTATGTTTCTTTGTTTTACTGAATTACGTGCGGCATTCTGCGAAATTTGAGGTGTCGCATGATGGGATTCTTTTAGAATAAAAAATGGCCATTTCTACCGGAGATTCCAAGGTCCCCAGAACCTGTTCCGAGGTCACCGTGTGACCAGAATCGATCAATAAAAATTTTCTTTGTTTTACTGGATTACGCGCATCATTCTGCGAAATTTGAGGTGTCGCATGATGGGATTCTATTAGAATCGAAAAATGGCCATTTCTACCGGAGATTCAAATGTCCCCAGAACCTGTTCCGAGGTCACCGGGTGACCGGAATCGATCAATGAAGTTTTTCTTTGTTTTACTGGATTACGCGCGGCATTCTGCGAAATTTGAGGTGTCGCATGATGAGATTCTATTAGAATCGAAAAATGGCCATTTCTACCGGAGATTCCAAGGTGCCTATAACCTGTTCCAAGGTTACCGGGTGACCAAAATCGATCACTAAAGTTTTTCTTTGTTTTACTGGATTACGCGCGGCATTCTGCGAAATTTGCGGTGTCACATGATGGGATTCTTTTTGAATCGAAAAATGGTCATTTCTACCGGAGATTCCAAGGTCCCCAGAACCTGTTCCGAGGTCACCGGGTGACTAGAATCGATCAATGAAGTTTTTCTTTGTTTTACTGGATTACGCGCGGCATTCTGCGAAATTTGAGGTGTCGCATGATGGGATTCTATTTGAATCGAAAAAATGGCCATTTCTACCGGAGATTCCAAGGTCCCCAGAACCTGTTCCGAGGTCACCGGGTGACCAGAATCGATCAATAAAGTTATTCTTTGTTTTACTGGATTACGCGCGTCATTCTGCGAAATTTGAGGTGTCGCATGATGGGATTCTATTAGAATCGAAAAATGACCATTTCTACCGGAGATTCCAAGGTCCCCAGAACCTGTTCCGAGGTCACCGGGTGACCGGAATCGATCAATGAAGTTTTTCTTTGTTTTACTGGATTACGCGCGGCATTCTGCGAAATTTGAGGTGTCGCATGATGAGATTCTATTAGAATCGAAAAATGGCCATTTCTACCGGAGATTCCAAGGTGCCTATAACCTGTTCCAAGGTTACCGGGTGACCAAAATCGATCACTAAAGTTTTTCTTTGTTTTACTGGATTACGCGCGGCATTCTGCGAAATTTGCGGTGTCACATGATGGGATTCTTTTTGAATCGAAAAATGGTCATTTCTACCGGAGATTCCAAGGTCCCCAGAACCTGTTCCGAGGTCACCGGGTGACTAGAATCGATCAATGAAGTTTTTCTTTGTTTTACTGGATTACGCGCGGCATTCTGCGAAATTTGAGGTGTCGCATGATGGGATTCTATTTGAATCGAAAAAATGGCCATTTCTACCGGAGATTCCAAGGTCCCCAGAACCTGTTCCGAGGTCACCGGGTGACCAGAATCGATCAATAAAGTTATTCTTTGTTTTACTGGATTACGCGCGTCATTCTGCGAAATTTGAGGTGTCGCATGATGGGATTCTATTAGAATCGAAAAATGACCATTTCTACCGGAGATTCCAAGGTCCCCAGAACCTGTTCCGAAGTCACCGGATGACCGGTTGACCTAATCAGGTCCGAAATTACATGTTTAGAATAATCTGTCACTAACAACGACAATAACATGCTGTTTTCCAGTCGAAATTATGATCATATGGTAATATTACGGATCATGCCACACCTAGATCCGGCCCGCAGAAAAGGGGGGAGGGTCATAGGGGGATCCCCGCCAAACCATTGTAAAGCTACACTCTTCCCCTTGATGATGCTTCAAACCGAATGCAATTTGGTGCCCTAGTTTCGGAGAACGAGCCATTTGAAGTCAGAAAGAATCGTCCCGGGCGGTTAAGGGTTAAAAGCGATTCATGGAGATTAATGGAGCTTCATTACAGTTTAATGGAAGACTACGGAGATATCTGGGGTATTTGAGGGGTTTCAAGGCTTCTCAAGTTTCTTGGGCTCCTGAAACTTAAGTTTAAGAGCAATCTACGGCGGTCTCAGGACGGTTTCTTGATCTACTTCAAGGCGTTTCAAGGCGATTTAGTAGATTTCAAGGCTATAAGGGTGGTTTCAGTAAATTTGAAGGGAGCTTATGGTAGTCTCATGGGGATTTTCTCAAGAGTTTCAAGGCGTTTAAGGGAATTCAGGGGCTTCAGTAAAGTTTACAGGAAATTTACAGCGGTTCAGGTTTTCTGAAGGGTGTATGTATAGTACTCGTTTTACCCCTACTTACTTAAATGACTATTTACCACTTATTCAATCATAAAAAAAACGATTGAGAACCGCTGCCCCCAAAAACCACAGCAACGTTCTTTCCCCCCTACCGCTCAAAGGTGAAAATACGCGTATGATTGTTTACATTTTCTCCCGTCAAGGTCGGACAGCTCGCGATTGACCGCAACCACGCCTGATCAGACAACGACGACAGGACAGACAGGCATACAAAGCTGTAAAAATTCTAAAATTGTGTAACTTTTTCTTTCGCTAGATATGTGCTTACCTACCGTTCACCGCAGTAGGTTGGCGGATGAGGGAGCATGTCATTTCTACGTGTGAATCTGATGGAGTACATCCCGCCCGAATCTAGTAGGCCGGCCGCGTTGTTACGCACATTGACCCAGACCCCCATTATACGGAGCGTGCGTGTGTTCTTGTTCTATCGCAGTACGCGGCACGGGCTGGGATAAAACCATGCGTAGTAGCATGGCCTGCTAAAACCGATTCCGCGCTTTGTATCAGCCAGCCAGCCTGCGAGCGAAATGAATAATGAAATCTTCCATATTTTTAGCACCGTCGCGGCGACGTTCGTTGTCTTTCTCGAGAGGGCACGATCCCGCGGGCGACGTGGACGTCGTCGTTGCTAAATGTTTACCCACGCGCTGTACCTAACGTACAGTGTTGATCAGTGGATATGGAATTTTCTACACTTTATTAAATACTAGCAAACGTCGTACTGCCTGCCTGTCGGAGTCCTGAACGAATGCAACAGT
This sequence comes from Aedes albopictus, assembly GCF_035046485.1. NCBI lineage: Eukaryota > Metazoa > Arthropoda > Insecta > Diptera > Culicidae > Aedes > Aedes albopictus. The sequence goes on from NC_085136.1 coordinate 47,809,695, forward strand.
GAAAGATTTATGTACACTACCTGCCACAAATATGTAATCGCTTCATCTAGTAATGCAACACCCCAATGGATCACTAAAATAATTAAAACGCTATGGGGGCTGTCCATAAACCACGTGGTCATGAGAAGGGGGGGGGGGGGTTTCGGCCGATGACCATTTTGTATGGACAAATAAAAAATTTTGTATGGACTAATGACCACGCGGAGGGGGGGGGGGGGTTGAAAAGTCCCAAAAAAAAATGACCACGTGGTTTATGGACAGCCCCATGAAATGAACAGATAGCGCCACCGTAGCCTTGTGTGTTTGACGTAACTCGACTGCTGTCACTGTGTTACCGTCCATATACGGTGGCGCTTTGTTTTGATACGGTGAGTGAATATTGCAGCACCCCAAAAAAGTATAGTCCATTTTACGAGCCGATTTTATGAATGAATTTTGACACGAGGTAGCGTCCAATAACCCGTGAAAATCAATATCATCATCAAGATTGTTGTCACTTCGTAAAATGGCTCATTGCATCACCTGAAAATCGCAACCTTCAAGACACTATATCTTGAAATGTATAGCTTCTATCAAGTTACGGTATTCGGAAGTATTGCTCAGATGACTTTAAGTATTGAGTTGATTAAATGCTTGGTATGTAATTCCACCGCTACGTGGTGCTAGTGTGCTATAAAAATTATCTCATGATCCACCCACAGAGAACAGACGTCTATCTTTGCTTCCTGGCTTGTGTAAAACTTTGTAACGGTCATATCAGAGTATGTGGTTATGCTCCCGTTGCGTGGCGCTAGCGTCCCATCACTCACATTGTTGTGTTGTCATTTTTGTTTCCAGTGCTCGCCGTTTTTGGCCGTTTGGCGCTCGCGTCACTTTGTGGGCTAGTGTATTTTAACGCTGAACACTGCCATCGTGGGGTCAAATCGACTTTATATGTGGGGCAGTCTCCGTTGGTGGCGTTGAGGTACACTTAAATCCTTTACACACGATTTCGACGTATTTTTGTTCGAGCTTAAATGTCTGTTCTCTGTGATCCACCCAAGCAACACACATGGTTACAAAACAGTGACGGCAGCGTATGTAAGGGTTGCACGGTAAGTCACGGTGACTTCTGTGCAACCCTTACATACGCTGCCGTCACTGTTTTGTAACCATGTGTGTTGCTTGGGCAGGCCACCGAGAATGTTCGTGTCTTCAGCAAAATAATTCAGAGGACTCATGGATCTCCTATGGCGCTAGTGTGCATTTCAAATAGAACATTTCCACATGTTTTATCTCATTATCAAAACCACCTTGAAAGTTCGTGTCTTCAGCAAAGTTGTTTAGAGAACTCATGGTTTTCGAAAGGTGGAAAGTTAAGGACTCAATTCTACCGCAACGTGGCGCTAGTGTGCATTTTAACTAGAACATTATCACATGTTTTATCTCAATATCAAAGCGACCTAGAAAGATCGTGTCTTCAGCATAGTTGTTCTGAGGACTCATGGCTCTCAAATAGTGGATTATTTAGTACGCAATTCTACCGCAACGTGGTGCTAGTGTGCATTTCAAATAGAACATTTCCACATGTTTTATCTCGTGATCCGTTAGTTGTTCTGAGGGTTCATGGTTCTCAAAAGGTGGAAAGTTAAGGACGCAATTCTACCGAAACGTGGCGCTAGTGTGCATTTCAAATAGAACATTTCTACATGTTTTATCTCATTATCGAAGCCGCCTAGAAAGTTCGTATCTTCAGCAAAGTTGTTCTGAGGACTCATGGCTCTCAAATGGTGGAAAGTTTAGTACGCTATTCTACCGCAACGTGGTGCTAGTGCGCATTTAAAGTAGAATATTTTCACATGTTTTATCTCATGATTCAGACCACCTAGAAAGTTTGTGTCTTCAGCAAAGTTGTTCATAGGACTCATGGCTCTCAAATAGTGGATTGTGGCGCTAGTGGCGGTAGTGTGCATTTGAAATAGAACATTTCCACATGTTTTATCTCACGATCCAAGCAACTTAGGAAGTTCACATCTTCAGCAAAGTTGTTCAGAGGACTCATGGTTCTCAAATGGTGGAATATTTAGTACGCACTTCCGTCGCTACGTGGCGCTAGTGTGCTATAATGAAATCTATCTACATCAGTTAAATATTGTTATAGAAACATCCTAGATTTATTTTTTGTTTGTTTTATTTATTACCATGATATTTTCAAAATCTTCTGAACATTAATCTCTTCTTCCATGACTCCTCCAAGAGTTCCTTTCACGAGAAGGCATTCATCCCAAGTAACATCTATCTAAGGTTTCATTCTGCTCTGTAAGAAATGTTCGTAACAAATTTTAAATACAACTGATTCGAAACCTCTTCATAACCTTTTTAAGAGCACCTTTGGGCCACTTTCGGAGAAGTTTTACAAACCTTATCAATGAAACATTTTCCACCTTGATGATGACCATGTGTTTTTTTTTTGTTTTTTTTTGACAATTACATGTTTGACAGCTGAACATTATTATTTTTTCAATCTTGATCAAACCCAAAGGTGCAGGAAAAAATCTTCAACGCCATGAATAGTTCGGGAAGAAATATCATCAGTTTTTATGCTCTGAGGCATATGCGCATTTATTTTTACCGTTAATATTGGGATTTTGAAATCGGTGGAAAACCCCCTCATGAAATAATTATTTTCCATTCATGCTCTCCAATAATTCAATATGGCGTCATCCATTGCTAACGAGAATCGAACGTAGGAAAGATGACCAGTGTTGTCATAACTAATGCCTAGCTACCAATAGATGTCGTTACTAATGTAATTAAACGCCATCCGTTGAGATTTCTGGTCTCCAAATACCTTGAGAGGAAAAAAGTGGGAACTAAAAGTTTGAGCAGCTCGTTCTCAGCCGCCTGTGAACCGGTTTCCAATTTTCTTTTAGAGATGTGTTACCAAACTTTTCTAATTTTATGTTACACAATATCATCTACGAAGAAACACGGTATACCATGAGTACGTTTGGAACGAATTTATGCAAGCAAGCTTGCTATTTAATAAAAGTATTCGCGATACGATGCGATTTTCATACGCCAACGAATACGTTTTCACAATCTTCCGTTTTGCCAAACCAACCTCCCTCACGATTTGCACACGAACAGACTCGACGGTGATCAGCCATGTTGGGTATTCCTTTTCGCCGTTGAGCAGTTGCCTTCCAGCTTAGCTTTCCTTTTCTTCGTTTTCGATGATGTCGATGAGCTTAGCACGAAGCTTCGTCGGCTGGAGACTTTTTATTGGTATAGTGTCAGTATATGCGATTGTTTCATCTGTGTGCGTGTCGACCATTCGCGCCGTATACTATAGCTATAGCCTCTGCAACCAACCCATTCGGTGAGGTTCGGCTGCTCGGGGGCGCGAGTGGCAACCGTGGCAACAGTGTCTGATGTGTACAATATCGTTTGCGAGTTACATCAAGGTCGTTTTGCCACCTCTTTGCATCTGGTCATCGATTAGCAGTAGACAGTTCAATCGCAAGCGATTAAAATACAATTGATAAGTTGTGATGAGCACTCGTGAGGGGAAAATTTGCAACTTTGGATGTAGGATAGATATAGCGTCAGTTCGGGTTTGCCACGGTTATGCCATGGAAAATCAAGGAATATCATGCAGAATTAAGGAAGACCACCGTGGTACCATGAGATGTCAAGAAATTTCATCAAATACTACGGAATACAATATAAAGTCTTAGCATACCATGAAGTACCACGGAATTCCATCCATAGTACTATAGAATACCATGGAATATCATAAAATATGTTGAATAATCACAAAGTACCACACCATAGGTCCCACGAGACACCATCCATGGAATAGGTACCTTGTTTTAGTGGACATTTCAATTTTCGAAATGTCTATTAAATCTATTAAATAAAAAAAAGAAATTTTGGCATATTTTAGTAATTCTCACTAAATAACGAATAAACTACTATCCCACTAGCTAGTTACGATCGAAATCTTTCGTCTCCTAAAATATGTATGGTTGATTCAAAAGCCAATATTTTGAGAGATAAAAATACACAATAACGTTACTTGCGTTTGCGTAAACTTCTCAAAAAATTCAAAAAGTTCAGAATTTCTCCGAGGACTCACCCTGGAATTTCTTTATGAATTGCTTAAAAAACTTTACAAATTTCTTCAGAATACGAATAGTGTTGGTTTGTAGCGCTATCTTCTCGGGTTCTCGGTCTCCGTAGAAAACTTTCCAAATCAAATTATCATGCCACAGAATATTTCAGAAAATCTTCCTTGTGTTCCTCCAGCAGAGTCACAAAGAATTCATCCACGAAATCTGGCATGAATTGTTTCTCCAATTCCTCCATAATTATTGACAAATCATTTCAGAGGTTGTTTGAGAAATTCGCCCAGGGATTTCTTCAGAAATAGCTTTTATCATTTTTTTTTCAGAAATTTCTCTAGGCATTCGTTTGAAGAATTTATTGTAGATTCTTTTAGAAAATCTACCAACAATTTCTTTAAAAATTCTTCTTGAAAATCTTTTTTAAACAAAAAAATTTTGTTCAAGTACCAAAAATATCCTCACGGATTCTTTAAAAAAAAAATTCTTTGTATTCATTCGGAAATTTTCTTCAGGAATTTGTTTAGAATTTCCCCTAATTCTACAAATTCCACAAAGAATTCTTCCTGAACATCTTGCTCTATTTACGTCTGAAATTCCTCTTTTAAAAAATATCCATTCATTTGAGCAGGATTCATTGAAAACTTCGTTCAAAGATTCCTTCAAAAATTTCTTTAGACATTTATTCAGAAATTTCTCCAGAAATTCCTTTAATACAACTTTCAGCGATGTCTTCAGAACTATTCCAGAGTTTTTCAGAAAATATTTCAAAAGTGCCTTTAAAAGTGTGTTTTGGGGTTATTTTGTAAATTCTTCTAAGAATTACACAGGAAATACTCACAGCAACTTCCAATTTCTCCAGAAATTCCACTAGAGTTTCTTCCAGAAGGAATTGTGTATGATTTTCTTTAGAAAGTCCTCCAGATATTTATCCTATTTTTTCTGAACTTTTCTGATCCTTCGAAAATTCCTTTCTGCATCCTCTCAAACGACCTTCCAAGGATTTATTCCAAAACTTTCTCCGGGGTTTACTATAGAAATGGCTCTAGGGATTTTTTTTGAAAATCTGAATTTCTGTCATGAAATCTTCCTGGATTTTCTTTAGAAATGTCTCCTGTGACTCTTTTTTAAAAAAAATGTTGTTACGTTTGTAAATTGTTGTGAACCTTTTTGTCAGTTTATTTTGTATGTTATACTAAGGTTTGTACATCTGTCCCTGAATTTTAATGTACATTTGTAGCGCTACAAACATTTCAGGAGCGATCCAGTACAAAGCACGTAAGCCGTCCTCTAACACGGACATCAAATTGTAGACGGTCTTGTGTTGTTGCCCGAGCCTGAGTGCTCCCTTAGGATTAGAAATTCCTAGACCAAACTCAAGCCATGTAAGCAACCAACGCTGCGAACAAAAAGGCAATCGACCAGAAGAAATGCGATCACAGGATTGACTGATGGACCAAGAACAGCAATGAAACCTCGTCATCCTGGGATTGAACTACGTTATCTATTTAGATAACTGGGCACAATTTATGTTATGTGTTGCATGTTTGTGTTTTGTGCTTTTGTAATGTTTAATTTTATTTTTCGTATCTAGTTCCCAAACGTGGGGCCCGATATGGAAAATAAAATGCGCATTTATAGGGTTCTGTTACAAGTTGTCCAAATTAATTTCACAGTTGTCACAATTGTGATACCCATCGGGAGCACAATGCATTTGTAGTGTTCCGAACTTTATTTTGTTACTTTGACGCCCAACGTGGAGGCCAATTCGCAAAAAAAAATACTTCAAGTACAAATTTCACCAAGGATTACTTTAAAAAACTTCCACTGATTTATCGATAATTCTTTCATGGAGCCTTGTTGTCATCCATCCTAGGATTCATTTGAAAAATCTCCCAGGTATTCTTCAAGAAATCTTTTCAGGGCTCCTTTCGAAAATCCCCGTAGATTTACTTAAAAAAATATCCAGGGAATCCTTAAAAAGTCAATCAGAAATTCTTACACAAAATCTTGTAGGGATTCTTTTAGACTTCAGAATGTCCTCCAAAAATATCTCCAAGAACTCATTAAGAAAGTTTCGCACATATGCTTCCTACATGGATCCCTTTAGAAAATACTTCAAGAATTGCTTTTAAGAAATCTCTCATAGATTGTTCCAGAAATTCATCTACGAATTTTTGCAATTTTTTTTCATAGAGATTCCTTCAGAAATATTTCAAAACATTCATCCAGCAAATCTTCCATGAACTTTCTCAACAATACGCCATTGATTTTTTTAGATAATGTTTCACGGATACATATTCTTTCGGATTTCTACCAGCATTATACTGGACTTTCTCTCAAAATGTTTTTTTTTTTGAGAGTTCTGGGATTCAGCTACTGCTACTGGTATTTCTCGTGGAGTTCGTCCTGTGATTTTTTTTTTCATGGCTATTCCTTGTAGCTGATTATCTGATTTCTTGCAGTGATCCACTTGAGATTATTTTTTTACAGATTTTCCCGGGATTATTCCTAGAGCTCTTCCCGGAATCTCTACCAGAAATTACCTCGAGATTCTGGATGTTCCTTTTGGGGATTTCTTCAATAATTGCTTCCGGAGTTCTTGCAGATTTTTTTCAAAAAGTTTTTCTCGGAATGTCTCTTGGAATAACTTACGAGATTTCTTGTAAGTAATTCCTTGAGAAATTTCTGAAGGTATCCCGGTGAAATTTTGCAAAAAAAAAAACTCCAGAAAAGGCTGTCCCAAAAAAAAATCTATGTTCGAAAAGGGGAAGTGCTCAATCCTTCTTCAATGAAAGATATGCATATTTGAAACATTTTTGTAGAACATTTCGATTTTCTAAAAAAAATCATTTAGAGGTTCCGTCAGGGCGATTTTTAAAAGATGTCCCTTTTTCATGAAAGTTCACATACTTTCTCGAACTATCTGCGTTGGGACCAGTAACCACGACACCCGTCATTAGTGTAAATATTCGCATAAATGCTCTTCATGAAATTACTGCCAACCACCCCAGAATAAAAAAAAACACAATCTCTGTTTGAACTTGCTTGACCATCCAAGAAGAAAAGCTTTTATTTTTAGCCTAACCTTTTTTAATATACATACATTACAGTGTCACCAAGACTAAAATACAAAGTTGAGCAAATATTAAAAATATTGTCCATTCACTAAAACCGTTATATCTCAGCTTCTAGGCAAGTTTTTTATGCAATTCAGTATTATAATTTTAATTTTATATAACTCATATTGGTATCATAATGGCCAATTTTTCCGAACTGGTTCATTATGCAACTGAAATGAGTTGCATAATGAAAAATAGTTGTATAATGTTCATAATGCAACTCATTTGAGTTGCATTATGAACATTATGCAACTCAAATGAGTTGCATTATGAAAAAATCTTTGCATAAAATTTTGTATAAAACTCGTTGCAAATCTCGATTTTTTCGGCACTCTTCGTATTTATCCAACTCGGCAAGCCTCGTTGGATAAATAATAAATGTACGACTCGTGCTGAAAAAATCAACTTTTTGCAACTCGTTACATAAATAACTATTAATCTTTTTTTTATAAAGAAATGACGCATTTGAAAATTACTATTAGATACAACTGTTATGGTTGGAAATAAAAAATGGTACATGTATTTTTTTTGGCGATTTTTGATGAAAAATGCTCAAAAAATAGACCTTTTGTAAGCACAAACAAAAATTTTGTCGTCAATATAAACACAATATTTCCAAAACTTATACCTTTCGAGAATGCATAGAGGGCCATAGAAAACTACAAAAATATTGAAAAAAAAATAAAAGTTGAAAAAATATTACGAAAAAATGTTTTTTTTTTTTGAGAATTTTCATGAAAAAGGGTCCTTTTTCAAAAATCGCCATGGCGAAACCTCTACATTATTATTTTAGAAAATCGAAATGTTTTACAAAAAACTTCAAATATGCATATCTTTCATTTAAGGGTTGAGCAACTTCACTTCTCGAACATCGATTTTTTTTTTGGACAGCCTACATTGGAACGAATTGTTGGAGAAATCTCGAGAGGAACTTCTAGAAAAATCCTGAGAGAAAATGGGACATCTCGGAAAAATGTTCTGGTACTAATCCCTGGAGGAAGTATAAAGGAAATTTAAGGAGAAGCTCTGAAAACTTCTATGTGAAATCCAATAAGGAAATATTTGAAAACTGTCTCTGGAAGAAATGCCCAGAAGAGCTTCTCTACAAATCCCGAGAGAAACTGTTAGAAAGCTATCCCGAAACCACTAAGAGAATTCCTGGAAGAACTTTGGAAAATATTTGGAAAGATCTCCAGGAAGAACCTAGCGAGAAATTCTGCAAGAAAGTTCATGGGGTACATACTCTAGCAGAGACTCCGTGAAAAGCTTCGAAAAACCTGAAATCGTAAAAAATCTCGGAAGAAACTATTCATGGAAGCAAATACGTAAAAACCTCTGAATATACTTGGGAAAACTGGAGTAAGCCAGAAAAGAAAAACCTTTGAAAGAATCCTTTGAAGATTCTTCTTCTTCTTCTTCTTCTTGGCGTAACGTCCTCACTGGGACAAAGCCTGCTTCTCAGCTTAGTGTTCAATGAGCACTTCCACAGTTTTTAACTGAGGGCTTCCTCTGCCAATGACCATTTTGCATGTGTATATCGTGTGGCAGGCACGAAGATACTCTATGCCCAAGGAAGTCAAGGAAATTTCCTTTACGGAAAGATCCTGGACCGACCGGGAATCGAACCCGTCACCCTCAGCATGGTCATGCCAAATACCCGTGCGTTTATCGCCTCGGCTATATGGGCCCTTCAACATTACTACCAGCACAGAGTACAAACATCAAAGTTAATATTCAATACTGTGTATGGAATTTAACAGTCATATAGTCTGTGGAAATACTGATTGAACTGCTGAATGTTATTTTTTTCTGATTTTTTTTATTCCTTGGTTGTAATTGTAGGTGGAAATGTCAAAGAAATTTCTTGCAATTAACCCAAAAGAACTGTGGGGAAATTTAGAAATTTTCCGTAATCAATTTTTGTTTTATATTCGAAAGAGTTTTGGTAGAAAAATCTTAAAAGAATTCAGCGATTTGGTGGAATCTCTTGAATAATAAATCTGGTGCATTTTTCTTTATAATTCAGCCATTCCATAGAAAAACGATATAGTGCATCTCCGATTGTCGTGAAACTTGGTGGGCTTGTAGTTCTTCGGAAATAATTAGACCCGTATTTTTTTATTTCATCATTAAGGTGACCAATTTTCATATAGGGTGGTCCAAAAAACAAGGTTTATCAAAACTAAAAATTTACAAAAAATCGTAACTTTTGAACCAGTTGACCGATTTTAAACTTTTTTTTTTTGTTTGAAAGCTATCGAATTGTTGTTTTCAGGAAAAATACGGTAAAGGGGCTAAAATGTAAAGAGTACTATAAAATATGCAAATATATTAGTTTTTTCACGTTTTCATGGTCTCGGGACAAAAGAGGTACCGTCAAGGCACCATTCACCGTGGATCTAAGAGGATTCGGGGCAAATAAGGGCTGTCATTTGACACCAGTCTTATAAACATTGTTGGTGCCGCTTTTAATTGCCTTCATTATAGGTTAAAATTAAAGCAATATCCACAGAAGTAGAAAATTTTTCACAAAATTTGGTGATATAGTACAATTAGTAAATGGTAGTAGGGTCGCCTAATTCCGTGGTAGGTCACCATTCACCGTGGTAGTAGGGACCCATTCACCGTGTATGAGAAATTTTATTCTACTTTGTTTAAAAATGATTAAAACAACCCAGCCAAGGGAATTTTCTTCGTATAAATTCATTTTAAGTAATAACTTGCTAGATTTTATTAGAAAAACGAATGTTCAAATTTTCGATTTTTTCCAGATATATGGGACAATATGGGGCACGGTGAATGGAGACCATTGATTTTTAGGGTACCCATTTACCGTGCCTTTTGTTTCAATTAAAAAGTACGAGTAATCCCACTTTCTTGTTAAACTTACTTCGGTAATGCAAAATACATACCTGATATGTGAATTTAATTGCTTCTTGGTGGAATAAAAACGTTACTACATTTAGTTTATCGCTTAAATCACCTTAGCGCAGTTTTCGTTTTTTCACTATGAATGCAGTGAACGAGCAGAAACCCGCTTCATGTAAACACACTTTAGTGTCAAAATGATACTTTTAAATGTTTCTAATGAGCGTTTTGACATGGTAACAATACATTAGTGTTGTATTGGTGAAATCTAAGGGAAATTGTCATATCATTCAATCATAATATGGAAATAATGAAAAAATATTCGAAGGCACACGGTGAATGGAGCCCCCACGGTGAATGGCGCCTTGACGGTACCCTGATTTTATATTTTTATCAGAAAATTCAGGAAATTTGGCGTAACATATAAAAAAACCAGAGATGTGTGTTTTTTTAGTTTTTGAGATATGATTTTTTGAAAATAAAAGGTCATTTTTTCCCATACAAGACACTTTTTTAAATTTGATTATATTTTGATTCTTTATAATGTTATGGATATCAAAAGCACCAGGAATCACTTTAAAAAGCAATACTATGCATAGTTTTATGCAATTTCAAGCAATTTTAGAGTAGCAAGTACTAAAATATATGACTCTATATTCAAAAAATCATATCTCAAAAACGAAACTACAAACATTTCTGATTTTTTTATATGTTACGCCAAATTTCCTGAATTTTCTGATAAAAATATAAAACCAGGGTATCTCTTTGGTCCCAAGCTCATGAAAACGTGAAAAAACTAATATATTTGCATATTTTATAGTACTCTTTACATTTTAGCCCCTTTAAAGTATTATTCCTGAAAACTACAATTCAATAGCTTTCAAACAAAAAAAGAGGTTTAAAATCGGTCAAAAGGTTCAAAAGTTACGATTTTTTGAAAATTTTTAGTTTTGAAAAACCTTGATTTTTTGGACCACCCTATATGAAAATTGGTCACCCTAATGATAAAATAAAAAAATACGGGTCTAATTATTTCCGAAGAACTACAAGCCCACCAAGTTTCACGACAATATCGGAGATGCACTATATCGTGTTTCTATGGAATGGCTGAATTATTACTCAAGTTTTGAGGATATATCTGTATAGTTTTAGAGAAATATATAAATTTTATAATATTTAAGCTAAATTTTGAATTATACACATTCACAGTTTCCCCCTGGAAAAACCTGAAAACCCCAGGGAACTTGATTTTGTCTTATTAATAGATATCTACTCTGAGAGACGAACCAGCCAAGGGCTGAAAGACTCTTCAATAAAGACAAATCAATCAATCAATCAATATCTACTCTGGCTATCTTCTCACAAGGTTCAGAAACGTCAAAGTATTGAGGTCATTGGTCATCCAAGATTACCCAAGAACTGCTTGAAGTATGGGCCTTCAGATCTACCAGACTTACAAGTTAAAATTTAACTCTAAGAACTGTTCATTAAAGAAAGTGGACACCTGTTTTTCAATAGAAAATATATATTTTCGAACAAATTCATAAGTTTATTTTTTATAAATGACAATCAACATACATGTGGCCAAATTCACGTGAGTTTGAACATTTTCTTCGCTTTTCGGAAGAACGCTCGGACTTTCCTCTTGACACCTCCCATAATATTCTGCACAACTTTCTCCGTAACTTTTCGTTATGCCGCAGGCCAAATTTTTTTGAACCAATCAACAGAGCTTGTTTCTCTTCCATCTTTCTTAAGATGCCGCTAAATTATTGTCCAGTATCTTTCCACAGGACGCTGTTCAGAGAAGTTTTGTGGATTTTGCCATTTTTCGACAAAATCGACTTTTTCCGTATTGAGCATCTCTAGTGTAGAAGAAGCGTAATAAGCGGATGCCAGATCCACCTAAAACAAAAGAGGATCCGTATGTTTTCGCTAGATAAGTAGAAGTCGTTTTTTGATGCATTCCTTTCTGTTATTTTCACCGTTGATTGTTCCCGTTGTAAAATACGAAGAACTCTTTAAGCCACATGAACAATTGGCTTGCCACACTAAAACTTTTTCCCAAATTTTTCAGTTCTGATAAAAGATATTATAGTACAAGATAAAGATTGTCGCTAGTGTAACCATTGTTCCGGCGCCGCCACATATCAGGTACATATCTGTCGAATCTGAATGTGGATGTCTCGAAATCACTACACCGATTATGCTGATCATCGACGAAAATCAACACGATTTGCATTGGGATCCCTAGTGTCTCTGATTTGCCTCTCAATGTTTCTATCCCAACGTTTGTTGACATCCTTACATACTTTTTCGCACAAATGGATTTCAAGTTTCATAAAACTAAATATGATAATTTTTCATTAAATTGTGGCTGGACGATCAAATAAAAAAAAACATGGTTAATATTCGGTTCAGATTACTTGAAGCATCAATTTCAGTATTGAAATTCCATAAGATTTAGTCACTTAGATGGAGATTGAAATATTCTATATCAGACGTTTTCACATGTTAGCCTTCCATCGCCAGCAGCTGATCGTGTAAACAAATCGTTTGACAGACGTGGCCCGGGATGTTGCGGACAGCGACGAGAGCGACAGTCTGTATCTTGTACTATAATATCTTTTGTTCTGATGTACCCTACATCATCCGGCACAACTGTCCCCTGTGTTACTAGCGTATCGCGGTAACAATAAAAGACCATGTATGGTTTCCGAATTCGTAGCGGCCTTTATTCGTCCGAAGCTTGGGACCGTTTTTAATTCCTGTGCATGTAAACAATATTTTTAGGGCATGTTTTAGGGTTAAGTTTTAATGTGTAATTCCTTACGTTTAGTGTATATATGTGTGTCTTTTACTCTCGTTCCGGCACTAACTTCCTGCACACACTGTTTTACTATTCAGTCCTATTAAAATTTATGTTGCATGAATAGTGGATTTGCACTAAAAGATATGAAATTCTCACCTCATATAATTAATCAATCAAGTCTAGATTTCGCCCAGCTTCTCCGTACGAAATAGGTTAGAGTTGTATATATAGATTCTAAGTTTAGGATAAATGTTTAGTTTAAGGCCAAGTTATAAATTAACAAACTCTTCTACCTGAGAATTCACTTGCATGTAACAATAGTAATTAAGAAAATAACTTTAGCGTAAAATATAGCTTTTAAGTAACAGATAACGTGATCTTCGTAGATTGTACTTCACTTTTCGATCCGCTTTTTTCTCAATCTGTTTAGTCATCTCATCTGCCCTGACAGCGTTCATTGTCATCCGATACGTGACGCGCTGTCATACAGACGGTTGTGTCGACTGGCAGGGTTGGTATTGTTAAGGTGGTATCAACGCCGAGGGGCTTCGGCGACACCCTGCTTAGCGTTAAAAAATTGTGGTCCCGGAAGTATATTAGTAAGCCAATTCTCGAAACGACAACTTTTTGGAACACCATTTGTGCAGAAATAATCTGCTAGTCGCAAAGCTAATACGACCTATCGCTCGAAATTTCTTACTTTTTCCGTTTTCTTTAAGTGTATTGCCGAAGTGAACAATGTTTTTACACACTGAGCAAAAATTCACAATTTTTTTGTTTAGTTTTAACTCTAAACTATTGGTAAACAGATGTCCACTTTCTTTAATGAACAGTCCTTAGTAAGATGTTGGGGTCAATATGACCCAGACATGCACGCTGGACGTGCGCTACGCCATCGTGGTGCGAAATCCTAGCATCCTAAGAGGATTAAGATAATATGAAAAAGTCAGGAAGGTAAGAGGTTCATAAATATAGAAAAATAGATTATTGCCCTCGACGGACGTCAAACAGTATTCAAAAACTTCCTCCAGTATAGTCTTCCAAATCCACAGGCGTAGCAAGTTATTAGTCCAAAAACATTCAAGAGCTCCCTGAAGTATAGTCTTCCCCATCTATAGGTATAACAAGTTATTATTTAAAGGTCTATGAAAATACCCAACACTCACAAGATTCATAAATATATGACAAATGCATTTGAGCTCGAAGTACAACCAGGAATTCGCTTGTACAAGAGAAACGAACGTGTCGAAAAAGTTGCAAATACACTGTCCGCAAATGTACGCGTGTGTTGTAGCTTGAAATTTGACGAAGACTTTCCAGCCCAGGCCCGATAGTTTATGGCCAGACCAAACAACAAGCGCTCGCAAACAGCTGCCTGGTGAGCTGATGGACGGACGAACAGACGTACTGAACACGGACGTACTGTTCTAGGATCGCGTAGTTCTCGAACGCCCAAAATAGATCCGTACTGTATCCATAATCGAGTGAACTTTGTGCGTGTGCACTAGGCGAGGTTAGGTTGACTCCAAAACCCTGCCCTAATACTTAGCTGTAGCTGGTGCAGGCTGGATCTGGAAGACCGAACCGGGGACGTGATGACAGCAAACCCATTGAGCAGATCTCTGTGTTTCCTGGATTTATTTTTGTGCGAAATTGATTTTAATGGATTTGGGCTGTTGGCGCGGGAATGGATTAATGGCAACTATTATATTGCGTCTGTCTGTCAATATTATTTGGAAGTTGGGTGCTATTTCTGTACTGGCGCGGCAATAAATTTTGTTTGGATGGAGTTTGAGAACTGGGTCATGGGGAGCAATCTGATTCAACGATGTGGGGAACAATGATCGATTAACGGAATGAAAACTGCGATAACATTTATGATTTTTTTTTGTGAAAAACGAGCACTCTAGACTCAGGACTTCTAGAAGCTTCCTCCCAAGGCGACGTTCCTTGTGCCTAAGTTCTTATTTCAGGTGCTTATCGAAGTGCTGCTTCCACCTTTCAATGACTAACCCAAGTAACACAACTAGTTATATAGTAGTTAAATATGCATGTTTCATACATAGTCGATTGTATTTTAACTGTATTATTGACTGCATTCCGGACACCTATATATTGAAAACAGCGCAAAAAATGGCGTCTTATACAACATCTTACTAGTTGTATAAGATGTATTTGAATACACTTGTCGTACTAATGATTATACATCCACCTAACTTTCAAAACGACATGTTTTACAATCAAGTTATTCTTTGGTAAAATGAACTAGAAAAATGCTTATATCATACAAAGACATCCATTGGTTGCAAATAAGCTATTTTTAGATATTATGACTTTAAGAAAGCATGTATATTACATGTCATATGCATAGGTTGAAATCCAGCTATATGAAGGTAATATGACTTGCATAAACCATTTTTATAACAGACAAATAAGATGCCCAACACGTGAAAACAAAAATCTAGGCAAAAACTTATTAAAAGCACATTAAAATAAAATTAATAATAATGTTCACCTAGTTCAACGCGAAAAATTATGTCAACGTGATGGAGTCAGAAATTGTGAATTATCCGAATAATATATTTTTACATGGGCCTTTACTTATTGCCGGTAGCGATATTTTATCTGCGCTTAAAAATTTATCGTGGAACTTTTAATTTTATTTAACCATAATTCAAGCGCCACTGAGATAAACCTATATTGTAGCATGAACCACCCGAAAAATGCTGTTTTATCATTTTTGTTTTTCGGTCCACAAGATCAAACAACATGGCGCAAGCATCATGAAACTTACAGTGCCGTTCAAAAAAGTGAAGAATATTCCTTGGAATTTTCTTAACTTCTAACACTATTCAATTTTCTCATACAGTATTATTTATTCGGGGTTCTAGTCGAGTCAAGTACAAGACACTGAAGACGACCTTACAGTTGAGGTCGAAATACGTATCTGTCAAAGGATGCAAATTCTTAGTGGAATTCAAAGGAACCGTACTTAACCCGATTTTCTTTTATTTATTCGGGGTTGTTCATGAACCACGTAAACTAAAATTTGGTCATCTCAGATCACCCCCCCCCCCTTCCCCTCGTAGACTTTTCTCTATTCAAAATTTTTGAAATTTATGTAGTGCGTAGACTTTGGCATGACCAATCCCACCTACCCCCTCCAAGTCTACGTGGTTTATGAACAGCCCCTTCACAACATTTTATATTCGAAGACCCGTTGTTCACCTATTTTTTTTATAATGATTATATGTAGAAAAATGTAAATTAGTTTCATATATTTGCCTATCTATTAATAATTTTGAGTGGTACTGTAATCTGAATAGTTTTTCTTATTTAAACTGATCCACAAATCAAGGCATTAGATTTGAAAATACGTTGGAATCATGACAGAACTACGTCTTAAAAACAACACAATAATATTTTCCCGAATAATTTATTTTAAACATTTATTATACGTCTCTTCAACGTGTTGTTGACATCATGAGTGTCAATTAAAATCTGCAACTATAACACAACTCCGAAAATACTAAATTACAACAGAGATCTGAGTGGGACTTAACCTGTCAGATGTCAAAATATGTTTATTGAAAATCGCGTTGTTTTCTCTACCTCTACCAGATTTTTATTCCACGATTGTCGATGATTTATTTGGCCATAGTGTTAAAAAATACGTGATTGGACGGTTGACGAACTCAGGCACATATTAATAAAATTTGGGGCTTCAATCAAATGATGCTGCATCATCAATCAAAACAACAAAGGTTCATGTAGAGATGTGCAGGTTCCCGGTGGTGCTAAAATCTACCGGAGATTGATGCCTTGAGATACCAACAGCTGTTAGAAGTGGCCAGCAAATTTTCTAAGTTGAACTGGATCGCAGCTCTTGTGGGAGATCGGATAGCTCCAGATATATGGACGTTTCATGCGGGTGGACCGGTAGATTGAGCTCTGCCAAAGTTATGACTCCCGGTTCGGCCATACTGGTGAGTATAAGCTCCTAGCGCATTGCGGTGAGTGTTCTTTCTTGGGAATTAGACGAGAACTTTAGAGGACATGAAGGACTGCTGGATAAATCTTTCAGCATTTATGAACAAGATTTCTCCATAAAAATCGTAAAATCAACTAGCGTTTTTGATGCTCCAGGAACGATTTATAGGTGCATATTCAACGTATTCTTTACATGATAATGCCAAGAAAAATTCCAATAGGTGATTGAACGTTTATTTTTCTGTTTGTTATTGGCCAACACAATTGGAACTTGATAATAACACAAGATGTTTTATCATGCGCTAATAATACATTTGTAATACATCTTCCAAAATTTTTATTTTTAAAGATGTTTTCTGTGTTACTTGGGAAGCGGCCGTCAATATCGTACATAATTAATGAAGGAAAATTTTGATTTATTCATTTTCGTTACTCAACTTGTCTGAAATTAAAATATTGACAAACCCCTGAAATTTACCAAAAGCGAGGTTACGAACATAAAATCCCAGTGCATTGGGTCAAATGTTTGTCCAAAAGATACCAATGCTCAAAAATTTTGTTTGACTAATTCGATCGAGTCAAACATATGTTGTTTCTTGAGTTCTTTCCTTGTCAAATATTTGGCCCTGTGTTGTTGAAACCTCAACTAACTCATGTCAATATCTTTGTTCGGATTGTAGCAAATTCTTCTAGTTTAGACTTCGGTTTTGCTTTTCCACCATCAATCAGTACCATAACATTTCAAAGTCCAGTACTCCGCATAAAGATAACTCCCTAAACCGTAAGACACCTAAACAGATTTCGTTTTCACTGGATCGCATCTAGAGCAGACCGAAGCCGATTACTATCAAGTAGACGCTCAAGTATGATGATGGTATAGGATTTATCCATAAACAACAACAAAAAATACACATAGGAAAGCACGGAAGATACTGCCGGTACGGTCCAAATGCGGTGTTAATGCTTCCACCACGGAACGATCGCGATCGCGTCATAATCATTATCGTTGTGATCATATCGTACCTAGTTGCGGTACGCTAGACCGATCGCGAATGATGACGTTTGAGCTCGCTTCATGCTTTCGTATGAGTTTGCTTCAAATTTGAATCGTTTTTTTCTTTGTACCACGAATTATCTGTCGTAGCAGCAGGGCGGAAAGCGATTCCTGTGGTGTTCCAACCGCAGCTATCCAATTTTAATGATTATTGAGTAAAAGTTAATCGTAGATATTGATTACCAGGAGAGTTATGGCGACGTTAGAAATAGAAAAATCAAAAGTAAAAAAAATAACACGGATCAGTTGATGTTTACCGCGTGCATTATGACCAAATAAGTTCAGACAAATCACATCAAAAGGAAGAAAGTGAAAAAGATTAAACGTAAGTGGATTGAAAAGTTGATGTTGTTTATGTTTAGGTACGCATATAAAACCTTAAAATAATTAACCTTGAAAATCGTGGCATTGGTATTTCTGCACGCAAAACAAGAAAAGCTACCAAAAATTGCGATATGCCTTTTCTACCAATTTATGTATTAAAAACGTACAGAAAATGTGCTAAATCATAATCCATTCGTTGTATTAAGATGCGCTACACGGTTCCATAGCTTCCATACCACTACACACAAACACCTCCATTCAAACCCGAGAAGTTGAACCGGGTTGCGTCTAAAAATAACTTTCGCTTCGCTGCTGAGCTTCGCGTCCTATTGTCTACATGGAATTTTCCACTTGCAAACAGCAACCTGCTGGATGCGGGCTTTTCAGTGCACAATGGGTCTAGAGTCGTATTTACGAAGACAAAAATGTTTCTGCCAAGTTCTGTCATTTTTTTTTTCATTATTGTGAAATGATTACGGTCAATCAAGTGTGGCTTATCCAAAAATCTACTGATTAATTATTCTTTATACAATATCAGAATGTTTTACAAAGTCATAGCAAATTTACAAAAATAAAACATTCGATTGATTTGTCTTGGATAAAACATTCGAATCATTAGAACTTTTCGAAAAGTTTTCAATAAATTGCAACTTTTTTGCCTTTGGTCATATTTTAGTCGAGTCCAACGATACATAAAGACCAATACATTAGTCACCAACTTTCAAAATTCAATTTAATTCGGTTCGCTTAGTCCTAAGGTACAGTAATTTGATAAACGGAAGTCAAAAACTAGATATAGATAGAAGGGCTCTAATTTCGTGTAAAGTTGAATAATCAATCAAGCCCAAATTTGCACCAATTAAATCAAACTCGTTGAGGAACAAGTAATCAAAATTTGAATAGTTTTGGTGGACTTTATAAAAGGATACAACTTGCTAAAAATGTTTTAGGCAATTTTTAAAACTTAGCATGCTTTTGTATATACCACTAGGCGGTGCTAGAGGTCAAGAAAATTTTAAATTTAATATATCTCGGAATTCTGGTCACTTACAAAGTTGGTGTCTTTGACAATGTTGTTTGGTAGGTCAAGGGCTTACAGTTAATGGTCCACTTGATTCGAAATTTTGCCACAAGGAAGCGCAAGTTACACATTTGCAAAATTATGGAAATGAATGTTTTTTTTTCGTAAAGCAATCAAAAAGCTGTAATTTAGTTTTCTTTGAACATATTTAAGTCAAGTCAAAGGTTTTTCAAAGAGCTATATATTAGTCATAAATGTGCAAAATTTCATTTCATTTGGTTCACTTAATCCAGAGATATAGCAGTTTAACAAAGAACACTCAAACATGAAACATTTTACTAGAGTCGCTCCAACTTCATGTAAAATTATCCAATCGAGCTCAAATTTGTACCATTTATAGCTAATTAGTTGTGCAACTAGCAGATAAAATTTGAGAATATTCCCTACACATTATAGAAAGTTACAGGTTGCTGAATATATTCGAGATAATAAGTAAAAGATACAAGCTTCTACTAATTTGCAACTAGCGCCGTCTACTGGCAGAATCCTGAACCAATCAGCTAATCAACTGAAACGCCTTAATAAACCAAACAACATTGCCGAAGAAACCAACTTTTTAAGTAATCAGAGTTCTGAGATATATGGAATATAATAATTAATTTATCGTTAGCGCTACCCAGTGGTGGAATTTTAAATCAAACGGCCCATCACCAGTAAAACCTTGGCTGGCCTAACAACTTTGCCAAGTATACCGAATATTTAAGTAATCATGGTGCTAAGATGTACGGTATGGAAATTTCGTCAGTGCTACGTCTTGCTGTCTGTGATATCTGTCATACCAGAGACAAACAGACGTAACACTGATGAAATGTTTATACCAAATATCTCATCGTCCTGATTACTCAGAGAGTTGGTGTCTTCGGCAATATTATTTGGCTGGTCAAGAACTAACAAATGATGAGCCGTTTGATTCAAAATTCCACCACAAGGCAGCGTTAGTGAGCAAACAAATATTATATTCCATATATCTCAGGACTCAGATCACTTAGAAAGTTGATGTCTTCGGCGATGTTGTTAGGTTGGTTACGGCCGCTCAGTTGATTAGCTGATTGGTTCAAGGTTCTGTCAGTAGGCGGCGCTAGTTACGAATTAATTGAAGCATGCAACTTTAATTTATTATTTCAAATATATTCAGCAAGCTGTAACTTTTTCAATTATGCACCAAATATTCTCAAATTTTTCCTGCCAGTTGCACAACTAGTAAGCTATAAACGGTACAAATTTGGGCTCGATTCGATAACTTTACATAAAATTGGATTATGGACGAGAACAGCTTTCCCGGGAAGCTGACTAGACTGATAAGAGCAACGATGGACGGTGTGCAGAACAGCGTAAGGATTTCGGGTGAGCTATCCAGTTCATTTGAATCTCGACGGGGACTACGACAAGGTGATGGACTTTCCTGCCTACTATTCAACATCGCCCTGGAAGGTGTTATGCGACGAGCCGGGCTCAACAGCCGGGGTACGATCTTCACGAAATCCAGCCAATTTGTCTGTTTTGCGGATGACATGGATATTATTGCCAGAACATTTGGAACGGTGGCAGAACAGTACACCCGCCTGAAACGTGAAGCAGCAAAGGTCGGACTGGTGGTGAATGCGGCTAAGACAAAGTACATGCTGGTAGGTGGGACTGATCGAGACAGGACAAGCCTTGGCAGCAATGTTACGATAGACGGGGATACTTTCGAGGTGGTAGAAGAATTTGTCTACCTCGGTTCCTTGCTAACGGCTGACAATAACGTGAGCCGTGAAATACGAAGGCGCATCATCAGTGGAAGTCGTGCCTACTATGGGCTCCAGAAGAAACTGCGGTCAAAAAAGATTCACCCCCGCACCAAATGTACCATGTACAAGACGTTAATAAGACCGGTAATCCTCTACGGGCACGAGACATGGACCATGCTCGAGGAGGACCTACAAGCACTCGGAGTTTTCGAGCGACGCGTGCTAAGAACGATCTTCGGCGGTGTGCAGGAGAACGGTGTGTGGCGGAGAAGGATGAACCACGAGCTCGCTGCACTTTACGGCGAACCCAGCATCCAGAAGGTGGCCAAAGCCGGAAGGATACGGTGGGCAGGGCATGTTGCAAGAATGCCGGACAACAACCCTGCAAAGCTGGTGTTTGCAACGGATCCGGTTGGCACAAGAAGGCGTGGAGCGCAGAGAGCACGATGGGCGGACCAGGTGGAGCGTGACTTGGCGAGCATTGGGCGCGACCGAGGATGGAGAGCGGCAGCCACAAACCGAGTATTGTGGCGTACTATTGTTGATTATGTCTTGTCTTAATGATGTGGAACAAATAAATGTATGTAAAGTGTAGGCATAACTGGTCGCGCACAAATTTTGCACAGTCATTCAGGAGCCGAATTGGTACCAAAAAATCTGAAAAAACGACCAATATGACCCACGTTAGTGGTGTAGTCCTAGACCGCTTTTATAAGAATTGCCTCCTTCCCGTCCGTTACTAAAGCACAGAGATTAGGGACTAATTATTGACTCTATGATAAGATTGACGTTAATATCCAGCGGTCGAAAGTTTTCCTGACCACGTCCTTGCGACAGCTGAGGGATGGAAAGCAAGATTAATTGGACACACAAGAAAAGTGTAGAGACTTCTATGTCCCCTAGGCACGTTTGGTCAACGCTTAAGCACCAGAGTTTCAAAACGATATGCAGAAACGAAGTCATCAAATTACGAATTCCAGTCCGGGGTCAAATTGATCATTTGAAAACAACTTTTGCGGATAGCATTAGACAATTCAAATATTGCTAAAAAAAACTTTCTGCAAAATTAGTACCGGATGGATCTCTATAAAACTATGTGACAGAATTTTGTTCAATGGTTTTTTACATAAAGTTAAATAACTTCAAGAAACAAAAAAATGAAAATGTCACTTTGGGGGGAAATTGATCAACATACTGCTGCTTTATTTTATTCTTCTGAACCAGAATAACGTGTCAAAACTCTTACTCTACTAATGAATTCGACTTTTAAAAGGCAAAATTTTGAAATCGTTCCCTAAACGCCTGAAAGTAAGCAATTTCCTTTAAAACAAGCGTGTTCGACCATGATATATGCACATAATAAAAGGGAACTCGCGCGCAGAAAGTTGTACCCAGTGTGGGATTTGAGTATGGTATAAGGAATATCGAAATGTCAAAACCATTATTCTAGTAACGAGCTTAGCATTTGAAAAGATTCTAAGGAAGCAATATGTATCATGTTTCATTATGCATGTTCTCTACAGGCAGGTTTTTTCTTTTTTTCGAGGTGCGCATCAAAGCGTTGTACTAATGCCGTTTTTTTTTTTAACCCGGATTAGAACTGGACTGGCGGGAAATACTAAAACAAATCGAACCTACGTTGGGTTAGGGCCGCAAATATGACTATTTTATCGAAAAATTAAACTTTTCAAACTGATTCATGTTAAGAATAGCTATATAACTTCACAATAGAAGTTCCATAAAAATGTGAACTTTGATTTCTGCCATGTGTAAAACTTTGTAACGGTCATATTAGAGTATGTCGTTGTCGTTATTCTCCAGTTACACACTGTTATGTTGTCATTTTTGTTTCTAATAGGTATGCCATTTGTGGCTTCCGAGTGCTTATGTCGCTTTGTGGGTAAGTGTGTTTTAACGATGAACACCGCTATCGTGTGCGGTCAAATCGACTTTAAATATCAGTCCTTTACACACGTTTTCAACGTATTTTTGAGCAAGCTTAAATGTCTGTTCTCTGTGATAAGAAACACATTGAAAACCCTCAAATAGTAAAGCAAGGCTAACTTTTTTCAATAAAAATAAAAAGTTCACAGTCATTTCTAGACGTCTATGAACTATGCTTTATGCTAATAACGACGATTAGAAGTTTCTAGTATGGAAATAAAATGTAGTACCCGAATGATCATTTTCACT
The DNA here is from genome assembly GCF_035046485.1 of Aedes albopictus. NCBI lineage: Eukaryota > Metazoa > Arthropoda > Insecta > Diptera > Culicidae > Aedes > Aedes albopictus. The sequence goes on from NC_085136.1 coordinate 47,832,975, forward strand.
TCGCTGGTCAATTTGACCCCGGCTTACGGTACTCTCGATACTATACAGTGCACTTCCATGTCCGTGTGAATGTTGCATAACTCACCGGAACAATCCGTTCCCAGCCATCTTAGCAAACTACAGTAGAATCACTTGGCATTACATATACGGGAACTCACGGTCAAGGCGACCTACTCCACCAAAGCTCCACTCCTCAATGCCACAGCATCACATTGACTCCCTCGACATGATGCTTGCTGTCACTGATGCTTGCTAGGGGAATGACACTATCGTTTGTTCACACCCCAGAGTTCGTATTGCGGATATCCAACACCGATATCGCCCAAAATTCGAATCTCAACAACGCGAATCTGTGCAACTGTTCGTCTGTTTTTCATAGATTACATCTTATGAATCAGTTATTTTTATTTTTTTCATCACTTCATAGTTCTCGTATGCTTTTCATACATTGAAAAGCGAAATCCATAAGACTTGTCGTATGAAAAATCTCATAAGAAGCATCGTATGAAAATCATAAGATGTTTTATGAAACACCATTGCTAAAAGACAACAAAACATTTTATTGGTTTCTAATCACTTCAACTTCCGCAGCGTCGATGGGCGAATGAGTAAAGCACGCACTCACCAATCTTGACGTTCCTGGTTCGATTCCAGGTTGCGATTTTTTAAAATTTGTGCAAAATATTTCATAAAAATATGTATGATAGTCATAAGACATAGTTTCAGTTTTTATACGTTTCCGGTATGATTTTCATACGTGAATGTTATGAAATTTATACAGTAACAGTATGACAATAATAGTTGGCGCTTTGAATCCAAAATCATAGTTCGTAACTATGATTATCGCAAGAAATTCTTGTGGCAAAAATCATAGTTGATTCGTATGATTTTCGGAGTTGCAGTATCCTGTGAGCGTGTTAGTGGAATACCTGTAAGTAAAAAGTAAATCAGGTTAAGTACTGTTCCTTTTAATGCCACTAATAACACTAGTTTACAAAATAAAACGAAAGTCGTGAACTTCTGTCAACGACCAAAATTTTTGAAGCATAATTTAGCGCTGATTTCGAAACCGTGCTTCAACAAATTTAAAGTAGAGCAGTTTTTGAGTTTTAGCTCAATATCGAGTTTTATAACTTTTTAAAATATGGAATTTAATAAAATTCAAATATCTTGCGTTTTGTTCAACCAATTTTAAATCTTTTTCCACAAATTAAACGCTGAATATAATACCATTCGATCATCTGAATACAGGTTTTGCGTCAGATTGATGAAATTCAAGATATTAGCGAGTTTTGGGGACGATCTCCTTAAATTTTAGCAAAATTTCCAAAAATATATGAAGAAATGTATTTTTTTCAATAAGAAATTTAAAAATCCTTTCTCAACGTTTATTTGACATACCATATGTAGGTGAGTTACAGTAAAAAATTCAGCTCAATCGGAGTATTGATTACGGAGAATGAGATGTGTGAAGCGAGCGACATTGCTTAAAAATATAACAAAACTCGATTTCAAATCATCAACCTTGTATAGAAACTCGAAAAAAAAATCCGCTCTACTGTAATTTTTTTCCTTCGCGTTTTCGAACTCAGGGCATGATTCTACACCAAAAACAATCATCAACTTACCGAGTTCAAAAATGCTGTAAACTAGTGTAATTTGCATCCTTTGACAGATGCGTATTTCGACCTCATCTATATGGTCGAAATACGTATCTGTCAAAGGATGCAAATTCTTAGTGGAATTAAAATGAACAGTACTTAACCCGATTTTCTTTTTACTCATAGCAGTACCAGTCGTTTCTCAATTCAACCGGCTGTATTCAAAGCAACGCGGAACAAAGAAAACGCGTGACAGACGATTTTGAAAACGTAGCCGCTCGTGCGCACAGCCTGCTATGGTCCATTCATAACTGTGTCAGGTTGACAATTTCAGTTAAATTTAGTTTAATGTGGATTTTAAGAAAATTTATGTCAAGCTTGACGTCTTAGGACAGCTTACTGCAAAACTGTCATGAAATCTTTATAGCAGCTTCGCCAAGGCTTCACATTTGTTTTATATACATCCTGTATAATGGGTAACAAAACTAATTCATTAGTATATTGGACCTTCTTTTTGAGCCATGGGACGAGGCATAAATTAAAACAGGCAGGGGTATCAACTTGGTCAAATTTGGGGGAGCCTTTTTCTAATTTTTGTATGGGAATATTTAAAAATTTAAAGGGGATGGCAAAAGTAGGCCAACTTAGGGGTGGTTGGCGCCCATGAAAACAGGACATAAAAAGAGGGGCTATTTGTGCAAACATTAAGTTAATACTTCAAATTAGAAAACCTAGTTCACAAAAACAGGGTTTTTCTTCTGGCTGTATGAGATGGAACCAAAAGAGTGTAAGAGGAGGAGAATCCAGGGACGCTTAATATGGGCGGCATATTCCAGGGGGATTTATAAGAGTTGTGGATGGTTTCTGGGGATTTTAGAGCGCCTTTTAGGGGGCATTCTGGGGCGTCTCAAAGGGTGGCATACGGTTTCACAGTGTTTCAGACACGTTTCAAGTGGTTTCAGGGTCCTCTGAAACCTCCGGAAGTCCTTTGAAAAATCCCTGAAACCCCTAGGTTTCCAAGGGCTCCAGGGGATTTTGTAGGGTTACTGTAGAAACGCTCAATGGAATCTCTATGATGAACATTTCCAGGAATTTCTCTCTCGTTTTTTCCGGACTTCAAAGTCATCTACAAACAAAAGAAATATAAATTCTCACAGTTCTCTATCGTTTTTTCTTGAATTTTGATTGTTTGCACAGCCGTTGCAAAACTATGCAAACCGAATCAATCAAATCAGTCAAATGTTAACAACAATTGTTTGAATTATTTGAATTAATTCCCCAAAACGATAAATTTAAACGAAATATAAGACCAAAAACGAAAAACCCCGTGTCGAAACGTTAGACAAATAATAAAGTTTGTTTTCCCACATCAATGACAGCAAAGCCGTCAACATTCAAATTTTCAGATTATTTTTTTTTCAAATTTCAAGATAAAAATTTTGAGATTTTGAAAAACAAAGTGTTATGATCTTAACTTAACAAACTATTACACATTTAGCAATGAATTTTATCTAAAATTCAATCAGGGCTTCAACTAGAAGTTCCTTTTGCAATTTCGTCAGAAGTTTAAATTCGAGGTTATCAAGGGCTAGTAATAAAGTGTTCCACAAGACATGTTTTGCCATGGCCCTGAAGTTCTGTAGATTTTATTACCTGTACTTACGGAAGTAAAGTAACCATCTGGAACATCTTTCAACGCAAGGACAAAGATAAAGATCTCGATGAGAGTTCTCTGTCCAAAATGATAGACAAGACTGATTGATGACACCGGCAATGTTTTAAAAATACATCCACGTCTTGTTAATTCCGTCCAACGGCGACGACGACGACGACGACGACGTAGATCCAAACCTTGTTTCGCTTTCTCCAATGACCTGCTGCAAGATCGAAATCCTCCGCACAAAAGAAAGTGGTAAACACACAATGCAGTTCAGCCATTAGAACTCATTATCGGGTTTCCTTGTGGGCCGTTAACTTCTAAAAAACTGATGTGTATCTTCCTCCTTGAACCCACTGTTATCGACGTCATCCCGTCCTCGTCGCTGTGTGATCTCCTCCTCCGTCACTGCCATGCGATTATGTTAGGACGTTAGAGAGTTTTGACGGCGGCGCGGCGGCGTCCTCGTAATGATCAACAGAGAGAGAGCCGAACGAAGATCAGATCTCCACGCACGCGGTTCGCAGTCGTTTCACGGCGGCGTGGTCACTTCGTTCCGTGAATTGCGCACGCGCTCCACCCGCCATGCCGTCGCTGTAGTTCGCTCCGCCGTGATCGCCGTCGATCGCGCCGAAAAGAAAGGTTTGTTTTCGGTCACGCCTGGCCGCGCCGTACCTCCCGTCTGATGACGATCCCTACAAGATCGGATAAGCAACAGCAGCGCTTCTCGCGCCGATCGTTTCGATCGCGGCCACCACAGTTAGTAGTACATCCGACTTCAACTAACCCAGACGCGAAGCAGTCCAGCAGCTGGCAGAACGTGTGCTCGCCGGACTAGCACGACCAGTGAAAAAAAACCGAAGAAGAAGAACAAGAAGATCATTTTCGGTTCTTGTGTGAAGAAGTTGCCGTCCTTTCCTGAATTTCTATCTGACTCCCCGTATTTATCAGTGTTTTTATTTTTCTTTCCAAACTTTGGAAAGTGTACCTATTGTGACTAAGTGTGTACCGGAAACTCAGTGACATCTTGCGTAACCCGTGTGTCCCGAGAAGCAAAAGAAGATTCTGAATTGCTGGTTGGGTAATCAATGTAACCTTCAAACGAATCAGTGTGATCAGATCTCAAGAATAGCTCAAACTAGAAGTCTTTAAAGTGAAATCCCAGAATAAGCCATGTGTGGCGGTGAATAATCCCATCAGAACGAGTTCAACAAGTCATCACTCAAAAAAAGGGAAGCCATCAAGAGCCAGATACCCAGACGACGGTGCCCTGGCCCATCAACACTTCAAACGATCGTAAAGGTGATTTTCAAAGAAAACCCAGACCAAGTGTATACCTACTAACCAAGTGTACCGTCGTACCGTACCTACATATTTCGGTGGTGCGGTGGTGGATTTAAAAATAACGTGAATCATCCGCCGTTTCGGTTTTGTTGAAATACCCCTCGTCGTCGTCGTCTCATTCTTATATGTGTACTTTGTCTTTGCATTGTGTAACTCGCGGCGCGAAATTCCTCGATCAATCGCAGAAGCCTGTCGGGATTGTCCAGAGCTTGCTACGGTGATCTCCTCAAGCAAGTGAACACCCCGAAATACTCCCAGGAGTAATCGATCAACTACCAAGAACAACGCCTGCTTGGACGCAGCAGCGCAACGCTTTCTGTACGTGCCGACTCGCCTTTTATGGCCATGAAAATCGTTCGTTCGTTCGTTCGTTCTTTCGTTTGGGCGGCACGAAGCGTTGGGAAAATTTGTTTTCCCAAACATCGTGCCCGAGAGATCGTTAGGGGTGAGGCGTGCGTTTTCCTTCGTCATGCCTCCTGCGTGATGGTCCAGTTGGGAAAATTTGGATAAACGACGTAAAGCGATGCCAGAAGGGTGTGTTAATGAAAAAAACTAGTATGGAACAGAATCACCAAAAAAGGACTCAATTTCTTCGTAAACACTGTGTTATGTATTGTCTGTAATCACATCACACTCCCACATGAATAGGAAACTCAGCAAAAATGGGACTGATATGCAATTACAGGCTGCATACGCTGTCCCAGAAAGTATGGGCACAGTAATGGTAACATCAGTACTGGTTACTCGAAGTTTTCAAATTTCGGTGCCCTGATGTTGGTAGAGTAAAAATTTCCTTAATCATATGCACTAATTCCCGTCACATCAGATGGAAAATAGCCAATCAATACAGAAATTCTGACTTGCGTTTGCCAATGCCTCATTAGATGGAAGCAAACAGATGTAGACTATCGACAACCAGCCTCTTTACTACTGGATATCGAATTATTACACTAAATTTCACGCTTCAATTTCACTCCACTTACGAGTTGACAAATTTTCTCGTTTTGTGTACGACGAACGCAACCGCACCAAACGCAGCAGCTAGCCGAATTGTCCTTCATCGCCGTTTAGTTTTCACTTCACCAGATTCAATTCCCACCCCACAAAAGCTCTGTGGTATTTCAAAACTGGATTTCACTGCGGCAGAATGCAGCAAAAGCTGACAAATTGATTAAATAAATCATTTTCTTTCCGTCGGTAAAATGTAGACAATGAGTTGTCTTCGTCTAGGGGCAATACAAGCAAATGTGTGTGTGGATTGTTTACTTATGAAACATTGTATTTCACAACCACAGAGAAAGACTTCTTCGTTGCACTGTGTTGGTGTATTATGATCTAATGGCCAAAATTATTAATTGAAATATTTTTTTCGAATGAGTGTAATCAGTTTCATACCTTTTAATACCGCCCTGATTGCTTATCCTTTGACAGATACGCGTATTTCGACTACCACTTGTAATCTTCCTCAGTGTCAGTTATCCATTTTTTTTGTTATTCTGATGTTACATCTACCTCAATTTAGAACCACAGATAAACAGACCCCGATGCCTTTTGCATGAGCACACTGCCACCTGTTGGTAGAACCGCGCGAGACACTGTCGGCCATGATGGATTTCGATTTGACGTTTGTCTAACACGCACACTACTACACAAATTACCTGTCATTTTTGTTTGCATCATTCAACAACGTGTACACTGGCAAACGTCAAAGCGATCGAACAGTAGCGCCTCTGGTGGAAGGATCGCAGAAATCAAATGAAATTTGAATTGATCGTTTGATGCATGTGCCAAACTGTTTTGAAGAGTGTTACGTCTATTTGTCTGTATTAAAACTTTCTGATCAATCGTACTTTGAATGCATGATTTGATTTGAATTGCATAGAATTTGAGCGACTTTTTGATTAAACACCGACGATCTAATTATATTTTTTGACCATCATATATACCATAGTGTCACGAAGAAGGTGCGCCGAGAATTGAATTCAGGTTGTGCCCAAAATAGACGTAGACTAGATGGAAACAGAGTTCGAGGGACAATTATTGAATCTTATTATTTTAAGGAAATTGTAGTTCTTTTAAAATATTGTTTTACATTAAATGGAGGTAAATTTAAAGATGGTAATTGATACCAAATTGACCATGATGCGTTAGGCGAGGTGCACGAATAAATTCGATCATTGGTAGGTGCTTGCATAGACGGGAATTAGATAAAAACCCCGTGACCCCATGGAATTTGCTTTCGCCTTATGCATGTTTCTTGGATGAATCTGGAATCTTGGAAGAAATCTGAAAGATTCCCTAGGTAAAGAATTAAAAAAGATCAAGTGCAATCAGTCTTAGGTTATTCTAATCAAAATAATAGAGTTAAATTTTCCGAAAAAGCTGCAACTGATTGAGTTTAAAATTGTCTTCCGCTTTTTTACCACAAAACCGCATTTCTAGAGAATTTTATGAAAGAATTCCTGAAGGCTTCCCTTAAGGAATATCTGGATAAACTTTTTCGAAGATTCAGAAAAAAAAACTGGAATTTTTTAAAGGAATTCCTGCAAAACTTTCTGGGAAACATTCCTGGAAAAAAATCTGAACTAATTCCTCAAAAAAAAAACTATGGAGAAATTCCTTGGCAAAAATTGTGGAGGAATTTCTGAAAAGCACATGAATGTATACTCAGAAAATTTCCGGAAGTGATCTCTGTGTGAATTTATGCACGAATCTCTGGAAGAATCCTTGCTGAAATCATTGCACAAATATGCATGAATGCATGAAGTAATCGTTACAGGATTTTTTGAAAGAATTCCAGAAATAATTCCTGTAGATATTCCTGAGGCAATTTTCAACGAAGTCCCTTCAGAGAAATTCATTAAGGAATGCCTGTACGAATTCTGCAAGGAAGCCCTGGAAGAACTTCTGAAGAAACAACTGCAGAAATTTCAGAAAGAATCTTTGATAGAATATCTGATGAAATCACAGGAAGAATTCCCGAAAGCATCCCTGGAGGCAAAATTTCCTGAAGAAAACATTGGAATAATTTTTAAATCTATCCCTACAGTACTTTATCAATCGAATTTCTAACCTAGAGTCCAGAATGTTTTTGGGGTTCTTTTCTGGAGCAACATCTAGATGATATTCTAACGTAAATTCAGAAGAAAGTTCTGAAAAAAATCTGAAGCAGTTCATTGAAGATCTTTTGAAAGGAATGCTTTTAAAAAAATTCCTTAACCTTCCTTAGTCCCTGAAAAAAAGTTACAAATAAGACCCTGGGGTCATTTTTGACCCCAAACTTTGAACGGCTCTCAAAAATCAGTGGCTGGGCCGATTTTGATTTTCTTTGGCCCAAATGAAAGCCACACATGTCTAGTTTTCAAAACCACCGGAGAGTTCCGGATTTGGTCACTGTGGCCACCGGGAACCTGCTTCAACTGAAAAATGCCGCTTTAGAAACTCTAACTTTGGCAAGCTATAACTTTGCAACCAAACAAGTAATCAGGACCGTTCAAGAATCGTTGGAAAGGTACTCACGTGGACTTTGATTAAAGACATTAATATTGACTAATTCTTAAGAACCGGTTCCGGAAATCCGGAACATCCGGAAAGTAATGTTTTTCACGATAATGTGCTACAAAGCACATTCATATTATTTACAGGATAGAAGTTTTTGCATCAAACTTCTTTAGGCCATAATACAATCTGTCGAGAACTATTTCTGTATGTTTTTGGTTATGTCCCGTCCTTCTGGAACCGGTTCCAGGGATCCCACAAGATGGCCAACGAGTTAACTGTAACGAAATTGAACGGTTTTCCGCGCTAAGCACATCTGCGTTGGTTAACTCATGATGAAATCTCAATAATTTCACATGCTCCATATTGTTGTGATATGTAAAAACATTGTTGGACATTGTGGTCCTATGTGGCCACCGGAGTGACCACCGGAGAAACCCGTATTGAGGGACTTCCATGTTTTTGCAACAAAGATAGGCATTCGACGGCTCCAACTTCATGATTTTTCATGGCCATGTGGCTTCTGACATTAAATAGAAGAATTGACGATTCTGTTTTGGCCACCGGAGTGACCACCGGAGAAACCCGTATTTAGGGAGTTTCATGTTTTTGCAACAAAGAAAGGCATTCGACGGCTCTAACTTCATGATTTTTCATGGCCATGTTACTTCTTGCATTGAAAAGAAAAATTTACCATTCTGGTCCGTTTTGGCCACCGGAATGACCACCGGAGAAATCCGTATTGAGGAAGTTTCATGTTTTTGCAACAAAGAAAGGCATTCGACGGCTCTAACTCAATGGTTTTTCATGGACATGTTGCTTCTGGTATTAAAAATGTCAATTAATTATGTTGGTCCACTTTGACCATCGGAATGACCACCGGAGAAACCCGTATTGAGGGACTTCCATGTTTTTGCAAAAAAGATAGGCAATCGACGACTCTAACTTCATGATTTTTCATGGACATGTTGCTACTGGTATTAAAAAGAACAATTGACTATTCTGGTTCGCTTTGGCCACCGGAGTGACCACCGGAGAAATCCGTATTGAGGGAGTTTCATGTTTTTGCAACAAAGATAGGCATTTGACGGCTCTAACTTCATATTTTTCATGGCCATGTTGCTTCTGGCATAAAAAAGAAGAATTGAAATTGACATGTTGCTTCTAGTATTAAAAAGGACAATTAATTATTTTGGTCCTCTTTGGCCATCGGAGTGACAACCGGAGAAACCCGTATTGAGGGAGTTCCATTTTTTTACAAAAAAGATAGGCAATCGACGACTCTAACTTCATGATTTTTCATGAACATGTTACTAATGGTATTAAAAAGAACAATTGACTATTCTGGTTCGCTTTGGCCACCGGAGTGACCACCGGAGAAATCCGTATTGAGGGAGTTTCATGTTTTTGCAACAAAGAAAGGCATTCGACGGCTCTAACTTCATGATTTTTCATGGACATATGGCTTCTGGCATTGAAAAGAAGAATTGACCACAATGGTCTGTTTTGGCCACCGGAGTGACCACCGGAGAAACCCGTATTGAGGGACTTCCACGTTTTTGCAACAAAGATAGGCATTTGAAGGCTCTAACTTCATGATTTTTCATGGACATGTTGCTTCTGGTATTAGAAAGAACAATTGAATATTCTGATTCGCTTTGGCCACCGGAGTGACCACCGGAGAAATCCGTATTGAGCGAGTTCATGTTTGGCCACATAGGACCACAATGTCCAACAATGTTTTTACATATCACAACAATATGGAGCATGTGAAATTATTGAGATTTCATCATGAGTTAACCAACGCAGATGTGTTTAGCGCGGAAAACCGTTCAATTTCGTTACAGTTAACTCGTTGGCCATCTTGTGGGATCCCTGGAACCGGTTCCAGAAGGACGGGACATAACGAAAAACATACAGAAATAGTTCTCGACAGATTGTATTATGGCCCAAAGAAGTTTGATGCCAAAACCTTCTATCCTGTAAATAATATGAATGTGCTTTGTAGCACATTATCGTGAAAAACATTACTTTCCGGATGTTCCGGATTTCCGGAACCGGTTCTTAAGAATTAGTCAATATTAATGTCTTTAATCAAAGTCCACGTGAGTACCTTTCCAACGATTCTTGAACGGTCCTGATCACTTGCTTGGTTGCAAAGTTATAGCTTGCCAAAGTTAGGGTCTCTAAAGCGGCATTTTTCAGTTGAAGCAGGTTCCCGGTGGCCACAGTGACCAAATCCGGAACTCTCCGGTGGTTTTGAAAACTAGACATGTGTGGCTTTCATTTGGGCCAAAGAAAATCAAAATCGGCCCAGCCACTGATTTTTGAGAGCCGTTCAAAGTTTGGGGTCAAAAATGACCCCAGGGTCTTATTTGTAACTTTTTTTATGGGAGCTCCCCTAGGGGTCGTCCAATGTTTTGGATGAATGGAAATGATAGTTTTCCACAAAAAAATAATTGTCTGAAATTTTCAGATTTCTAGGCCTTTCGTAACAAAAGTTATAGCGAATTGAAATTCGGAAAAGGTCAAAAAAGACCACAAGACCTTACTAAGGTTAAGGAATCTTAAGGATTTCTGAAAGAAATCCCAGGAAGCAATTTAGCAAGGAAACTTTGGAAGATCTTTTGAAGAAATTCTTAGAGGAATTTTGAAGAAATTCATAGAGGAATTTTTAAAGAATTCTTAGAGGAAATTCTTAGAGGAACAAATCGCTGTAAAAATTCCTAGGAAATATTCCTGAAGAAATTTATGAATGAATTTCTGAAAGAGTCCCAGAAGAATGCCTAAAGAAACTCCTAGTGAAATTTTGAGAATTTTTTGGAAAATTGCCTAGATGAATTCATTAAAAGCATCCCTGGAGAATTTTCTGAAAGAATTCCCGAGGGTCATTCTTGAAGAAATATATGGATTTACCTCTGTAAAGATTCAACAAAGAAACTGCAGAGGTTTCTAAAGGAATTTCTGTAAAAAATGGATATTTTCCTGAAAAAAAAAACTGAATGAACTCCTAAAAGAATCCTTGGATAAAATTTTAGAAGAATTTATGAAAAATAACATGGAGGAATACCCGTAAAGTTTCCGGATGTAATCTTTATGAATTTCTGCAAGAACCTTTGAAGGATTTTACGCCCAAAATCATTGAAAAAATCATACATGAATCTGTTGAGAAACACCTGTAGAAACCTAGAAGGAATCCCCGTAGACATTTCCGAGAGAAATTCCAATGGAACCCACCCTGAAGAAATTCCTTACGAAATTACTTAAAAAATCGTGATGACACAACCTGTACGATTTATTCCTGAATCCTGAAAGAATTTCTGAAAAAAAAAACACTGCAGGAATTTCTGAAATAAGCTTTGATAGAATTTCTGATTTAATCCCTTGAGAAAAGTTTCTGGATGAATCCCTGGAAAAAATATTTGGAGAAATTCCAGGTTGACTTTTTAAAAGAATCCCTAGAAGAGAAATTTCTCAAAGAATCCACAGATAAATTTTCAGAGGAATCTCTAAAAGATTTCCAGAAGAAAAGTTGGGAGGAATTTGTGAATGAATCCCTAAAAGATTTTATTAAGGGATACCTGCAAGGATGGGAACACTCACTTTCAACGAGTTACACTCACTTGCTATTTTCTCAGTTCAGAAGCGTGTAATCAAGAAACGATGTATGGACGACTTTTGCCTTGTGGTTTTGTCTAAAACTTTGCCGAGTAAAGTAGGGGTCGCACACAAATCCCAAAGTCGTAACATAGCTGTGACTGTGACTCACCACATTCACCTCGTGGAGAGTTGCCTTCGCAGTTCCCTCACGACTTCGATATGTGTGTGCGACCTGTACTCCATTCGGCAAACTTTTAGACAAAACCACAAGGAAAAAATCGTCCATACATCGTTTCTTGATTACACGCTGCTGAACTGAGAAAATAGCAAGTGAGTGTAACTCTTTCCAAGTGAATGTTCCCATCCTTGGATACCTGAAAGAATTTCTGGATGGAAATTTGGGATTCTCTAAGGTATCATTGGACAAATTTGTAAAAGAATATCTAGAAAAAAAATGTGAAGGAAATTCTGAACGAGTTTTCGAAGAAATTTCTGAAAGAATTTCTGATGAAAATTCTAAAAAAAACAATCCGAAGCAGTATATGAAAAATCCGGAACGGATTTCTGAAGGAATCCGTGGAAGATTTCTGGAAGAAATCCCTGGAGGATTGTCTAAACGAATCCTTGCAGAAATTTCGAAAGGATCCATGGAAGATATTCTAGAGGAATCTTTGGAGAAATTTGTGGAAGAATATCTGAACGAATGAATTTCTGAAGGAAATTCTGAAGAAATGTCAAAAAGAAATTCTTAACGAATTTCTGAATGAATTTCTGATGGAAATTCTGAAGGAAATTCAGAAAAAAAAACAATCCGAAGCAGTCTATGAAGATCTTTTAAAAGAATCCCGAATAAATTTCTGAAGGAATCCGTGGAAGATTTCTAAAAGATATCCCTGGAGGATTGCTTAAACGAATCCTTGAAAGCATCCATGACAGATTTCCTAAAGGAATTTTTGCGAAAATTTCTTGATGAACCTCTAGATGTATTCTAGAATAAAGTCCTTGAGGAATGTCTGAAGGAATTCCTAAAAGAAAAAGAAAGAATACCCGTAGGACGTTTTTTTTAAGAATTTCTGAAGAATATATTAAAAGAATCTTTGGAAAAAGTTCTGAAGAAGTCTTTGGAGGAATTTCTAATGCAATCTATGAATGATTTTGTAAAGGAAACCCCTGGAAGCATGTTCTAAACCCTAGGAAAAAATCTTATCGAATCTTTGGAGCAATTTCGAAAGCAATCTAAGGAATATTTTCTAGAGGAATTCTTGGTGCAATTTCTGGAGGTGCCTTATTACGAAAAAATAATGAAGCACTTCATATGCATATTAAAATATAACATATTGTAGTGGAACCTTACAAATGTGTAATAAATTAGGACATCACAATTGGACAAACACAACACAGAACAGATATTTTGCCATGTTACCCTAGAGGAAATCTTGGAGGAACTTCTAAGAGAATCTCAAAATGAAAAAGAAAGAAATGTCCAGTGGGAATTTCCTGAGGAACTTTTATAGATTTTTTTTAAAGAATCGTTGGAAAAGTTTTGAAGGAGTCTATGGAGGAATCTGAAGCAATCTACGGATGCTTTTGTCAAGGAAAGCATTTTCTAAACCCTGGAAAAAATATTATCGAATCCTTGGAGCCATTTTGACAGCAATCCAAGGAATATGTTCTAGAGGAATTCTTAGTGCAATTTCTGGAGGAGCCTATATAACGATTCTTGAAGGAAGCCCTGGAGGAACTTCTAAGAAAATCTTTAAAGGAAAAAACCCTATAGAAATTTCTAGAGAGATTCCTGAACAATATTTCTGAAGAATCTCTGAAAAAGTTCTGAGAAGTCTTTGGAGGAATTTCTAAAGCAATCTATGCAAGATTTTGTAAAGGAAAATCTGGATGAATCCTTGGAGTAATTTCGGAAGAAATCCGTGCAAAATTTCTTTAACGGAATCTCTAGAATTGTCTAAACGAATCCATGGAGCAATATCAAAAGCAATCAATGAAGATTTTTTACAGGAATTATTCAAGAAATTTTTTTGAAAATAGAAATTTCTAAATCATTTCATTAAAGACAAATCAAGAGAAACCGTAGGATTTTTTTTGGGAAATTCCCGAAGAATATTCTCAAAGTATTTCTGATAAAAGCTCTGAAGAAGACTTTGGAGAAATTTTTAAATCTATAGTAGATTTTGTGAAGAAGACTATGAAATAATTTCTGAAAAAAATCTCACAAAAAATTCAGAAGAGAGGAAAAAATTTCTCAAAGAAACCATAGATTATTTTTTGAAGGAAACGATACCGGAATTTCTGAAAAAAAAAATCCGTTTGTGATTTTCTAACAAGATCCATGGAGGGATTTCTGATGCTATCCATGGAGGAATGACTGAGGAATTCAGCAGAAGGTATTCTGTAATTATCCTTGGAGGCATCTCAAAGGAAATTTCTGAAGGAAACTGGTGAAAATTCTGAAATAATTTATAAAAACTTTTAAAAAGAATCACTCGAGAAATTTCTGGAAAGTATATCTGCAGGATTTTTTCTAGAGGAATCCCCGGAGAAAATTTTCTAATGAATCTCTGTAAGAACATTTTTAAAACAATTTCTTAAGGAACCCCCCATAGAATTCTAATGGGGTTAAAGAAGTATCTGGATGCATCTTCACACTTATTTCCGGAGTCAACTCTGGAGAATTTTCTGAACAAATTCCCTGGAGCATTTTCTGAAACAACCTATGGAGGAAGTTCTGAAGAATTTATGCAATATTTTCTAAAAGAATTCTTCCAGATGGTACGTTTTCAAAACAAAATTCAGTGTGGAATCTCCCAAGAAGATTCTGAAGCAACCTCTGAAGAAAATTTCTGATTGAATCCTTCGAAGATATTTTGAAAGAATCCGCGAAGGAAATCCTGGAGGAATTCGGAGATGTATCTTTAAAACAAAATCATATATATAAAATCCCAGAGTTGCCTGTCCTTCCGTCACACTTTGAAATGTTTCATTGAAATTTTCACAGAATGAAAGCTGCAGTTATCATTGCACTGTATTCTGTTAAATTGGTGCATCGTTGTATTGTTGCATCGCTGTATTGTTGCGTCGTTGCATTGGTGCATCGTTGCATTGGTGCATCGTTGAATTGGTACATCGTTGCACTGGTGCATCATTGCATTGGTGCATCGTTGCATATATGAATCGTTACATTGTTGCATCGTTGCATTGATGCATCGTTGAATTGGTACATCGTTGCATTGGTGCATCGTTGCATAGGTGCATCGTTGCATTGTTGCGTCGTTGCATTGGTGCACCGTTGAATTGTTGCATCATTTCATTGATGCATTGTTGTGTCGGTGCATTGGTGAATCACGGTGTATTGTTGCATTGATGCATCGATGCATTGGTCATTCATCAATGCATCTTAGGATTTGCAAAACAATGATTTACTAAATCAATTCAGCAGTTTCCTTAGAAGTTTCTAGAATTTTCTTTCCATTCTATGGATTAGAACCCTACAACAATCAATTACAGTCAAAAGGTGGATACTTGGAAGTATATATACTTCTGGCGCTTCTCAATGAAATGTCCAATGGTGTGAAGTATTTCACATATGCATTGATGTAATAGCTTTCGAGGAATCTTTTGAAAGATTTCCTTCGAGAAGATTCTATGATTAAAAATCATAGATATGAAATCCCAGAGATGTCTGTCCTTCCGTCACGCTTTGTAGTGTTTCACACGGTATCTGACTTGGTTTGATCACCGCGATACTTTATATGCTTAGTTAGATTGGCTATTTTCGGTGAAATGATCAACAAACAGCATTATTTGCGTAACGCGTTTCGGTCTACTACTCTTCGACCATCATCAGAAGCACACACGGTGAACCTACAGCGTGAGTGTGGGAATTTCAATTCAACCTACAACGGTCTATTGGCGCAACTGAGAAAGCAACAATGAGAAATGACGTCAACCATGAGAGGAAACGACGACGAAAGAGAGAAACTTATAACGTAGACTAGGGGGGTAGTGGGATATATATAGAGAAAATTGACCAAAAGAAAAATTAGTATTAATCGTCTGACGTAATTGTGAAGTAAATCAGCTGAATGTAAGTGTTGTTTGTTGAATGGTCTGTTTGTATGTGAATAGTGTTTGTAACAAATAAATGTTTTTTAGGCGTCTGATGATGGTCGAAGAGTAGTAGACCGAAACGCGTTACGCAAATAATGCTGTTTGTTGATCATTTCACCGAAAATAGCCAATCTAACTAAGCATATATTTCACACGGTATGACAGAAGTATTATCTTTGCATTGTTCCGTCGTGCATCGTTGCATCGTTGCATTATTGAATCGTTTCATTGATGAATTGCTGTATTTTTGCATTGGTACATTGTTGCATCAATCCAGTAGATATATCTAGAAGTTTTTTTTTCATTCCATGAATTAGAACCCTACAACAGTCATATACTAACCAAGGTTGGATACATAATAGTATAGCTTCTGGCATTTTCCAAAGAGATGCTGAGTGAAATATTTCACTTATGTATTGGTACACTAGCCATCAAGGAAACTTCTAGAAATTTTCCTTCCATAAGATTCTATGATTTTCTTGATTGGATATAAAAAAAATATTTTTTTAGGAACGTGGCTAGCCACGTTGGGACTACTGGTTTTGAAAGATTTTTTGAAGGACTTTTTGAAAAGAAAAATACCGAAATAAGTTCTGAAAGAATCGCTGCAGATTTGTATGAAAGAACCCGTGAAAAAGTATCCCTGAAGGAATTTTCAAACCTACCCATGAATGAATTAAATACTGATGAATTTAACAAAAGATATTCTATAATATTTCTTGGAAGCATCTGGAAGGGAATTTTTGAAAGAAACTGGTGGAAATTCTGAAAAAAAGTACGGAAGATTTTGTAAAACAATCACTCGAGACATTTCTGAACCGATCAACTGAACATTTTTTTCAGAGGATGTTTTGATCATATTTAATTAATCTTAAATCAAGAAAGTAGGTCTGCACTTGCTGCTATAAATCAATCCGATTTACTTGAATTTTTGATCATGGCTGGATACTGTACGTATCTTGTCAAGTCAATCGATTAAGAATTTACTGAGTTATGAAAGCAAGTGCCCAAAATAGGTCCCCCTGCCAAAATAGTCCCAGATACCTTAAAAAGTTACAATTATTAAAAGTTTTTGTTGTTAGTAATTCGAAACCCTTAATATAGACAAATCCGACGGAAGCTAACGATCACTCTTTTCTCTAGTGGCAGGAATGAGAACCCTATGAAAAACGTGACTGCGCCTAAATTTGCCATGGCGCAGCATAGGCAAAGTGCACTTTTTTCACTTTTTCATATCGAATTCCGCACCGTAGAGAAACAAACGAGCACTTTTTGGAAAGATAATTTAATTCTCTTTCAGATGCGCTTAGATCCGGTAGATACTTACGAACAGTTTATGCGATTAATTTGAGGAGCTCTTGCTATGCCTCCGGCGGGCGATCTTCCGGATCTTTTTGTTTGCGGGCCAATCCGGTATCTGTCGGCGTGGGCATCAAGAATGATGATAATGGAAGCCATTGCAAATAGAAAATAGCAACTTCTAGAGCAAACAATGAGTAAAATTGGACGACAAAAAATTGACCTTTTTATGTAAACAACCGATTTTCTCCTTATCTGCAATTGGGGATAATCCGAATTAGCCTATTGGTCAATAGTATTGATCCATGGAACCATCACATAATTCCCCATTATTCTGGTAATGCTGATAGAATACTAAGCTTATTGTTAGAAGCAATAATGCTTTGTCCTAGTTGACGAAGAAGAAGAACATGTGATGGTAAAGTTGTATGACAATCAAGATTGGTTCTAGTATTTTGGGTTTCCCCTCGACCGTCACGACGATGAGGAAGTGAATTGACACACAAAAGATTCGTTCGTTTGACAATCACTTTCCCCCGAGGAAAACAATGCACGGTGTAATTTCCCTGCTTTGTTGTGTTGCGTGTGTGCAGTGCCTACTTCGACGAATGCGTGATCTGTGCTGAAGCGTTTGTGCTCGTTTTTGCGCTTCGACGCCGAAACGCAATGCATTGCACGCCGCAGTGCAAAGCAGGCCGTTTGCTAAAAATAAACTTCGAATCGGAAGCATTTGGCTGGGCGGGGGCAGATGAGGGCGCGAGTTTCCTGATCGAAGAAATGCAAATCAGAGTTCGAATTCGAGAGATTTATTTTGTCTGATGATTTGATCGTTCGAAATCGATACAATGTTGATCATGTGATGGGGCATATACAGTTTCATTTCATTGCCATTGTGTGCCAGGCTTCACTTTTGCAACTACCCGAATGGTTAAATGATTCTGCTTCTTTTTTTTTTTTGAACAAAGGTACTGAAAACATATTCAGAAGTTAGAGTAAGAAATCAATTTTAGTTGGAGTTTCTGGAAACTTTCTTGTAAAATTGCTAGCTCCTGGTTAGATCTTATGAGGAAACACCATTAAGCTTCGATTTACATGACCTGGAATATTCAGTGAATTAGACTGAAAAGTCAGGGAATTCAATTTCCATAATTGAGTCGACACCCTGATAATACTAATAAGTAGACGTTCGATAAGTGCAACATGTTTACGTTTCAGTTACCGAATGAAATTCGCTAGCTGCAACGACTGACAGCCGTCAAACAGTTGTCAAATGCTGTTGGACGCAGCCAGAATGCACTCAAAAAAAATCGCAATGCAGGTGAAGTGCATCCGAAAAACATCGCAACTCTGTTGACGTTTTGTTTTTGACAGATAGCGGTGCGATAACTGCAAAATTGTTGCACTTAGCGGACTTGCAGTTAAAAAGCATTGCAGTTAAACCGTTTGCACCGAGCGAACGTCTACTGTAGTAAATGTAATCCCTTTTGGAGAAAGCATATACTCTTTGCATCTAGCTTTCGTCAATCACTTGACGCATGTTCGTTCCAGTTGAATGCACCACAAGAAACAAGCTTAGAATTGCTACCATCTAACTTGAGTGTCACTTCAGGCAGTGCTAGGAAAATGACTTGTAGTGTGTATTTACTCGATAGGCGATTAAGGTGTGCCTAACTATGGCCCTTGGGACAGTGAGAGACGCCCATGTCACGTTCACCTGTTTGTAAGCTACCAGCACTTACTTCAATGAACAACGTAAACTGTCCTCTTTCCGCCAGCTTAACACTTCGTTCAAATAATGGGGAACGTATACCGATCTCGAATTGCATAACTCGGCATGTTGCTTGATCGCATGCCAAATATTTGCATTCGGATTCTTATACCGTGAGGTCGCCATTCACCGCTCATTTAACGGCATTTTCGTAAAGTATATGACATTAAAAATCGACGTTTGCGAATATTGCACTTCAATTTACGTTAACAACTCAACAGTTATGTTGTTATTATAGAAAAAATATAAAACGATTGTAAAATATGTTTACAGCCGAGAAAATAAAAATTCAAATGTGTAATCTCTTGGCTCCTATTACCGCTCATGCATCCATTCACCGCTCATAATGGATCCATTCACCGCTCACTGAATTATTTTTTCATGGAATCACAGAAACTATTCATTTATAAAAACAAAATAACTTTTATTTACCAACGTATTGATGATTTATGACGTTCAGTTCATCCTGTTTTGTCAAAATGGAATCTTTAACGGGTTTTGCCTGTTGGATATTTTTTCCGCTGTTTGCCTTGAACAGTTCCCATGTTGTCCTGCAGCGCAGTGTGAGAAATATTTTTTTTGAGAACGTGATTTCAGGTACACCCATATAAAAACATGGTGAAATGAAAGTTTTTAAATGTGGCAGCATGTTACATTCACTTTTGTTACGATACTTTACTAACATCTGACCATTTTTGTATGATTGACCCAAAATGAGCGGTGAATGGGGCATGAGCGGTGAATGGCGACCTCACGGTACCTAGGCATGTATGTTCCTGTGTACCTTCTACAGTTTATGGCTTCTCATCGATGACCTGATGCACACTGACTGTGTGAGATCATCATAACAAGAATTGTCGTCGTCCAAACATGCGACACGTTTAAAATTTATGCAATTTCTACAATATCTGCTCGCACCAACGACGCAGAGAAAATGAGAAGAAAAAAAAAACCGGTCAACACGAGTCGGGAAAATCTTGACCGTTATTTTTTTTTTTTTCTTCGAAGTGAAAATTTGTGTGGGGGTAAACGCAACAGACACCGGTCGGTCATCTTTCAGTATATGTACTTACACTTTATACGAAATATCTTCGAAGAAAAAAAACCGCGTTCCATAACCGATGTCGTACCTAGAAAGAAAGAAAATTAAAAAAAAAAACGTTTTGATTCGAAATTTCAAACACTTTCGTGTGACACAATGACAAGCCGGTCACGGCAAGTTCAAGAAAAGTTCTTTCGAAATCGAAACGTCATCGCGTCGATTGACGCTAGTGCTGCTGGTTGAATACGAATTCGGTTACCTACCTTTCCGTTTGGCTTGGAAGAGCGGAATGAGCTTCTCTTGCTTGGTTGGTCCAGCCCAGCCAGACAAACTGACACCTGGCAAGTCTGTCAGCAGGGCAGGCAGGATGTTACACATCGTTACCGTTGCGGAATGTGTTTTTAGATTTAGTGAGTGACAGCTGAACGCAAATGGCCTTCGGTGAATGTCAACGCGTGTGTTTGGGTTGTTCTAGAAATTTTCAGGTACGATACCGTTGGAGAAAGCTAGTCCTCATCTTCTTGGCGTCTTTTGTCTCCACTTAGCTTAGTTTTCTATGAGCACTTCCAAAGTTATTAACTGAGAGTTTCCTCTGCCAATGATAATCTTACATAATATGTAGTCGACACGAATGCCACTCTAGTGGTAAAGTGTATTTAATAAACTAATAATAATAATAATAATAATAATATGTGCATTGAGCATTAAAGAATCGTAAACAATCCGGATATTTTTCACAAATCATCCTCAAAGGTGAATGATACAAGTAGTCCTTAATGAAACTCAGCGACTCATGTGAAAATCTATTTTTTGTTTACATATGTTACATACGGTGTTTGGTAAAGTTAGGCTTGATATGTGTATACACACTCAAAATAGATTTGCGGGCTCGGCAAAACGCGCCTAGCCATGTGCTCAGTAAAACTATTACCGTCTACCCCCGTTGGTTTAAGCGACGCCCCATGCAAACCAACGGGGTTCATTTTTTAATTTGAACTTCTAGTAACCCTGTGGGCATCGTAAAACACACTGACGGTAACCCTTTTTACTGTTTTGTTGTGATTCTGCGTTCCGTTTCACCCCGTTCCATGAGCAGAATGACGTTTGAACCATTTTTAGTTTGAACGATGTACAGATCAGCGGGGGTCAAATTAAAAAGTGTTCAGATTAGATGCGGTCAAACTTACGAGGGTAGACGGTATCTGATATCTCAGCAAAAAGTGACGTTTGTTAGCTGACTCTCAGCAAAACGTTTGCCAAATCTCAGCAATGAACTATCTAAACTGCTGAGATCTCTGCAAAATTGTTGTTTGCTAATTACTCGGCTGTGCAAATCTCGACAAAGAACGAAAAAGAGGAGCGGACCTGGTGTGATGGTTAGAACACTTGACTATCACGCCGAGGGCCTGGAATCGAATCCCACTCCCGACAAACTCGCAAAATGTGAGTTCTTCCTTCAGAAGGGAAGTAAATCGTGGGTCCCGAGATGAACTAGCCTAGGGCTAAAACTCTCGTTAATACAGATAAAAAAAAATGAAAAAATGCTGATATCCTGGCAATATCTTTTTTTTATTCATTTTTTTTCTTTTTATTCGTAAATTGGCTTCTTTAACGATATTGCGATAATTCCATATTCGGAATCTGCACGCAAAACTGAGCCGAAATCCAAATTTTCACGAATTTTTATGCCCGGGAACCTATTTGAATTTGAGTCAATTTTAAGTTTATATGGGAGCGATTTGTCGAATCACCCCACGACGCATTTTGTACTGGGCGGAGCTGTCAAGCAGTTGCTCAGCTGTCAAAAGGCGATACACCCAAACCTCTATTTAGGTAATGAGTCGGGACTGCCTAAATAGAATTTTTACCTAAATGGATTCATTACCCAAGTAACAATGACAGCTGAATATTAGCTTATTCAGCCAAAGTTTTCAAAATCAAGCTTAAGAGTAGCTTATTCATCTATTGTACAGCAATAATGTTTGTTGGCAACCTAAATGGATTTGAAGATTGTAAAGAAGTTTAGGAAGGGCGAGCGCCTGTAGATTTAAAGGGGGTCATGAAGCGTTTCTGAGGGCTTTCAAAGGAGTTTCAGGAGTGGAGAGCTGGGGTCAGAGGTATTGCATGGGAGCTTCAGGAGCGTCACAGGGTTTTATGCGCATTTCAGAGGCGTTACGTAGGCTTTTTGGAGGGTTTATAAGGGTCACAGGTGCGTTACATGATTTTTGAGAAGGTTTTAGGGGGATTTCGAAGGCATTTCATGAAGCTTCAGAGGATTTTGGGCGAGTTCAGAGGCGTTACGCAGGCGTTCTGTAGACGTTTTTGGGGGTTTATGAGGGTCTCAGGTGCGTTACATGGGATCTGAGTGGGTTTTAGGAGGATTTCGATGGCATTTCAAGCTTCATAGGATTTTTTGCGAGTTTAAGAGGAGTTACTCAGGCGTTACGTAGGCGTTTTCGGAGAAGGTCTCAGGTGCGCTACATGGGGTCCGAGAGGGTTAACGGGGGATTTCGAAGGCATTTCAGAAAGCTTCAGAGGATTTTTGGCGAGTTTCAGAGGCGTACGTAGGCGTTTTTGGGGGTTTCTGAGGGTCACAGGTGCGTTACATGCGCTCCGAGGGGTTTTAGGGGGATTTCGAGGGCATTTCAAGAAGCTTCAAAAGATTTTTGCGGGAAGGCGTTACGCATACGTATTCGAGCCTTTCGGAGGGTTTCGGGGACGTTTCAGGGGGTTGTGAGGGGGGGGGGGTTAAGGGGGCCTACAGTTATTAAAAATACATTTTGGATCACTGCTCTTAAGTGAGCCTCAGGGAGATTTCAGCGGCGCTTC
Source organism: Aedes albopictus (assembly GCF_035046485.1). NCBI lineage: Eukaryota > Metazoa > Arthropoda > Insecta > Diptera > Culicidae > Aedes > Aedes albopictus. Next base: position 47,855,735 of record NC_085136.1, read on the forward strand.
ATAGCGTTTCATAAACGTTTCAGGCTGTTCCAGAAGAGATTCAAGACGTTTCTGACTATCTACGATTGTAGACCCGATGACATATACTTGAGGAAGCTATTAGAGATTCTTATACAAACATTCAACTAACCACTTGTCAGCACACAGTGACATGAGGCTGTGTAAGCGTGACTTTCATTCAATGATTCAAGCTCACAAGCTATGCATGTTGGCTCGGTGAGTTATGCTTAAAAAAGTTTTAAGGAAAGCCCCTTCCACCTCATCGCTCAACCCCGAGCAAAACTCCCCTTAACTCGCTCTTATAGCAATTAACGAACAACATTCTTGGAGGTATATCCCATGAAATTTTCTTCATAAATTCCTGTAGAGGAACCTCGAGAATTTTCACCAAGAATTGTTCTAGAAAACCTTCCATGTTAAACAAAATTCCTTAATAGATTACATCAGAAATGTCTCCGAAGATTCTACCAGATTTTCCCACAGAAATATTTTTAGGGATGCCTTAGGGACTGTTTATAAACCACGTAGACCAAATTTTGATTATCTCAGACCGTAGACTTTCGTCCATACAAAACATTTAAAGTACAACGGGGCAAGTTGAAACGGGTGGGGCAAGATGAAACACGAAGTTTTGAAATAGATTTGAATACAGTTTGGAAATTTATCTTTCGCAAAAAGATTGTTTGAATCAAAAACTATGTGTTATGGCGATCGAACTGTTTATCATCATTAGAAAACATCATGTTAACTATAGATAGTAGAGTAAACATAGATCCGTGATGATGAATCCGTTGTATCCAAACGAACTGTCAAAATCTGTATCCAAACGAGCATGACGTCACGATTTGGACAACATGAATGGAGCGCATGACGTCATATTCAATCGTCGCACTTTTAAAAATTGCTACTTACACGCTTGAAACATTTTAGTCAGCGGTGTCCGCGGATCTATGTTTACTCTACTATCTATAATGTTAACCCACTGTTTCAACTTGCCCCGGTGTACCTTAAAATGTGTTTCTCTCACAAATCTTCCTAGAATTCCTTCAGAACTTTTCCTGAGATTCTTTCACGTAATCCCCCAGAGATTCATTTATGAATATCCTCAGGGAATCAGATAGACAATTTATTCAAATATTCCCTCGAAGATTTTTTTTTTTCAAAAAATCCCCCATAGATTCCATCGTAAACTTACTCAGGAATTCCTTCATAAATATCATTAAAGACTCCTTCAGTAGTTTAAGGATTTTTCATTAACGTTAGAGGCTTACCTTAGGTGCTGTCCATAAACCACGTGGTCATGAGGGTGGGGGGGGGGTTCGGCCAATGCCATTTTGTATGGACAAATAAATTTTTTTGTATGGACCAATGATCACGCGGGGGGGGGGGGTTAGAAAAGTCCCAAAAAAATGACCACGTGGTTTATGGACAGCCCCTTAAACATATTTTCCATGGATTTTTTTTTTAATTTTCGGAATTTTCGAAGAATTTTCAACGATTCCTTCGGAAATTGTTCCAAGGGTTCTCCAGGAATCCTTTGGAAAATTTCGTCAGGGGTTATCGAATAAATGTCTAGAAGGTTTCTTTTTGGAATTCCTCCTGCTGATCTTTCAAAAATATCTCCTGGTGTTCCTTTAGAGATTCATCCAGGAATTCTTTGAGATATTCCTCCACAAATATTTACAGAAGTATTTTGTGAAATTACATAAAATATTGAAGTAAGGGTTACCTGAAGGAATTTCTATAGGATGTTTCAAAGTTTCCTGATGATATTGAATTTCATTGAAACAATTTCAGGCACAATCGTTGTAGGAGCTCCTGGAGAAATCCCTGGAGACTATCTGGAAGAACTCCTGAGATGGCTTTGGAGGAATTTCTAGAAGAATTTTATGAAAATTTTTTGGAGAAATTTATGGAAAAAATCCTGAAGGAGTTTCTGAGGGATTTCTAAAGGACATTCTTTCACGAAGAAGTTTCTGAAGTAAAGCTCGAAAAAAAAATTCTTGGGAATACGTGCAGAAATTGCAGACAAAGCTACAGGAGGAATTCTTGAACAAACGTCTTAATAAATTTCTGAAGGGATTCCTGGAGGATGATTTGGAACAAACCCTGGAAGATACTTCTGGAGCAATTATCGAAAGAACTTTTTGCAAATATCTGAAATGGTGGACAAAAATTCCTGAAACAATTTCACTAGAGGAATTTTCGAAGCAACTTTTAATCAACTGGAAGTTTTCTTAAAAGAATCACAAAACATTTTTTTTTTCAAGGTATCTCTGAAGCAATGCCTGGAAAATGGAAAATGCTGTGCAGTAATTCCAAGAAGAATTTCTTGAGATATTCCTGGAGAGACCTTCCTTGAGATATTCCTGGAGTAAACCTTGAAGTGATTTCTAAAGGATCTCCTGATAGAATCTCTGAAAAGATTCCTGAAGGGTCACTGAAAAAAATTCTAAAAGAATCCTTGAAGAACCTTGAACCACTGAGCTTCTCAATACTACTATATTCTAATAAGTGCTCCTTACGACGCAGAATTAAAAAAAACATTTCATGTTGCTCCCACTTTTAGGTTCTTGCAAAATCAACACGACCCGCGACCTTAGCCTGGGAGCCAATGAGCTATGCAAAACCTATCTATTATAATAAGTGGTCCTTAAGGGGTTATTTATGTTGAGGTCAAGCAAGAAATCGTTTTTTTTTTTATTCTTTTATCTTAAAGTATGGGCTCTTAAGAATGCTGTGTCAAATTTTCATAGAGATCCAAGCAGTGTAAGCAAAGATATAGCGTTTTGCGCATCGCTCCCTTATGAGCGCGTAGTACAAACTTGAAACTTCAAACGCGATTATCTCGGAATTATGTTTTCCAAAAACCGTCAATTGTGATCGTTCAAGGACACGACACATAAACAGCGAACACCAAAAAAAAAAATTGGTTGAAATTGGTTGAGAACTGTTTCCGCAATCGTAGTCACCACATCGACGTTTTTGGAAAACATGATTCCGAGATAATCGCGTTTAAAGTTTCAAGTTTGCACTACGCGCCCATAAGAGAGCGAGGCGCAAAACGCAATATCTTTGCTTATACTGCTTGGATCTCTATGAAAATTTTACACAACATTCTTAAGAACCCATACTTTAAGATAAAAGAATTAAAAAAATCGATTTTTTGCTCGACCTCAACATAGTATATAACTCCTTAACACCCAGAATTTGAAAAACTTTCACTCCTTCTCCTAGGAGTTTAGGTTCTTGTGAAATCAGTATGGCCCGTGACCCCCGCTTGATAAATACCGAATTTTTCAATGCCTCGATATTGTAATAAATGTTTCTTGAGCCGCGGAATATGAAAACTACCTTAACTTTCTTATGGCACTTCCGGTTCTTGAGAAATTTGCATGGTCCGTGGTCTCTGATTGGGAACCGCTGATCTGTGCAACTTTACTACATTGTAATACATGTAATGTACAAAACATGCTCCTTGAGACAGAGAATGCGAGAAAAAAAACCTCAACCCTCCTAGAACTTTGGGAACATGAGAAGTTCACGTGGCCTGCCACCCACGATTGGGAGCCACTAAATTTTGGAACACTGGTACTCCATAAGGGGGACAATTTGAGAAACAACTCTCAATTTCAATTATATCACATGTTGGGCGCTGTCCAGAAACTACGATGACTTAGTTTTGGGCATCTCAGAAACACCCAACCCACTCCATATCGTAGAATTGTGTCCACAAAAAAAATCCGAAATTTGTCTGGTTCGTAGACTTTGGCCACACATCAAAATTGAAATGAGGGGGCGCTATTTGGAATTTAGCGCGTTTGGGGAGGAGCTACTTGAGTTTGACGCAAACAAAATGAGCATAAATTGAGGTGTAAATGTATTAAAGAATTTTTAAAACAACTAATGTTACAAATTTCGAAAAAATATTTTAAAAAATTAAAGCAAAAACATGCTTTTGGAAATTTCATTATCAGGGAGACATTAGTGTGGATCGTTTAACTCCATAACCCTGCATATTAAACCGATTCCTGCTGTCCACGGCCTACTACGACTGTACAAAACTATACTTGTTGTGGAGCGGACCTGGTGTGATGGTTAGAACACTTGACTATCACGCCGAGGACCTGGGATCGAATCCCACTCCCGACAAACTCACAAAAATGTGAGTTCTTCCTTCGGAAGGGAAGTAAAGCGTGGGTCCCGAGATGAACTAGCCCAGGGCTAAAAATCTCGTTAATACAGATAAAAAAAAAAAAAAAAAAAAAAAAACTATACTTGTTTGTTCGTCACATCGGTCACACCATGTCCAAGATGACGACTTCCCGTCTACTGCGACGTTCTCGATCGAAATTTTTGTAATGCTTTCTCGCAGATTTCTCGTTAATTGGTCAGTTTTAACCAAAACCCTGCATATTCAACCGATTCCTCCTATCCACGGCCTACTACGTCTGCGCCTACAAACTTACTTGCTTGGTCGTCGTCACATCGGTCACACCATGTCCGAGATGACGACTTCCCGTCTACTACGACGTTCTCGATCAAAATTTGTAATGCATTCTCGCTGATTTCTCCTTAAATGGTCAGTTTTAACCAACAAACATATACCTATAATGTACCTATGATGTGATGCCGTCGTGTGCCAGATCGACGCAGATTCAGAGCGAAATGTGTCACTTGACGAATTCGCGTCTTGGCACAGAATCAAAACAAGGCCATCGAAGACAGCGTCCATCCATTTGTGGCTTTCTTCAGAACTACACGAGAACACGAGAACGTAAACAACATCCTCGTAGAACACCGGTTCTTGTTTGCGTTTGGGAAAGATATGCCTTCCGCAATGTCTGCCATCAGCGTCCGTTAATGCGCTGTAGATAGCGACGGACAAGGAATATAAGAAAATTTGCTTAATACGGCGCAGACCGAAATAGTCCCAATGAGTAATCTATTTACTCGGCCGCTTATTCGTGGAAATAATGAGACTTTTGAACTTTATCCGTGTCGTCGCTGCGCGTGGCGGGTTCAGAAGTCTTCATGGACCGCGTGGGCCTTCGGACACGCATCAGAGTAAACGAACTCCTCCAAGGAGGTGACATGGATGTCATCAATCATCTTGACAGCTAATCTAGGAAGTCATGAAAATCTAAAACGATTAGCGACAAAGTAGGCGTTGACTACAAACACTCTCATTGCGACGCAGCAGCATCAGCATGCCATGCAAATAACGACCTTGAAAGGCATCGAAGCGAATCCGACGACAACGCTTGCTTCAACCGATCCGGCGAATCAGCTGATCTTTGAACAAGACAAAATTGGGAGACATCTTTCAACAACGCGAACGGCAGCATGTCACGTAGCCGCGGTGCGTTGCAACAGCCGCCCATTACTCAGCACACCGAGCGCGCGCGGGAAGTAGCCAAACCGTCGGTTAAACATTTTATGCTGAAAATAGATCCACTCCTGCATACTATACGTACACCTTCGAAATGGTTTCGCTTTTGTTCCGTCCGCGCGTTCGCGCTACCAAAATAACCATCCGCCGCCATGAACCGAGCTGAGAAATTGCGTTCGTTCGTTCGTTCGGTGCATCCCCTGTTTAAACGATAGCCTGAAGGCAGCCAATTTTCGATACGTTTTGATTGTGCTCTAAAATTTGATGTACGTGTTCTTTCGCCTACAGGTCTCCAAAGTTACCACAACCCGCACCGTCAAGTCGACTGCCGCCTCTTCGTCGAGCAACGCCCCAAAACCGAGCGTCGAAAACCTAGAGCAGATCTGGGACGAATCCGTACTCAAGCAATTGGTAAGATCGACGGTTCAAAGTTCGATTCATTGGCAATTTATTGACACTTCTTCCTCTTTTCAGTTGGAATCGTCCACTAGCTACGAGGAACGCCGCAAGATCCGCGCCCGTCTACGACAGATCATGGCCGAAAAAGAAGGTACCGCTACTTACTAGAACCCACTCGAACGCCTCAAGAAACTCACTAAACGCACTCCAATATATTTCCGTTCGAAGGCCTGCGTTTCTCGTTACTTTTATCTTGCTCTTTGTCAAACCACAACCCACCTTGGACAGAAACTACTATCACCACCAACAACAAAAACTACAGTTTCTCTTCCGACACTTCTTGAACTTCTTCCACAATCTATCTTTCACAATCACCAAATGCGACAAATCAATTCCCGCCAACACCACCACCACAACCACCACTCCACCAACCCTCAGAACAAACCGATACGCCTACTACGTCCACATTCCCGCCATTGTAAGTCCCGCCTCTCAGTAAGACCGCCCAGATTAAACAAGAAGAAGCAAGGTAACGGTCGCCAGGCAACCGCCACAACCACAACCGCAACGCCCAACAAGTGCCCTACCGTTCCCCCAATAACTCTTGTTCCCCCGACCAATCGATCCGATTCTATTCCAGCCTGTGCCGACATCGTGGCCAGCGTAACGGCCGACCTGCAACGCGAACGGCAACAACTCCAGCAGCAAAAGAGCAACGACTCGAGCGGCAGCGGCGGCATCCACGGTGAGTCGCTCTTGTTGCCCCTCCTGCAGGGCATACTGTTGCACAATAAGAGCGCTGCTGGGGGCCAGGTCGGTACTGGTAACGGCGGCTCTACGGCCGTCACACTACCGATCCCACCGGTCGAAGACTCCGGCACAGAGTCCGGCGAAGACCTCCGGCTCCTAGCGGCCGGTTTGCATGACAACATCGAAATGTACCGCGGTATTGGTGTCGGAAACGCCGTCCTCAACGGCGCTGTCAATGGTGATGGTAGTAGTGTTAGTAATGGTAGATTGCCGGTAGACTCCGGCGATAGTATCTTGCATGAGGTTACGGCTGCCCTTCAACGGTTACAACTGTCACTAAGGGATGGGAAAAACATTCAACTCGGGTCGAACAAACGCAACGCTCTCCTAACTCTTGTCAACCGACTCCAGACCGGTCTTATGCAACCCGACCAACTTCCCGACCAAGTTTCCCCCGTCAACGAACTTGCCGATGATAACGCAGACGACAAGGTAGACTACAACCAGGCTCGACGTGGAAGCTCACGGTTCGCAAAACGACGCAATCGCAACAACCGCCACACGGTTGGAGTCAGTCGTGAAGAGCTAGCCGACGCACGCCGATTCATCGAAGAGATAGGCCGCATGGAAAGTCTGTCCGCCCACTCGCACTCAGCCACTCCAGAGAAATCCAAAACCCCAGAGAAACCCCTTCTTCCATACTCCCTACAGAAACAGCAGTCTCTCGGTACCGTTCTTCCGTCCAGCCCATCTGTACCTGCAGCATCCACCTTCGCCATGAAACGCCCTAGTCAATTTGTACCCAAAGAGCTGAACCAAAACCCTGATCCGGTCCCACTAGTGAACGGCCGCGATCGTAAGGCAAAGCAGAAGCTCTTCCGCCAATCACAAAGCTTCGAGCAACCTTCGGTCAACGGCTACGAACTTTCCGCAGCACAACACAAGCCGATCGATGTTAAACCCGTTCCCAAGAATGAGCCCTTCAAAAAGCCCGTCCAGACGGCTGCTCAACGCGCACTGGTCAAAAAGTACTCTTTCAACGATGGCTCCACTTCGGAAGACGACGAACCTCGCAAAACCGCCGAACAGGTCGTTCTGCAAAAGAACGCCCCCAAAGGTACTACCGTTGTCAATACGGTTCAAAAGATCGTCAACCGTGAAGTGAAACAAGATGCTCCGGCCAAATCCGTTCATCCAGCAATAGCTCGCAAGAACGCCATCCACCGAAGTCACACTCCGGAGTCCCACGAGGCGCCTGGTGAAAGACCAATGAACAAATACACTAGCAAAAAGCTCCGCATGAAGCGAGCTAACACGATCGATATCCCGAAGAAGCTGCTCGCCAACGGCGCAGACTCGGACGATGACTCTGACGATGAACAGCCAATTAAGCCGAAAGAACGTCCACGCGAAGCCAAAGCCAAGACTCCCGTCGCCACGGCTCCGAAGCCGCCACCCGTCGAAGTGCCGGACTTCAAACCTAAGACTGAGAATGACTTGAAATTTATGGCTTTCCTGCAGAAGCAGAATCAAGCTACCAAGCAGATGTGGACCAATCCGGTTAAGGAACACGTCGGAACCAACAACTGGACCAATAAGTTCGGCAATCTGAAGAATAACTTCGAATCTGCCGGTAAGCAAAGCAATCAACCCGCTCCGATGCGCAGCGCTCCCAAGAATTCAGCGATGAATTTCTGGAAGAAAGCCGAGACCCACTCTTTCGATGAGTCCCATCTGCGTCAGCAGGCGAAACCTCCGAAGCCGCTTCACACCAACCACGTGGCTCCAAAACCCCCAACCCTGCCCAAGCTCCCTCCCAAACCAGCGAACAACCCTGTTCAGCATCCACCGGCTCTTCCGGCCAAACCCAAAACTGCTCCGCAACCGCTTCCTCAGCCGGTTGTTGTGAGCAAACCTGAACCCAAGCATCCGCCCTCAATTTCTAGCCAGTTCACCCACGCTCCCACTTCTGCATTTAAACCCATACCCAAGAAACTTCCTCCGGCCAACCTGGATTTCAAACCCGTCCACCATGAGCCTGAAATCATCAAACCTATCCCCTCGAACGTTTCCTGCGGAATCGTGAAGCAAATCGTAGCAACCGGTTTCAAGGAAACTCCAGAGGTCAAGCCCGAACCCAAGCAGGTTCAGCTCGGACTGGTCAAATCTCTGGCGGCTGCCGGATATCACGAGACTCCCTATGTTCCGCTTCCCAAGATCGAAAGGACCCCAACGCACCACGTGCTCAACTATCAACCCCAGAACCCGGATCGCGCCGAGTCTCCAACTCCACCGGCTCCTTGGGTTGGTAAGAAGACTACGGATAGTGCCGGGCTCGTGGCCAGCATCGCTTCGACCAAGTTCGCCGCGAACCAGTTCGGAATGAATAAGGCCGGTCTGCCAGCTCAAGCTCCGCTCACCTATCAGGGTTCGCTCAAGTACAACGAAAAGCCTCTTGCCTTCCAAATGCCCGATCGTATGCAAGGAAAGCGACCATCGCTACCGGATGTGAACAAGGCTTCTCAGCCCTCCGTGGCATCGGATAACTTTATGTATACTTTCACGGATTACACCCAACCGGAGTCGGTATCCACGTTCTCGTTGAACCGTAGCGATTCGTTGACGAATCCGGAGAATCAACCGCTGGTGTTGACGAGCACCAATTCGGTGTACAGTCCGGCGGGGCAACAGATGAGCTACCTTGGTGTACGGGAGCATCGAGACTCGGGATCATCGTCTCTATCGCCATCGAACATCGTCGTTCCGATCGATGACGACGTGGACGACCTGGACTCCCTGGACTCGCAAGAAATGCGAGTGGTAACCAAGGTCATGCGAGCTCCGGTTAGCCAGCAAGCCAGCTATTCCAGCAACAAGACAACGCATTTGAATAGTGGAGGCGCGGATGATCGTGGATCTATGATTGCGCAGAACCTTCACAGCTCTCTGAAGAAGATCCAGCAGAAGAGTCCGACGCCGCCGAACAAGATTGCTATCGCTGCGGCGGCGGCTGCTCAGAAGCGATTCTCGCATGACTACAGCGGTTCATCCGATGGCCTGTCGCCATATGGACAACGATCGGCGCCACAGTTCGCGCTTCCGAAGGTGGAGATAACTCCTCAAACACCTGCCAGTGCTGTTCCACAAGTCCAGCCTCCTCAGTACGGTTTACCAGCGCATGTGATCTACAACCATGTGCCTGGCGTTTCCCCGACCCGCCCTGCATACCAACCGGCTCCACTGGCTCGTACGGACTCTTGGGTACGGTTGAACCAACAACCAGCTCCGAATGCGTTGTCACGAGCCAAGTCCAGCCACACCTTAGCTGTTCCCCAAAGCTACGACGGAGGCTATGGACAGCCGAACCGAAACGTTTCCGATAAACAGCGCACAATGGAGGCGTACTTCGCCGGTCAGAAACCCACGATGAATGCTCTCTCCAAGACTTCTTCCTCGCATAACATTTTGAGGGACAAATCCGGCATGTCACAAAATGGCGCCCGACCCGTGTCGTATGCCTTGGGGCACAGCTACAATCCAGCACAGTACAACATAATGACCTCGCAGCACGCTGGAAGCAGTTACCAACAGCAGCAACAGCAGCAGCAGCAGTCGCCAATGTACGCGCAACGAGCGCCACCTATGATGGCGCAGCAGCAGCAACCACAGTACTATCAACCTCAGCTGGGTGGCGGTCTGTCACGTAGCCGGACCATGCCTCATATACCGATGAACAACGTGAGTCTTCTGGACGAGGACAACGTGGAGGATGCATTTGAACAGCTCATGAGCCAATCGTTCGCCGTGTAAGCTGCGGGCGAGTCGCGCTCGTAGCGGAGCAACGAGGTCAACCCCCGAAGTAGACTTCCGCACGCCGACCCCAGGAGGGGTCGTAGGAAGTTGAAACCACCATTCCATGTAGTGTTTACTGTGGGATTTCTGTGTTTTGTTTTGTATATGATCGTATTCTGGGCGACGAACGAATCGAATCGAAGCAGGCTGTGTGTGTGAAGACTGCCTGAGCAAGTTCCGTAGGAGAAAGAACAGTAGGCTGTGTAGACTATCTACCATAGGTTGATATTAGCGATCGAAGAAAAGCGTTAGCGCGTGTGTTTGTGCGACGAAATCGGTGGAACTCCATCAAGGCAAGCACCAACAAATCGAAGACATTGCCAATACCCACATCAAAACTCTCGCATGCAGTTGTTTTGCTAAGCCGTTTACTGCATTCTTACTACTACTACTGTCGTTTTGTTTCATTGGAAAACTCTGTGGAACGCTTGGATTTGATGTACGTGTCAAACGCTTAGTCGTATAACTCGTGTTTGGAAAGAAATCCGGACATTTTGTTGTTACGGGGACATGAACTGATATTTTTTGTTTTTGGTGAAGAAGTGCCTCTTTGAATGATTCGCGCCGCTGTCACTGTTACACATTTTGTGATGAAATTTTTGGATAGAGGACATCCTATCGCCTAAGAGCATAAACCTCGCCAGAGTGCGCCACTGAGCAATTCCATAGTCGGATGATTCTACTACTACTATTACCACCCAACGGCAAAAAAAAAAAACAAAGCAAACTGGTCGTGCAAGCGTCGTCCTGTCTAGATGTGCATCCTAACAACCACGCACGCCGGGTCCCAAAGAAGGGCCCATCCAGCCGCACTCTTGACCACCCTCGAACTATGTGATTGATGTGCGTATAGAGAGGCAAGGTACCCTACCCTACTGTACGCATCGGTAGAAAGCCCAGTGAGTTTGAAATGCATCTACTTTTTTCTCTCAGTGTATTTTTTGACGTTTTCCGCTGTCAAAGTGTGCCGTGCCCCGCGCCTTACATGTCAGCATGTGTGTAGAGACGTCAAACGCGCTTCGCGTGCGCCCGAACTTCTAGTGCATGCTTCTGCGTCTAGATGGCAGCTTTTTTTGGACACAAACCGCCATCTAGAGTGTCACATTTTTAGATCGAGAACATGTCCCTGATTTTTTTTTTTCGAGTGTGTGTTGTTTGTTCTGTGTCATGCAGTCCTCATCATGAACTAATTTAGTGAACGTCGAATCATCACCAAATGCGATCAGCCGCCATCGAATTGGACACCATTAATAATGTATAAGCAAAATTCCGCTCGCTCATTTCACCGTTGTTATGCATTTGTATTTCATAGTATGTGTAGATTTGAAATCAAGAATCTTAGCTTTAGCGGTTTTGAAGCTTGTGTTCCTCTTAGATGTACTGATTAACCTAGTACCTAGCATTCCCTATAGATATCCCGCTTAAAGGCACATCAGCAACCAAGCTCTAATGGCGTTTGTTTATGTACTTTCAGAAGTAACCACTACGTCATCCTCAAAGGTCCAGTCACAAGATGGCGGCGTGGTAACCACCCGAACGACAGGTGAGTGTGCGTTTAGAGCTTTCAGCGAACCTTAAAAGCTCAATTTCTGACAGGGATCAAGTAATCTGACGTTTGGATTGTGCCGAATGGTTAAAGCACAGAGAACAGACGTCTATCTTCGCTTTCTGCCTTGTGTAAAACTTTGTAACGATCATATCAGAGTATGCGGCTATGCTCCCGTTGCGCGGCGCTAGCGTCCTATCACTTACATTGTTGTGTTGTCATATTTGTTTCCAGTTCTCGCCGTTTTTGGCCGTTTGGCGCTCGTGTCGCTTTGTGGGCCAGTGTATTTTAACGATAAACACTGCCATCGTGGGGCCAAATCGACTTTATATATGGGGCAGTCTCCGTTGGTGGCGTTGAGGTACACTTAAATCCATTACACACGATTTCGACGTATTTTTGTTCGAGCTTAAACGTCTGTTCTCTGTGGTTAAAATATGAGCTTTGCAATGAATCGGAAACGAATCTCATGTTTTGAAATAAAAGCCATAGTTATCAAGAGTATAACTTACTTTCCGGGGCCTTTCTTTATCAACACGAACTGATCGATCAACTGTCAAATGATATAAACCATACGTCAGATCGTTTGATGCCTACCAGAAAAAGCTTCACGAAAGGAAATTGTTAAAACTAATGTCAAATTATCTCATCCCTCAGTGACAACCAAAACGGTTGGCCCAGCGAAACCCATGTCCGCGATGGCAAAATTCCGACAACTTGATAAGCAAAACTCCATCACATCACAATCACCCCCTAAGTAAGTATTGTTATGAAATTTTGACAGATTCCATCACATACGAAATATGCTATTTCCATTAGATCGAACATTACCAGTAATATCGCTTACTATAATCTCAAATAAATACCATCAACTGAATCATTACTAATTCATAGAACATTGTTTAGAACTTTAGTTTTGAATAAACTTGGTAGTCAGTGATCAGACATAGAGAAAGCAAATCATTCATTTGGTAGACAGTAAACGTAACTAACAAATGATTCATGGTCACCCTAATATGACAACTGACAGTTCTAACAAGTAGATATTTCCTTTATGCGAACGACGAACCAACTAAAATGAACGTCACTTACGTTGACCAGTGCTGCCATCTTCCTTGAACGAACGAACGGCAAAGAAAGCGTGAAAAGACCCCCTCCTCCCATACCCCTCAAAAAATCGAACTCAAAACCATTGTGTCTCTTTTTATGTCCCTTTCTTCTTTCTCTTTTTCTCTTCCCTATATGCTCTATTATTATGTGTTAAAACATCTGTTCCCCCCGTGAAATGTTAAACGATTTTTTGCTGTCAAAATAAATAACTGTCAACCACGTAGTTCCCCTCGAACACCGTCAACCCCGTCGACACCGGGTGCCACCGCCGGGCCCATGTTTCAGTTCACTGATCCGTCACTGAACCGCCGCGCAGCCACTGTCAAGGACCAACTGTTGCAGTGGTGCCAGAGGAAGACAATGGGATACGAGGTACCTATATACCGCAATCTCTCCTCTAAAACAGCAACAGAGAGTCGCTATACACTCAGCAAAAAAAAAAAACATCAAAACACACTTAAACTGTCCAATGCGCCCCCGCAAAACGCCCGCAACAAAAGCCAACTGTTGTTGTACTTCTTCTTTTTTTTATTCTTTGTTGTTTGCTTTGTTTACATTTTCCGCTCAATCCGTCACTGTCACGGGAAATTTGTTTACACACACACACAACACATTCACGGAAATGTAAAGAGTGTCACTTGATGTTGACAGCTGCGCTTCTATCTTTCCTTTTTCTGTATAAAATCGAATGTTTGAAATAAATGTAAACAAACGGAGCGGACGAATCCAGGACTTCGTTCTGCTGCCTAGTTTCTTTTTTCCTAACACTAGAGTTATCATAAATGTAAATATTAAACATAAATCTTTTGAAAAAAATCTATTTTTTATGTACAGTATATCCCCTATTGTTTATGGCTGTCAAACATACGTCACCTACACCGCCACAGATCACCGGAAATGGACGTTCGAAAACCAGTCTCTCCCCTTTGCTGTCTCCACTTGAAAGCAATTCGCCTGTTTGCATGCTTATAGCTACTCTAATCTTTGATGTTTTGTACCGTAGCTTCTCTGTATAGACTTTCTGAATGTGGTTTCTTTGTTTCCTGCTTGAACACTAATCTCAAAACGCTTTTTGCTGTGACTATTTTAATTTCTAATTGTACAAATATATACTGAAAGAAATTGGTTGTGGTTTACTTTTCGATCAAACATTTTGTTTACAACACATTTTTTCTTTACAATATTTCAGATAAAAAATGATCAAATTTTAACACAACTTTTTCTCTCGTTTTCTCTCTCCCCCTCCCCCTGCCGCGAACAGAACGTTAAGATAGAAAACTTCTCCACCAGCTGGTCAGATGGAATGGCATTTTGTGCGCTGATTCACCATTTCCTTCCAGAAGCTTTTGATTTTACCAAATTAACACCGCAACAACGACGTCACAATTTCACACTCGCCTTCCGAGTGGCTGAGTAAGTATGTTTATGAGTTTATGAGTGTTAAGATGAATTGAAATCCCTCAGTATTACATAATACAAACATTTCTGTGCTGACTGTTGAAACTGTTTCAACCTTCCTTTGTCACCTATGAAAAAATAATAATAAACTAGATGTCTGATGTTGAGAATGCTTTGGCATCCATGAACACAACAGAAGCACGTGTTAGATGAAGAAATATAGATTTAAATGTCGAAAACGAAATCCCCATGATCCGGCGGGAAACAAACACAAAACTCCTTATTCGCTAGAAGAGCGCTTCTATTTCTCCAAGCACTTCGGATGGGATTAGATAAACATTATAGATAGTAGAGTAAACACTTCTTAACTATCTATTGATGAACATGTATAACCCGATAAGACCTGTGTTATGTGGAAAATTACTTCCCTATAGCTATAGATATCTTCCCTTAGGTACCATCCTGTGAACCCTGGCTTTCGTGGAACTGACATATGCAAAATACCATCTGGTCTTTGAAGCCAGCCTGGCAGCTCTGCGTCTGCCTCTCAAGCCGCGGAAGTCCAAGAACTCTGCGTCCAATACAAACAATGACGCATAACAAATCGTGCATAAAGGCATATTAACCAATTGGACAAAGCTACGCAGGCCAAAAGGCTGTGGAATACTGGCATACAAGGCTGAGCTATTGAATATCATACGAGACAGTGCTACTATAGCACTGAACAACATCTGCTGCTTCAACTTCCGGTTCACAACAACCACCTCAGTATTGTGGTGAGCCAATTCCAGTTTTCTGGAGCTCATCCATTCCTCCACAACCGTGATTGAGCGGCAGAAGTCAACTATACCTCTTCGATCGATTCACCGTAGACTTCCAGCATAATACCGGCAGCGGAACTTGAACCTCAACACCTCGTCGTTTATGACATTCCATAACACTGGACCTTGTGGAACTCCTGAGGTTATGCAAAAGTACTTTGAATCCATCTCTATGTCCTATACGTGCCAGTACTGGATTCCGAAAATAATTACCGAGAATCTTTTACAGGTACTCGCGTATCCCCAGGCTTTGCAGCGCTCTAGTAATAACTGCCCAACTAGCGCTATTGAACGCATTCTTTACGTCGAGGGTCATTTCTGCACAGTAGCGATTTCCCCTCTTCTTAGCCTGGAGAGCTATCTCACCAGTTTTAGCAAGCGACAAGCAAGCATCTACGGTTGACTCCGGTCCGGAAGCCGAAACAGTTGCTTGATAGACCATCCATACCCTCGGTGTATTTCAACAGTTTGGTGAGGAGGATCTTCTCGAGAAACTTCCCCAACGCAACAGGACCAAACTATGCCTCTTACACACCTCCGGAAAGACTCCCACGGCCAAACATATTTGCATAACATATCTAAACATTTCGGGAGCTACTTTTTAAACAGGTTCCGCATTTAATCCGAACCTGGGGTCCAGGATTTTGCGATCCCCGCTAGTGCTTCATCGGTGATCTCAGTCATCGATGCAATCCTACGGAAGGAGGCCAAGGACTCGGGTCATGACACGGAAAAAGCCTCACAGCCTGTCTCTGAATAATGCTCTGTGGGTACTATTACACATGTCTGTAGGTGACCCTGTAGGTGTTTTTTTTTCTAAACCATATTTAAGGGAAATATCTGCTCAACAGACACCCGAACAGGAAGGTTCGGGTAGTGTGGAGTTAAGGCCGTGTACTACAACAAAAATAAAACCCAGGACTACTCTCTCCTCGACCCACCAAACAACATTCCTATAGTCGTCAAACTCTTCGTCTCTCCGAAACCTCCAAGAAGGTATTGCTTTAGAGAGGGAATAGTGCACATCGCACCCTCAAGGTTAGCTGCGTAGCCTGCAGCAACGAACACCGATGACTCGCTTAGGAGAGTCTATCACGGTAGCATGCTGGCGCTTACCCAGTTTCAAGAGTGGTCCTCACCACTCCCTTCGTCCTCGGAAGGCATATCACTACCCTTCAGGCCCTATCGGCTGTACCAGAGGGTTGCTGTCAGCAGGGTCTCGACCTGCCCCGACCCTTACCGGGGACCCCTTTCACATCGCGGGCTCGGATCCAACCCAGTGGACTGACGCCACGACTGCACCGCTACCGGGACTTCCTCTCCGCGGCCACTTAATCGACCGCAGGGCACCGGTATGACCTACGAAGCCGACTCCGAACCCCTGCACCACCTCTTGTACCGCATCTGAACTAGCCATTCTCCGTGTCCACGCGCCACCTCCTCTGTAGCTCGCAGACGATATGGGTGATAGCCGTTGAGACGGCATTCCAGCTAAACTCATCCGGAGTTGTGTCCTCTCCGCATGTGGCAAGCATGCGGTCACGCATTATGCGAAAACGCGTGCACACGAACAAAACGTGTTCCGCCGTTTCCTCTAAACCAACACAAACAGGGCATTCAGGAGAGAACCGCGAAACGGTGTAGATACTGTCGAAAGCAACAATGGCCTGAAAGGAACTGTGTCAGGTGGAATGTTACTTCCCCATGGTGCCTATTAATCCAACTATCTACCCTCGGTATCATTCTATGGGTCCATCTTCCTTTGGTGGAACTGTCCCACGCGCGTTGCCATTTGACCAAGGAGGCCATCCTGGCAGTTCTGCGTATGCCTCTTGTGCCGCACTCCATGGCCTCCCTGATAAGGATGCCGATTGGCACCATACCAAAGATGACGTAGAGTGCGTCGAGTGACTCGGTATAAAGTACGCGCTCGCAACCCTCAGGCACATCAGCCTGTAAGTACTTTCCAGCTTACTACGGTAGCTTTCGGTACTTAGAGAAGTCCCAACGTCGAGCCGCCATACCTTAGTATATATCTAGCGACACTAGCCAGAAGCTTGCCCTTACTGGCGTACACCGCAGAGCTATTGGACATCATCCGGGACAGTGCCGCAATAGCTGTGGAAGCTCTTTTACAGGCATAATCAACGTGGCTTCCAAAGGTGAGCTCATCGTCGATCATCACGCCGAAGCGCTTCGATGTGGAAGTGCAGTCGCCTGCGCTGATCACCGCCTGCTGCTCCGACTTCCGGTTGTTCACAACCGTCACCTCAGTTTTGTGGTGAGCCAACTCCAGTTTCCTGGACCTCATCCACGCCTCCACAACCTTGATCGAGTGATCGGCAGTCAACTCCACTTCTTCACGATCGTCTTAGACTTCGAGCGTAATGTCGTCAGAAAAGCCGACAATCTTCACTCCCACTGGGTACTCTAACCTGAACATCTCGTCGTACATGATATTCCATAACACCGGACCCAGGATGGAACCTTGCGGGACTCCTGAGGTTATCTGAAAGCACTTCCGACCCACCTCTGTGTCGTTAACTAGTACTCAATTCTGGAAATAACTTCCGAGAACCTTGAACAGGTACCCGGGTATCCTCAGACGCAAGAGCGCATCGTCAATAGCTGGCCAGCTGGCGCTATTAAACGCATTCCTCACATCCAGAGTCACTACTGCACAGTAGCGATCTCCCTTCTCTTACGCTCAAGTGTTTTCTCGGCAGTTTTTGTAAACTGCATGATAGCGTGTACGGTCGACCTCCCCTTCCGGAAGCCGTACTGGCCACTCGAAACACCATTTTCACCCTCGGTGTACCTCAACATTTTATTGAGGATGATCTTTTCGAGCAACTTCCAACACGGCGGATCAAGCATATTGGGCTAAATGCCGATGGTTCTCCGGGTGGTTTCCCCGCCTATAGCAATAGAACCAGGCTCTGCCCCTTCCATACTTCTGGGAAATCTACCTCGTCCAGACATTTCTGCATAGCAGAGTGACCTGAACATCTCGGGAGCCTCTGCAATATGTAGCTACTTTTAAGGCCAGGTTCAGAACTCCATCCGGACCTGGGGCCTCATCTACGCTATGGGACTTTGCTATCCCCGCAAGTTCCACATCGGTGACCCGCTCTCCTCATCGCCAGTCCCAGTCCCCGGCTGTCCTACGAAAGGAAGCCAAGGACTAGGATCATGACGTGGGAAAAGCCCCTCGGATATCTCCTCCAACATCTCTGGAGATTGCTCTGTAGAAGCCATAACACCTCTCGTCTTGGCCATCACGATCCCGTAGGCATCACCCCACGGATTCAAAGCAGGTCTTTTTGCTTGCTCATCTCAGTCTTCAGCGCGGCTTTTGCAGCGGCGAACACCACCGGCTGTTCGTTTCGCTCAACCTCAGATCGTGCGCGCTGCATCCGCCGTAGGCAGGCGCGACGAAGGTCCAGTAAGCCGGTGGCCTCCCATTTCTAGGGTGGACTCGACTAGGCATGGTCGCATCGCACGCACGCGAGAGCACCGCTACCAGCTCGTCGCCGTCTAAACCAAGTAAGTTTCGCTCACGGCGGAGCGCCTCCCTAAATATGTACCTCTTCGTCGAAGTATGATGTCTTCCACCTGCGAGGGCTTGGCCTTGGCCTAGCCGCCTCTACCTCTACCTCCACGATGCCTGCTGTTGATGTAGTCGATACTAACTGTAGCGAACCGCCAGGTGATTGCTAGCTAACTTGTTAGGCCACGACTACAAAAAGACACGTCAATAATCGACTCCGCACCGTTTCGACTAAAGGTACTATTGGTATCGACATTAGCCAAGTCGACATCTAATATGGCCAGTGTCTCTAGCAGGATCTGACCCCGCTGGTTCATGAAACGGCTTCCGCATTCCACGGCCCAGGAATTAAAGCATCCGCAATTACCACCGGCCTTCGCCCTGTTAGCACGGTCGTGATGCGGTCCAGTATCTGTGTAAACTGCTCGATCGGCCACCGTGGAGGTGCATAATAGCTACAGGAGAAGACCCCGTTTCATGCCCCGTTTACTTTGGCGACCACGAATCCCTGATAGGTAGTGGGACACCTACTCCTGGTCCATTTTTCTGGACCCATCCGCGACCCAATTGCCGTTGTCGACGGGTACTCGGTATAGGTTTGCTGTGATGGCGATATCCGTCCACCACTCAGAAATCGTCTGACAAAGCAATTGCTGAGCCGCGTCACAGTGGTTCAGGTTTAGTTGTGTTACCTCCACTGTGATTTGTTGTTCACTGCGGCTTTCTTGAAGGCTGGGCACCTTGGACCACCCGATGGCGATGGATGCCTGTTGTTCGCGGATTTTCCGGTACAGATTAAGCAAATGGGTGGACTCGTGCAGCCTTGTGCCTTATAGCCTTCGGCGCCGCATCTCCTACTCGGTTTGCTGCTGTCAGGGCCTTTGCTGTGCCATGACTTGTGTCCTGGTTCCAGACACCTAAAGCAAACCTCCGGTGGCTCGTGGTACGTCGGGTGACATACGCACCAGCCTATCTTGATACTCTTTACTTTAATGGACTTTTTGACGTCCGCCACAGGTAGCTGAACCATAGCCACAGAGAAACAGACGTACCACTTAGAACAAATTTCACTAAAAATCATCGTCACGAAAACGTAATCGCCCAATGCTGAATATGCTGTGTTTGGCCGGGCCGCCACTAGATGGTGGTAGTGAGCAAATGTCAAACAGAAGCAAAAGCGATACCAGCGCCGCGAGTGGTCAATCGACCTACTACTGAATATTTGAATCAACCGTTAAAAAGATGATCGATGGGAAGCGATGAGAGTGTGACGTCTGCTTCTCTGTGCCATAGCTATATGTGTGCCTGCCGGCCCCTTTCGTAGCCTAACGGCTGCGGCGGCCACCTGCATATCGCACTGTTTCCGCAGTGCCGTCACGAGCTCTTCCACTTCGGTGACCTCGTCCAGGTCTTAGGCCTTCAGAGTCGCCTCTTGTGTGAGAGCCCTCACCTCTACTCCTTCGCCAAGGACCTCTTCCACCAACCTCTTGTAGGTGGCGCCCTTGCGCTCCTTATCGCGCTTCAGCTCCAGGATCATCTCGCCCGTACGAGTACGTCTAATACTGCGCACGTCGGCTCCCAGACCCTCGAGATTGGCGTCGCTCCGCATCGCCTTAAAGACGTTCGAGTACTTCGACTGTTCCGTCTTGATGACAAGTGCGTTGCCTTTCTCGCAGCTTGGCACATACTTGCTTATACCTTGGTTTGGCGTCCCTCACTTCTACCTGCGGCTTCGACTTCTTCTTAGTCCAAGGGGGCCCTCCCCTTGGTTTGCCCTACTCTGTGGCTGCTGAGGGCCTACCAACGGTTGAAACCCATCCTTCCGGGACGGGCCAGCCTCCCCAGCTTTCCGGGAACCCTGGCTGGGGTCCGACTTACCGGCATTGCTGGCGACCTTCGAGGTAAGTATCTGCCTAGCCTTGCGGGCACCACCTCGCCCGCTTCTGTGAGTGCTTGTCACGACCATTCGCTTCCGCCACACCACTTGAACTACCTGCGAAAGCGAAGGCCTCCGTTTGGGTAAACTTCGACTCCTTTTCCTTCACAGGTTCCGCCACTGCTACTGCAGCATTATCGCGAGTATCGCGTGTTCCTGCTTGGCATCGTCCATCGACATACGAAGTCGAAGCAAGGCCGTTTACAGGTCTGTATTCATTCAGGATTCTTTTCAGAGATTCCTCCCGGGATTTCTTTGTTGGTTTTCACCGGATTTCTCTCCGGACTCCAACAAGGATTCCTCTCGAACTTACCCCGCAATTTTAACAAGAATTCCTCACGGGAATACTTCCTGGGTTCCCTTTAGGGGATTCTCCACTAATTTTCAGAAGGGATCCCTCATAGGATTTCTTCAGGGATAGTTAAACCATTTCTCCTCGGTTACCGTTCTTGAGATTGTTGTAGGGATTTCTCCCGAAATTCCTTTAGGGATTCTCGAAAAATTTCTTCGCGAGTTCTTCTTTGATTCCTCTCTAAGTATTATAGGGATTGTTAAATGGATTCCTTCAAAAAATTTTTCCGAGAATACTCCCTGGATTTTTTCAAGGATTTCTTCCCTTTTATCCTAAATGATTCCTTTCAGGGATTCTGCATAAATTCTTCCTGATTTTCCTCTAGGAATCCCTCTTAATATCTTCAATTCCTGTAGAGTTTATTTCTGGGATTTCTCCCGGAATTTCTTCATTATTTTCTCTTGGACTCCCTTTGAGGATTTAGGCCAGAATATGTTTTTAATGTTGTCCATTTGCTGCATTCATTAATTTCTCAAGAGTTTTCCTTACTATTTTCATCTGGGATATCTTTGGTGATTTCCCAAGGTTTACATCAGGGATTCTTTATTGAATTCTCCGGCGACTCTTTTAAAAATTTCCCCCGCGTTGTATTCAGGGATTTCGCCAGGACTTCTCAAGATTCTTTTAGGGATTCCTCCCGGGATTCCCTTAGGGATTTTTCGTATTTTTTCCGAAAGACCATTCCAGGATTTCATCCGAGAATCCTTCAGGAGACTTCCTTCTAAACTTCCTTTGAGGATTCTTCCGCAATTTCTCTCTGGATTTCTTTAGGCAATCCTCCCCAGATTTCCTTATTGGTTCCTGCATTCCTATTTTTTAGGTTATCTTCTCGGGATTTCTCCATATCCCTTCAATTCCTTAAGAGCTTTCTTTTTCCTGAGATTTGTTCAGTGATTTCTACCAGAGTTTCTTTATTATTTTTTCTTCTCCTTTAGCATATCATAGCATATATTTGGGCAGCATTCATTTAACGCTAAAATCGGCATTTTTTGATTCCCTCCTGCTCCCTCCGTAACGCTTTTTGTATGAAAATCTTAGAGTTTTTGTATGGGCCGTGACGTTCGACCGTTGAAGAGACGCCTGTAAGTTAGGCAAATAGTTTCAACAGTAAATAAATCGCCTCGCTCTTCATGCCTGTGTACATAAGAGATGGATATATTTGCGGTGCAATAAAGGGAAAGACGAAGCATGATCGATGAGATTAGAATTACCTTGTACCAACCAAAAAGCCGTGTCATTAATTGGTTCGGTAGCTTAGTTGGAAAAGCACTTGTCTAGCGTATAAGAGTCGTGAGTTCAAATCTCACCTGAGCTAAGGTTTTTTTTGTGCATATGTACGTTAAGTTTATTAAAAATCATAAAACTAGTGTAAAAATATTTTTATTTTATAATTTTTTCATGTAAAATTTTATTTTCTGTGTAATTTAATGGAAAATAATTTTAGAGTTTTTTCGACTCTCCCAAACAATTTCACTATGCTAGAATAATTTTAGAAAAAAATAAAATATGTTAATTGTAGCGATTCAATACAAAAATCACAATGACTTCAATTTTTAAACACGTTTAACACGTTTTAAAAGACACCAAAAAACATTTTGAGATATACACTCATTGCACAATTATGGGTCACACACAATTATTAGTCACTTTCCACTTTAATAGATAAATACTAATTAATTGCAAGCTTTTGTTAGCTATTATTATTTTTCGCACATAAGTTGATTTGTTTTGCGTCACTATACGTATCGCACACGAGCTTATACATCAAAACATACATATTTTCAATATTTTTTTGGTCGGCGCAAAATTAGCTGTCAAAGTAACGTTTCGATTGTAAATATCGGACAGTGCGTGTGCTGCTTTCGTAAGCTCTGTAAAAGCGAGCTTCAGTGATTTTCATGTGCGAAATGGTATCGTCACCAGAACAAAGGTATAATTAACGTTCTAAATGTAGAAATTCATGTGACTGCAGCCAATCAAAGCTTATTTCTGGCAAAATTTGTGCCATTATTATTGTGCCATTATTATTGTGCCAAGGAACACCGAAAATCACACAGTTATGGGTCATTTTTTTGTGCAGCATAATATTGACAGTTGAGCGATTCCAAGCAACAGCATCAAAATTAAGCAAATTTTTTAATTCATGATTTTCTATTGAACTGAAACTTTGCACAGTTTTTCAGTTCCATCTAAATCGCCATTTTTCGATATCAAATTTTAATTTTGAATCACGACTAACTTTTCAAAAGGGTGTATGTGAAAATGGTTCAAAAATATTCAAAAATCTGCACAGCCAAAATGGTTCGTTCGATTGCTATGAATTTTTCAGCAAAGTTAGATAATTAAATGGTGATACCTAAGAAAATATACACTGTGAAAAAAAATCTTTTTTAACATTAAAAAATATCATTTTTGTCACAAAAACTCAAATATCTCAAAACCCTATCTTTTTACCAACGTAATTTTTTTAGCGAAGACGGTCCATTATATTAGCAATCTACCATAAAAATTTGGTGATGGTAAACTAATAAACAAAAAAGTAATAACATTTCAAACATTTCACAATTTTCACATTTGGTAAATATTTTTTTCTGTGTAAATTATTTCGGTCAGAAATCGCAGTTTGATGCTGATTTTATTGTTAAGCAAAGTTAGATAACTAAATAGTGATTCCTAAGAAAATATACACTGTGAAAAAAAATCTTTTTTAAACTTAAAAAATATCATTTTTGTCACAAAAACTCAAATATTTCAAAACCCTATCTTTTTACCAACGTAATTTTTTAGGGAAAACGGTCCATTGTATTAACAATCTACCATAAAAATTTGGTGATGATGAACTAATAAACAAAAAAGTTATGACAATTAAAACATTTCACAATTATCACATTTAGTAATATATTTTTTTAGTGTAAATTATTTCGGCCGGAAATCGCAGTTTGATGCTGAGTTTATTGTTAATGGCCGTGCGTGAGTAAAACAAGCTGTTTTTATTATGTATTATGTATATTATATGTACAGTAATGTTCCGATTTTATCACGCCCTCCACGCATTAGTCGTTTAAGGTACACCGGGGCAAGTTGAAATGGGTGGGGCAAGATGAAACACGAAGTTTTGAAACAGATTTCAATACAATTTGGCATGCAATTTGGTAATTTATCCTTCGTTAAAAGATTGTTTGAATCAAAAACTATGCGTTACGGCGATCAAACTATTTATTATCATTAGAAAACATCATGTTAACCCGCTGTTTCATCTTGCCCCACCCGTTTCAACTTGCCCCGGTGTACCTTATTCATTAATTTTCTGTTACATTTGAGGACAAGTGTTTTCCCTCTTCTTCAAGATGAATGTTGAAAGCGTGTTTTGCAACGTTAAAAATATTGAAATGGGTATAGATGTTGAAGAATATTCCAAAACATTTTTGAAAAGGGGCGTGATTAAATTGTTTAAACAGATGTCGCTGATGGTGCGGTGGCATGACTCTCTGCACTTAGCACTTCTGGCAATATCTCAGTTGTTGTCGTTTTAGAACTTCCTGCGCCCTGCTTTACCGATGATATACAGATGGCTCGTTTGTCAAAGTCTAGACGGCAGGACGTGCAAGTAAATTTGTATTCAATGTGGGCATTTGGGCATAACCAGTCTCTTTCAGTTTATCTATGGTGCTTTCGGTGAGATTTCGTAACTCTTTTGAACATTTTTTTTTATCAAACGGTCTACAAGAGAGCGTTGAGTTGAAGACCTTTGAGAAAGCGACTGTTCATGTTGTTCGTTAGATTATAATAAACAAAATCACTTATTAGTTTTAACTGACTAGTTTGGTGTTGTTTGCTTGGCTGAAGAAAAAAATTACTAATAAATTTTTAATATCCATAGCGAAGTATTTCTTTGCTTTTTCGTGAGCATTGTCATGGTATGTATACAGACACACAAACGTAACACTGACGAAATTTTCATTGACCACGCCTTTAACGATCATTTTGAATCTTGGTTGTGGCTTTCATAACCAGAAGAGCGCCCATCGTGCGTTTGACGTTTCACACTAGCGCCTTCTGATGACGATATTGCACAACGCAGTGTTTCGTGAAACATTTCCACCAGGTGGTGTTAGTGTGAACTGGGCGATGGATTTTCACGAAAATTGTTCTAGGCGTTTCGTCTGTTTGTCTATGGTATGTACCTCTCATGCATTTGTTGTTGTTGAAGTTACTCACATTCTTCCGATCATAAAGTCTGTTCTTTAAGAGGTAATTTTTTTTTGCAGATAAACTAGACGTATACGCGTATATAAAACTTTTATTATACAGCTTTTCTCTTCAAAATAATTTTAATTCCATTTTTCTTATAATCAACAGCTTTTCAACACTATCAAGGGATTGTTTCACCAATCACGTACAATAAAAAGTATGACACTCTCAATGTTTTTGATCACAACACTGGATCGCGTCTAAGTTTCAAATAGATACTATAGTAATTATGAATAATCAAACAAAAATATCATGAAAACAACTTGTTTAATTCAGGCGGTAGCCTTTACAATAAAATCAGCATCAAAATATAATTCTCGAAATAATTTACACAGAAAAATTTTTTTTTTTGTTACTAAATGTAAAAATTGTGAAATGTTTGAAATGTCATAACTTTTTTGTTTATCAGTTTACCATCACCAAAATTTTATGGTAGATAGCTGATATAATGGGCCATTTCCCCTAAAAAATTGACGTTGGTAAAAAGATAGGGTTTTGAGATATTTGAGTTTTTGTGACAAAGATCATATTTTTTTAAAGTAAAAAAAGAAATTTTTTACAGTGTATATTTTCTAAGGAATCATCATTTAGTTATCTAACTTTGCTGAAAAATTCATAACAATCGAACAATCCGTTTTTGCTGTACAGCTTTTAGAATATTTTTGAACTATTTTCGCATACGCCCTTTTGAAAAGTTAGTCGTGAGTGAATATGAAGGTTTATCGAAAAATGGCGATTTAGATGAAATTGAAAAACTGTGCAAAGTTTCAGATATTTTTGAAATGGTCGCTCAGGATCGACTGACATGACTCCGTGGAATTCCTCAGTTCTGCGTACATGGGCATTGCATACTTTTAGGCGTTTATCGGTGGTTGTGTTGGAGATTTTGACCCAATTTTGAAAAATTGATTCCAAATCGTGAAAACACGCTTCGTTAAGAGGTTTGAGACCAGTTTTAGATTCTGCGATAGTTGATCTATCGAGAATAAGTGATCATTCATTGAAAAAATAGACAAAACATTATTTTTGAGCCTATTTCTCTTAAGTGACCCATAATAGGCAACAAATTGACCCATAATTCAGTAACAAATTTTGAAAACGACGTATAATCAATGCTACACCATTGATTATGCGTCGTTTTCAAAATTTGTTACTGAATTGTTACACAGCCAATTTTGACCCATTATTGTGGTTTTCATTATTCACCAACATTTTAGTAATTTTCATCGCCTAAAGTGAATTTTACAAGCAGATTTTTATATAAAACAATAAAGAGGGGTTTCAATGATGAGAATATAAAATAAAAATAATGAAAGTGTTATTTTTGTATGAAAAACGATTCATATTATGAAATGGTTGTTCCTTGAGTGACCCATAATTGTGCAATGAGTGTACACAGTCTTAATAACACAGTCCTTAATATTTATCCAAAAATATAAAAGTTTTGATTGTCCAGGAAACAAAAGTTACAAAAATGCTCAAACTATACCCCGTCTAAAGGGTTCCGGGTTATTTGGTGGAACGCCATTTGGCCGAATGCCGTTTGGCCGAACGCCATTTGGCCGAAAGGGTTCTTCTTCTTCTTTATGGCTCTACGTCCCCACTGGGACTTGACCTGCCTCGCTTCAACTTAGTATTCTTAGAACACTTCCACAGTTATTAATTGAAGGGCTTTCTTTGCCTGTCATTGCATGAATTTGTATATTGTGAGGCAATGACAATGATACACTATGCCCAGGGAATCGAGAAAATTTTCCCGACTGGAACGGGAATCGAACCCGCCGTCTCCGGATTGGCGATCCATAGCCATAATCACTAGGCTAACTGGAGACCCCCGAAAGGGTCTTTTGGCCGAAAGGGTCATTTGGCCGAACGCCGTTTGGCCGAATGCCATTTAGCCGAAAAAGGTATGATGAACTTAAGTGATCATTGCACTGTTACCTATATCAGTATAACTCGAAAGAATAACCTATAATTCAAAGAGGGAAAAGTCTCTGACAAAAATATTCTCAGTTTCAACGCCAACTTGATGGTAAAACTAGAAAGAATACACTGTTGAAAAATGTTTTGACATCCATGTGCACAACAGAACATGTGCTCGATGAACAAATTGAGATTTGAATTATGAAAAGAAATCCACGTACTCCGGTGAGATTCGAACTCACGACTCCCAATTCGGTAGACGGGCGCTTCTATTCCTTCAAGCTACGGAGTCACTCGACTATCTCCGTCGCCAGCAGGCCTGAACTCGATTCCACAGTCGCACATGGTTATCTTCTTTTCACAATCCAAACCTCCTTCGAATGGGATTAGATGAACATCTAACACATACACTGTTGTGCACATGTGTGTCAAAGCGGGAGAGGATATTATTTTTAATTGTCAAGAGCTTCGGGCACTGCCTCCCAATTACTTATTGGTATGGCAATTAGTGTGCAGTCGAACTCTCGGAGTACAGTCGGAGTCGTGAGTTCGAATCTCACCGGAGTACGTGGATTTCTTTTCATAATTCAAATCTCAATTTGTTCATCGAGCACATGTTCTGCTGTGCACATGGATGTCAAGCATTTTTCAACAGTGTAATTTGCCACATGGCTTGGTCAGCCAAGGCAAAATCAAGAAATTGACATTTAGAAAGAATAGCCTATGACTGAAAGAAGGAAATATTTCTGATGATCATGTTGGCAACTAGAATGTTATTCAGAGTTTGCCCACGCCTCCAAATCCTTGGGATAAAAATTCGGCCAAACGACTCTTTCGGCCAAATGGCATTCGGCCAAACGGCGTTCGGCCAAACGGCCGGACACCCGTCTAAAGGCGGGTTGGGAATAAGAGGGGTTAATTTAGAAATGCTACTATGATTCCGTCCATCTTGGTACAAATCAATACTAATATTATTTTACTTGTTTCTTTTTTCTTTTCAAACCTCTTCCCTCACAGCGAAAAAGCCGGGATTGCGCCACTGTTGGATGTTGAAGATATGGTTGTAATGCGAAAGCCTGATTGGAAATGTGTTTTTACATACGTACAATCAATTTACCGACGTTTCAAAAATGAGGATTGAAACCAGGGGGAGGGGAATTCCCACAGAAATAAAAAAAAATAAAACAAAAACAACCACCACCTCCACCGTAAATTATTACAAACGTGTGAAAATGGCTATTTCATAACTACTTGTGTAGAGTTAGAAAACTCGTCGTAGTTTCGTGTCGTAGTTTCTTTTTGAAGTTTCCTCTCGTGGATGTTAGAAAGTCAAATAAGTCA
Organism: Aedes albopictus; assembly: GCF_035046485.1. NCBI lineage: Eukaryota > Metazoa > Arthropoda > Insecta > Diptera > Culicidae > Aedes > Aedes albopictus. The sequence goes on from NC_085136.1 coordinate 47,884,356, forward strand.
ATACAAGTAAGTGTATAGGAAAGAAAAAGAGATTTCATCGAGCCCACCCCTCCCCTAGTTTGTAATCCGTCATGTTGTTACAATGTTAATTTGAGAAAATTATTCAACAACCGCGAATAACTGCGCTTCCGCGAAAGCTCTAACTGTTAAATTGTTTCATTTTAATTTATTTGTTTTTAATATTATTGGACTATTTATGTATATGAATTAATATTGCTCTCGTAACAATTGAGAAAAACAACAGAAATTTTAGTACTAGAGAGCAGTTAAGAAGTAACATTGGATAAGCGCGTGTATTAAGTAGAACCACATAGAACAAGCTGCACCATAGTGAAGATTCCATCTGGCAGAGATTAGGAAGTTTTAAGGAAACTAGAGAAAACCGAGCGAAAGCTGCCTCTTCAGGAAAGTTTTGTCCGATAAAACCGCCAACCAAGAGAGAAACTCGAAACAAGATTGTGATTGTGATCCGTCGTCAGTAAGAGATTTTTTTGTTTTTCTTTGTTAAACATAGGCATATAAACGTCAGCGTAGCAGTAGTAGAGATAGTGTCCGCCCATTTATTTTGAGAGATAAAAAAACATCAGAGCAACAAGTTTTCTTCAGATAGATAGAGACAACGAAAATAAAGTGGTTCCTTGTTCTTCTGCAGCACTAGAGAAACATTTGCTTTTGTTCTTGCGACCTTTACTTATTTTTTCGATGAGCTAGAAAAATACTAGTTATAGGTTAGATGCAAAACAACGAAACGCACACACATGAAACAATCGGATACACACAAGCAGCACAACAACCAACACAACCATCGGGCAGCAAAAGAGATCACACACATACACATAACGCACTCAAACAATGAACAAGATGTATAAGTTTTGGGTTAAACCCATCTGAAATTTTAACACTCACTCACACACTCACACACGTACACGTGTTGCTGCTAAAAAAACAGTCCTGACTCGGTGTTGGTATAACCCTGTTAACCTTTTGCTTTATACTCCTTGATAGCATCAAGCCACGAAGAAGGACCAGAAGTTTGCCAGTAGAAGGAAAAGAAAAAGAAGAAGTTGGAATGTAAAAAATCAATTTGTAGAGGTTAGTACTCTTTGTTATATATATACTTTTGAAACTGAACAGATAGCAGATCCAATAGCTAGAGGAAGAGAAGTGAAGACGCACAGATTTTAGACTACACTAAAGTGAACAAAAGAGAGGTGTCAATCGAAAGAAAAAAAAAACAATGGAAACCCACACAACTAACTCGTAAAAACTAGGAAAGAGATAATTTACAATTAAACAACAACAAAAACTGTTAGACTACACTGCAATCGAATTGCTTTTACTCATAACACATCACCCACAGAATGGTTTTTTGTAATGAAAGTTTTTTTTTATACATACATACAATTGATCTGATAATGTTACGCTGAGGACTTCCATCCCGAATCTCAAGCAAAGAAAGTAGGGACCGCGAAGCTGAGAAAGGGTAATAATTTAGGTAGTGCATAACATCTCAGAAATAAACGCTTGTATTATGCAGGAAAAATTGATAAATCTGTGACGTGCTAGTTGGTTGATTTCCCTTATCCGAACAAGTCCAGCTTGCCGTCTCTCTATTGTTCACTGTTGATGTAAAAGGACTCGCTGACGCATGGAGCACTACAATCATGAAAGAGGATCGTCAACGAATGAAGGAAAAGTGGTTGAAAGGTGGAAACGGTACTACAGTGAACAGCTGGTTGCATCACGGTTTTAGTACTGCTTTCCATGCTCGTGCCTTGGCTGCTCAGGTGCGCGTGTGGCGGCACTGTCAGATGTGTACAAAATCGTTTTCGAGTTACATCACGCACGTTTTTCCATCGATTGGCAGCGCACAGTTCAATCGCAAGCGAATAAAATACAATTGATAAGTTGCGAAGGGCACACGTGCGATTAACACTTTGCAACATAGCTTACAGTATGCCCTGCCCACCTTGTCCTTCTGACATGGGCAACCTTTTGGATGCTGGGTTCACCGTAGAGTGCAGCGAGCTTATGGTTCATCCATCACCCCTATTCAACGTTCTCCTCCAGACCACCAAGGGTTTTCCCGCAACAGTTTTTGCTAGGTTTCATGTTCGTAAAGAGCCACATTAGGAACGGCTGCGCCTCCGTATTTCACGAGTCACATTGACATTTGTATAAGGTTTACTCAAAGATATTTTAAAGCGTTTCTAGATAAGCATTTCTGCAATTCCTCCAGAAACTTCTCAGAAAATTATTCTGAAGAATCCTTCAGCAATTCCTGTTTCCGAGTATATTTCCAAAGATTGGCATCTTATAAACTCCTCCCAAGATTCTTCCAGGAATTATTCTGATGATGGTCAAAATAAAAGCTCGCAGAAGATACAGATTAAAAAAAAACTTTGGCAACATTAATGACAGAGTTTATGTATAGCCATTTTGACGGACTTTCTCAGTTAAAACAAATTTTAAAAGAAAAGGAATGTTCATGCATGCGTTTTTGAGTATTTGAAAAAAAAATCATAGCAAATTAAGGAGATCTACATGTTTTGCAACACATTTGATCAAAAAAGATCTGAGAAGCTGCTGTTTGAATTTCAGAATATTTCATTAGAAATAGCCGTCTGAAAGACCTCAAACGTTTCTGAAAACTGCCTTCTAACCTCTGAGACCTAATAAACATCCTAAAACCCTAGAAACACAATAAGAACTAAAAATAAACTCTTCATAAAACTCTTTTTTTAGAGCCCCTGAAACGTCCATGAAACATCCTTGAAAACCACGTAAAACTCCCTGAAGCGTCTCTGAAACCCTTTGAAACGATCTATAAAATTCCCTCAAAAACTCTCGAAACCCTCCTCAGGTACTTCTCGTAAACTCCAGAAATGTCCTTCAAATGGCTATCAATCTCCAACCTTGGTCACGCTTAACGCTCACCAGATCTCTTTCCACCTGATCCACTCCCCTTGCACGCTGCCCTCCAGGTCTTCTTGTACCGTTCGGATCTCTTACAAACACTAGTTTTGCAGGGTTGTTGTCCGGACGGAAAACATGCCCTGTCCATCGTATCCTTCTCACCTTCTGGATGCTAGGTTCTCGCTGTAGAGTACAGCGAGCTCGTAGTGCATCCCCTTCGCCGCCACAACCTCTTCTGCACATCATCAAAGATGGCCATAAGCTCCCAACACTTCGAGTGCTTGCATGTTTCTCCTTGAGCATAGTTCAGGTCCCGTGCCTGTTGAGAACCAACGATCTTACCAGCGCAGCGTTTTGTGTATGGTACATTTGATGCGGGGGTGAATCTTTTTCGACCGCAGATTCTGGTAGACCCATAGTAGGCCCGAATTCCATTGATGACGCGCCTACGTATTTCACGTCTAACGGCGCCGACATAGTGCCGCTTCAAAGTGAGAGTGGGAGTGCGCGTCCAAAGGATTTTCGTGGATTTGCTGTTGTTGATATTCTTTTTTGCGGCTTCACACACGCGCACTCTCACTCTCACGCGTAACTATAACGGCACCCTAACATTGTTGTCTGCGATGAAAAAGGATCCGAGGTAGACGAAATCTTCCACCACCTTGAAAGTGTCCCAGTCTATCGTAACACTGCTGCCTAGGCTTGCTCTGTCGTTCACGGTCCACCTGCATTTACTTCGTTTTCAACGCGCTCACCCTCAGTCCGATCTTTGCTGCTTCACGTTTCAGGCGGGTATACAATGTAGTTACTTCATTTTGGATGCCAATTTGGACTTCAGAATCAGAAAACATTTTTAAAAGTTGGACAGACCTAGTATACATTCAGTTCTGTCACCGTACCAAATGGTCTGTCTAATAATAATATGAAATGTTATCCGCAGAACAGACAAATTGGCCGGATTTTGTAAAAAATCGTACCCCGGCTCGTCGCAAACACCCTTCAGGGCGGTGTTGAATAGCAAGCATAAGAGTCCATCACCCTATCGTAGTCCCCAGCAAGATTCGAAGGAGCTAGACGGATCGCCAGAAACCCTTACGGAGTTTTTTTTACACAGTCCATCGATACTATGATCAGTTTAGTGAGCTTCCCGGAGAAGCCGTTCTCGTCCAAAATTTTCCACAGCTCTGTGCGGTCGATACTGTCGTGCACCACCTTGAAGTCGATGAACTGTTGGTACGTTGGGACCTGGTGTTCCCGGCATTTTTAGAGGATTTGCCGCACGGTGAAGATCTGGTCCTTGGTCGAGCAGCCGTCAACGAAGCCGGCTTGATAACTTCCTTAAAACTCATTAACTTTTGGTGAAAGACAACGGAAAATGATCTGGAATAGCACATTATAGGCGAAAATCAGGCTTCCACTCCTCCAGTAGCTGCACGAGCCGAACTATTAGCCGGTGAGGGCAGGTAGCCTACTTTTCCAACACCATCTTGATGAGTTTAGCTCCGATACCATCCTTACCAGCTGAAATCTTGAGCTGCTGGAGGATAGCATCCTTAACTTCCCTCAGCGTGAGTGTTGGCTCGTTGTTGCTCCCTGCTGTACTGACGTAATTATTTCTTCTTCTGCCTTGATCCTTCATGTCTATTCACCCCGCACTATTCAGGTGTTCATTGTAATGCTGCTTCCACATTTTATCCCGTCCGTATCCCTGCACATTTCGGCTCGCAGTACGAAGCTTTTGCGCGATGTGATGAGCTTCTGATAGAACTTCCGTGTTTTTTTTTTTTTTTTGTAAACAGCACAGTATTTCTTTTATATCGCTCCACAATCTGCCGGGTTCCATGCTGCAGCATGACCAGGGTCGCTACGTTCTTCTCTTGCAAAATCTCTCAGATGCGTTGTTTATCGCTGCTTTCATCGTATACCAACAGTCAAGTATTGTGTTATTCTTTGCTGTGCATGCTTCGCTCCTGTTGTCCCGTTGTTCGCTGTTGTCTCGCGTAAAAACGAATAAAATAGATGCGCGGGTGTTAAGTGCTTAGTATTGTGTTGTTCCATGTTGTGAATGCATATGGTTTGGTTTATTATGTCCTTTGTTGCATTCAGTTTATTTCTGCGAGAAATGGACTTGAAGTTTCTGCTCCCTGATTGGGTGGAGACGTACGACAGGATTTCCCTACCCTACTAACAAAAATTCATTCCTAAGACAAACGTGGAGATGCAGTGATTCGCGGTCTTTATAACAACGTTTGTCTCACTCACACAATTCCCTCCCATCCTCGATTACCGCAAGGACGTGGCCGGCGCCGTTATTGACCTTACTAAAGTTGAGAGCTTGCGAATTGTGTACATTGAGAATGGTAAGCTAGTCCCCAGCCCTATCCATTGGTTCTTTGTGAAATTTCGATTGTTCTAGTCAATCAACTGCGGTCATCTATGCTCATGCTTTTATCGTATACGAAATTTATGAACAAATATCTAGGGAAAATTCAAAAGAAACTTCTGAGGAAATTCCTGGGAGAATTCCTTAGCAAACTTCTAATGGATTTTATGCGAAAATTCCTAGAGGAACTCCTACGAAAATTTCTGAAAAAATCCTTGTGAAACTGTTAATGAGAATGCCGGCGAAATTTCTACAGAAATTACTGAATACATTTCTGAAGAAGTTCCTGGGGAAATTTCTAGAGGATTTTTTTAATGAAAAATCCTTAGATATTTGGGCAACTTCCTCAAAGAATTCCAGGGGAATTCCCTGAAAAAAATCCTGGAGATATTTCAAAATGGAAATTCAGGAGTTATTCTCTGATGGGATTTCTCGGGAAATTCTCTGGAGAAATTTTTGAGAAAATTTCTGAAATAACTCCTGATTTTACAGGGGAAATTCCTGGAGGAATCTCTGTAGAATTTTTTCAGGAGCAGTTTCTCATTGATATTCTGGGAAAATGCCTGGAGGAAACTGTGGGGAATTATTCAGGGCAATTCGGGGAAATTCTTGAAAAAATGTCTGAAAGTTCCTGGGGAAATTTCCGAAAGAATAACTGAGGCATATTCTAATGCAAATCCTGCAATTCCTGGGAAAATTTCTGGATGAATTCCTGTGAAACTTTCTGATTTTTTTTAAATTCCCAATATAAATTCATTAAAAAAAATCCTAAAGGAATTCCTGGAGAAATTTCAAGACGCATTACTGGCGAATTTCAGAAGATGTTCCTCATGAGTTCATGGATAAATTTCTAAGGAATTTCTTTTGAAATTTGTGAAAGAACTTCTAGGAACATTTTTTAATGGAAATTCTGAGGAAATTCGCGGAGGAATCTCTGGAGAACTCTTGAAGGAATTTCTGGGAGAATTCGTGGGAAATATCCCAATGCAATTCCAGAAGGGAATTTCCAAAAGCATCTCTAGAAAAAAAAAGTATAAAAAATTCCTAGAGGAATTTTTAGGGAGAATTCCGGTAGCGATTTCTGGGAAATTTTCTAGAAAAGTACCTGAAGAAATTTCTGAAAGAATGTGAAGCAATTTCTAGAAAAAATAATGGATTTGGATTAAAGATGGATCGAAGGATAATACCTGAAGCAATTTCTGGGGCCATTTTTTTATTCCTAGCCGCTTAACCTAATTTTTAGCTCTATTGTCCACTACACTGAACGGCGGCTTGCGGTGAAAATTACTATTCTGAGGGTCAATTTAAATACACAACGCCACTTAATTTGTGCAGACTGAGATTCGTTTCAATTCAACAGAATTATGCTTTCAATTTTACCATGGACTCGATTTTAAATTAAAAAAAGTTTCTATTGGCAACCGGATTCGAACCAAGAACCTTGGCATCACCAGGCTCGCACGCTACCACTCGGATATCGAACCGGTTGATGTGAGAAGAAACAAAACGCACACAAGAAGCGTTGGTGGGTCGATGATCATGTTTTACCATGGTAAATTTAAAAACATTTTTATGCTTGTTATTACTGCAAGCCGCCTTTCAGTGTAGGGCACTACGTGAGCAATGACAATTGACAGCAGCATTTACACTTCCTATAGCGCCTAAATGTATTCTATTTTCATTCTACTATATCGAACTGGCTGCGCTGCTTTCACTTTCTACCCTTTCCATGTGGTAGAATGATGAGACCGATGATGTTGTTTTGTGGCTTTTGTTCCTTTTCCAGTCCGATTGAGGATCCATTATGAGTTGCCGTTCGCCGATATCCAATAATTCAGGTCCGTTAGCTCAGAAGAGGGTCAGCGCTAGCCGCTCTTGGGGGAAAGATCAGATGACGAAAAATTGCAAGTGCCGGGGCTGGTATCGAACCCATTACCATCCACTTATGAAGCGAACATGTGACCACTGCGCCACTGGCCCTAGCTATTCTGCAGTTTTTAGGTATCCGAAATTTAACTTGGGCAGGCTTTATTCAGATGTTACGTTCAGAATACTTGAATAGGAGGCAATCAGTGAAGTACTAGATTGAAAGTAGTGAGCTGGATTTTTGTATGGTGAGATGATCAATTCTCCATTTTTGCGATGAAATGGTGCAAACAGCGTGGGTTATATGATTTCTTGTGTAATTTGATGCTGGTTGAGCAAAAGTTTAGGTAACTGTGTTGTTGTATTATTTATTTCTTGCAACTTCAACAACACAGTAACCCAAACTTTTGCTCAAACAGCATCAAATTAGGCAAGAAATCATATAACCCGCGCTGTTTGCACCATTTCATTGCAGAAATGGAGAATTGATCATCTCACCATACAAAAATCCAGCTCACTACTTTCAATCTAGTACTTCACTGATTGCCTCCTATTGAATACTGCTAAGCTAAGGGATTCTATTTCAAATCGAAGTGGGGCATTAGCATTGCCCAATGATCCACGAAACAGATTTACGAGGAAAGATGCATGTAGTGCCTTCTAATGATTTTTTTTGACAAATATGGACTTCTACAATGTTCTTTCTAAAGGCCATCTTTCCAATGTACATAACTATTAGGGTGGTCCATATTTTCACAGAAATATTAAACCAAACTTTTTTTATTTGCAAGAATAATATACATTCTTGGGGAAAGTTGAAAATCTATCAATTTTGAGCAAGTTTGCTGAAGACAGCATTTTCGTAGCTATAAAATTGACCGATCTAGAGATATATTTCTGAATTAGCTTAGGGTGATTCAAGAAAACCGGTTTTCTGGCTTTAACTTTTTCAGTTTCACTTTCACATCAAAGTCGCCCAAGAAACACTTGTAGAGCATTTGAAAACGTGTCGTTTCGTGCGCTAAGACGATCGTTATCGCTTTTGGTTCAAAAGTTATGAGCGTTTTTCTTCAAAAATCATAGTTTGTTCAAAAGGTGATGTTACGGGTTGGGGCAAAGATAAAAATATCTTTTCCCAGCATTCAAAAGAAGAAATATTGTTATAAAACATATAAAAAAAAGAGAGGTGTTATTTTTGTAACTCAAGAAAAAAATAGTTGGAAAGAGCCCATTTTTTTCTAGAAAATCGTCAATATCTTTTGAACGGAATGACGTAGCTATATTCTCAGCGCACGAAAATGTGCATTTTTGAAAGCTCTAAAAGTGGTTCTTTGACGACTTTTATGAGAAAATGAAAATGAAAAAGATAAAGCAAAATTCAAGAATACATCACTGGATATATTCTCGAAAGAATTGTAGGACCAATATCTGAAGAAACTCCTTCGCAGGAGCTGCACAGGGTATTCTTGAGGGAACTCGTGGATGGAATCCAAAATAAATCTGTGAATAAACTCATTAAAGATTTCTCGACTTGTTGAACTACTATCCGATACAAATTGAACTAGTTGAACTATCCGATACAAATCGGTGGATGAATTCCTCTCGACTTTCAAGTAATTAAAAAAAAACTTCAGGAAATTCTGAAAAAAACCTTGGGTGAATCCCTGGAAAAGAAGATGAACGCATTTCTGAAATTTCTGACCGCGCCCCTTAATATTTTTTTAAGATCCAGAGAAGAACTGCTGAAGGAATCACTACAGGAATTCCCGGAGCAATCCCTGAAGTAATTCCTGGAGCAAACCCTAGAGGAATTTCTAAAAGTATACCTCGAGGAGGCCCTGGATAAATTCCTGGAGGAATCCTTAGAGCAAATACGGGAGGAATTCCTAGACAAATTTTTGGAGGAATCCTTGGAGGAATTTGCAGGCGAAATCCTGGAGGAATTTTAAAAGGAATTCTTGGAGAAATCCCAGGAGGAATTCCTGGAAAAAATCCTGAAGCAATTCTTAGAAAAATCTCTGGAGGAAATCCTGGCGGAATCTCTGGAGAAATTCCTGACGGAATCAGTGAAAAACATCCTGGAGGAATTTTTGAAACTATACCTGGAGGAATTTCTGGAGAAACTGCTAGAGGGATTCTTAGAGCAATCCCTGCAGGAATTTCTCAAGGAATAATTGAAGGGCTTCCTGGAGGCATTCCTGGAGAAATTACCAGATGATTTTCTGGAGTATTCCCTGGATAAATTCCTAGAGAAATCCCTGGATGAATTGATGTAGGAACTCCAGCAAGAATACCAGGAAGAAACCTTGAAGGAATCCTTGGAGGGATTTCAAGAAAAACTCCTGGAGAACTTACTACAGAAATTCCTGGGAGAAATCGTGAAAGAATCCCTGGATAGATTCTTGGAAGATTCCCTAGAGGAATTCTGGAAGGAATCTTAGGATAAATTTCTGAAGAATCATTTTGAGAAATTCTGAAGAATCCATAGAGAAATATCTGGACAAATTCATGGGAGAATCCTTGGAGGAATTTCTGGAGGAATCCCTGAAGCAATTTCTGGAGGAACCTCAGGAGGAATGCCTGGAAGAACTTCTAGACAAATTCCTTGCGGAATTCCAGGAGGAATTCCTGGAGAAATCCCTAGAAGAGTTCATGGGGTACTTCCGAGGAACTATCCCTGGAAGGATTTCTGGAGAAATCCCTAAATTAAGTTCTGAAGGGATCTGTAGAGCAATTATGGGAGGAATTCCTGGAGAAATTTCTGAGGAAATTCCAAGAGGAATACCCACAGGAAATTCAGGAGGAATTCTATGAGGATTTCTTGTAGGAATATCTGGATGAATTACTGGAGGAGTCATCGGAGGAATTCTTTGAGGAGTCTCTGGAAGAATCTTTAGAGGAATCCCTGAAAGATTTCCTGGTAAATTCCTGGTGGAATTTCTGGAGAAATCCGTAATATAATTCCTGGAGGAATTTTCAGAGGAATCCTTGGAGAGATCTCTAAAGGAGAAATTCCTGGATAAATTCCTGGAAGAAATCCCGGAGGAATCCCAGGAAAAATTCCGGGGGGAATTGCTGTACGAATTTCCGAAGGAATTCCTGGATCAATTCCTGGAGAAATTGTTGGAGTAGTTCCTGGGGGTATTCTTGGTGTAATTTCTGGAGGAGTCGCTAGGGAAATGCCTGGATGAAATCCTAGAAGAATGCCTGGAGGAATAACTTGAATAATTCCTGAATAAATTCCGGAAGCCTTTTCTGGGGGTGTTCTTAAAGGAATCCATGGAGGATTTTCTGGGGAATTCCAGAAGAAATCCTTGAAGAAATTCCTAGAGGAATCAAAGGAATCAAACTCATGCTGAAATCCCTGGTGGAATTCTTGAAATAATGCTTGTATAAACTCTTGGAAGAGGATTTCCTTGAGAAATTCCTGGACAAACTTCCGTGGCAATTTCTGAAGGAATTCCTTGAGGAATTTCTGGATTAATTCCTGGAGGAATTTCTGCAGTAATTCCTCGGATTATTCCTGGTAGAATTCTTAAAGGTATTCCTGGAGGAATCTCTGAATGAAATTCTGGAGGAATGTCTGGATGAATCACTATAGAAATCCCAGGAAGAACTCCTGGAGAAATACCTGGAATTCCTAAAACAACTCCTGGAGGAATTTCTAGAGCAACCCCTAGAGGATTCCCTATAGGAACTCTTGAAGCAATGCCTGGAGGAACCCCTGGAGAAATTACTGGAGACATGCTTGAAGAATTCCTGGAAGAATCTCAAGAGAAATTTCCAGAGGAGCTCCTGTAGGAATCCCTGCATAAATTCCATGAGGAATCCCTGGTGAAATTTCTGAAGGATTTTCTTGAAGAATCACTGGAGAACTTTCAGGTCCCTGGAGAAATTCCAGGAAGAATTCCTGAGAGAATTCCTGGAGGAATCTCTGGTGGAATCTATGGAGGAATCCTTTGAGATATCTCTAGGGAAATACCTGGAGGAATCTCTGGGGGAATTCCTAGAGGAATCCATGAGAAATCTCCAGAGGAACTCCCGGGGGAATCCCTGAAAGAATTCTTGGAGAAATCCCTGGAGGACCTTCTGGAAGATTTACTTGAAGAATCACTGGAGAACTTCCAGGAAGAATACTAGGAGGGATTGCTGAAAAAAATCATGTAGGAATCCTTGGTGGAATTTCCAGAGGAATTCCTTGACGAATCTCTGGGGGAATTCCTAGAGGAATCTCTAGAGGAATTATTAGATGAATTCCTGGACGAACCCCTGTAGGAATTTTTAGACAAATCCCTGAAGGAATTCTCAGAGGTATCCAGGAACAATTTCTGGAGGAATTTATGGAGAGATCCCTTGAGGAATTCCTGGAGGAATCCCAGGAAGAAATCCAAGGATAAATTTCTGAGGGAATTCCAGAAGGAATCTCTGATTAAATCGCAGGAGAAAGTATTGAAGAAATCGCTCAAATTCTTGAGGAAATTTTGAAGGAATTCTTATAAAGAGTACATAGAGGAACTCTTGGAGGAATTCCTGTAGCAGTTCCTGAAGGAATCCCTGGAGGAATCTGGAAAGCAATGCCAAGAGGAATTTCTAAGCGAATCTCTGAACAGTTCCAGGAGGAATTCCTGAAGGAAACCCAAGAAGAGTTTTTGGAGGCATTTAAAAAAAAATCCGGCGAGTTGTTCCTGAAACAATCACAGAAGGAAATTCCGGATGAATTTCTGTAGGAATTCATGGAGGAAATTCTGAAAAAAAGAAAACCATGAGGATTCCCGGAAGAAATATAATGAGGAATTTCTTAGGGAACCACAGAAGAATTTCCTTAGCAAATTCCTGGAAGAATTTCTGTAGGAATCGCTGGATAAAAAATCTGGAAAAGTGTGTGCAGTAACTACTGGACGAATTATTGAAGGAACAGTTGGATGGACAATTTAAACAATTCCTGGATTAATTTTTGAATGCTTCCTAGTATTTTTTTTTTAACAATTTTTAATAGACTTTTGTACAGATGGAATTATTGGAGCAAACTTTAGTGAAATTCTGGAAAGAATATATGGAGATATCCCTGAAGAAATACCTACAAAAATACCTTGAAGGATTTTTCGAGAAACTCCCAAAGGAAATCGCGAAAACAGCACTGGATCAATCACTGGAGGAACCTCTCAAGATATCCCAGGAGAAATCCCCAAAGAAATGACTGATGGAATTCCTAAATGCATTCTTGAAGGAATCTCTGCAGCAAGTTTTGGAAAATGAGTCATATAGTTTACGAAACTACCCAAGTAACCAAAAGTTCAGATAAAAGGGTAATTAATAAGCTAAGCAGCTTGTTCGAGGTTGCTCATTAGCCTTCTCAGCAGCTTCACATAAGCACGCTGGATAGCTTTCTAAGCAGCTTCTGGCAGAACTTTGACAAAATTCATGCAGAAACAAAAATGTGGTTTTCAGAATCACAACCCCCCCCCCCCCCCCCCAATATTTTCTTAAATTGCCTGTCAGGCGAACTTCATAGACACTTTCAAACTTTTGTTACCGTAGCTGTATCGCAAACGTAATGAATATTAAAATTAATGTTTCTAGCTGTCAAGTATTCGCTAAACCCGATTTCGTCATCAAAAGTTCTATAAATATTGAAATTTATGCATAAAATTGTACTTTTCCGGAAGCTATAACATATTTAGTATGGAAATTGCCTACTTTCAGGCGTTTTCAATCTTAAATTAAACTTTAAACTTATATAATTAAAAATTTAGCAAACTTGTGAAAATTTTGCATAGCTTTTCGCATTCCGAGATGGTTAATTTATGAAGAAAACATATTTTCAGCACTTACAAATACATTTCACTGACTGATCAATTTCACCCCGGAATTAAATTTTTTGTTTTTTTTTTCATTTCAAATGATATTTTTCGTAATAAAATGATTCGCAGTAGAATTTTCAACCTCGTTGACTGATGAAAACTATGGTCGTACTTGTTTTAAAGCATTAAATTTATCCATATCGATAAGTAATCAAAAATTATTCGCCAAAAACTACGAAAAGTGATCAATTTCACCCGAAATCACGGTACTATGGTAGAGCGTAGGGTTCTCACGCAGTGACTATCGGTTCGAATCCGATGGGCGGCATTTTTTTTTTTTTTGCTCAAGCCTAGTATTCATCGATTTGATAAATTCATATTTGTCTCTTATTCGTGTATGCTTAACACTTATGTGGCTGGCAGGGTACCCGGGTACCTTTTTAAATTTCAAATCTCGATATTTTAATGGTTGTTGAGACTAGGATGTTGGAACTCTATTAGATCTTAGAACTCTCGAATATACATCTATTAATGGGGTTGACCGAATTTTTAAGTGATGAGGGGCAGGGGGAGGGGCTCCTGCATTTTTTTATTACGTGGAAGGCCGGCAGGGTACCCGGGTACCCACGAAATTGAAATGATCATATCTCCGTCAATTTTTCATAGATTTTGGAAATTTTTAGCTCATTCAACTCAGAAACTCATCATCTATCGGGGAAATATTTGGTTAGACCGATCTAATCACCGTGGTTTTCGGAAAATCCATATTTTTGGGAGCATGTCCCTCTACCATATTGAAACCCACATTGTTAAGGCTAGGATATCTTAAAGTGTTTATGGTCAACCATGGCCCCACGAGAAGCGTGTTCCAAAATCACAGTTTCAAAGTCAACACGTTTTATGATTCCAGGCCAGTCAGATACAATATGCCAAAGCAATTTTACGATGCTTGGTACCGAAATTGCTACTAACCTACCGAAAATCCCGTATATTGTATTGCATTAAAACATGGATCCGTAAATCCGGATTTTCCGGTACCCATGGTGATCGGACCGGTCCAACCAAATACGATCTCGATAGATAATGAGTTTCTGAGTTGAATGAGGCAAAAACTTTTAAAATCGGTGGAAAAATCGCTGAGATATGATCATTTCCATTTCGTGGGTACCCGGGTACCCTGCCGGCCTTCTACGGGTGTTTTTTTTGCTGGCCACACTACGGTTAAACAGTTGTTTTCTGTAAAAGAAATAAATTTAATCTTCAATGAAACACAATGATACAGATCTGAACTTCTATGAACTTGAAATTTCCGACAAAGTTCCGAGTAGCATCTTAAGCAGCTTTAAAGTTCCTCGAAGTTCAGTTAAAGTTCCGAATGGAGCTTTCTGGCTGCTTGAGAGGCTAACAATGAGCCTTGCCGGAACTTGTGACCGAAGTTCCAGCAAGGCTCATCGTTAGCCTCTTAAGCAGCCAGAAAGTTCCATTTGGAACTTTATCTGAACTTCGCGGAACTTGAAAGTGCATTTTGTCATGGGAAGCGGAACTTTTGGTTACTTGGATAGGAACAAATTTTAAACAATCATTTTGATTGCTCAAAACCGCAATGCCGATTTGCAAATTCGCATATCGGGCGACCATGCCGCTTAAAAGTCGTCTCAAGTCAGGCCCCCCTTTGGACCCCTTCCAAAAAAAATCCTAGCTACGCTAATGGGCACTAGCTCGAACTGTTTGAGAGAGCCTGTCTTGAATGTTTAAGTTCTGCTGAAACTTCCTCTAAGCAAGAGCGAGTCATTGTTCCCGTAACTAAATGTAGAATGCTTATAAATGGTTAAAAAAGCAAACAAGGATTTTATGACATAATGAGAGAATTATTGCACAAATTGTCCGTTTTATAATTAACAGTTTTTAAGGAGATAATAAACCTAATGCCCATTAACCGGGACATCGTTGTAAATACAACGGATGAATGAACTTGAGCGTCTGGACAGCAATTGGCTTTGAAAATAAAAAAGATTAACAAGATACACATATCTACTTCCTCACGTGCGAACCTGCACAGTACCGACCAAAAGCATCGCACTCTGTTCTTAGAAACGTTCGAAATGAGTCTAGTGAGCATCGGGTTTTCATAGCGGATCACATGGTACCATACCTGTGTCCGGTACTGACACAGCACCTGATCGTGTGGCGTTTGGCGTGATGGATGTTATCACGGTCGACGCTGCTGTAGCAACTCCTTTATGGTGATCGCTACCGGCTCCAGTTAGATGTAAGGCCACTGATGAATACCTGTTTCTAGTTTAGTCGTATTTGAGCGTTCACACATAACGGGGCACAATTCTGCCATCGATAGGAATCACTAGAGAGCAGAATGTTCCACTTGAAAGATAATTTTACCTTCTACGATCCGTCGACGAAGGTCTGGAGAGGCCTTCCGCGGAAATCGATCTTCAACCCCAACCAGAGTCTGGGTGAGCTGATTCTGCAGGTTCTAGAGAGAAATGCCGCCAAAGTGGTTCAAATCAGTGCGGATAGCGGAGTGGAGGTCACCCGTAGGTGACGAAATGCGTTTGAAAACGATAAGGATCGCTCAAAATCTAATCAAAATGGGTTATGGCGGAAGCAAGTCAGAATCGGGTGACATTTTTACGATGTTGGTTCGAAACGGAGAAAACGCAGCTCCAGTTGCGTTTGCATGCTTCGCATTAGGGATTCCAGTGAGCACATTGGATCCTACATTTACAGAGGATGATTTGAGTCATATGCTGGGAACGGTGAAGCCGAAGGTGATCTTCTGTGACAATGATGTACTCGACAATTTGATCGGAGCTTGTCAAGTGGCGGACATTTCTCCTAAGATAGTTTTGATGAGTGAACGTGTGAAAGAGTACGATCATTTGGAGATCCTGTTAGAACCAACCGGCACCGAAGAAATGTTCATGTAAGTCTTGTTTGAAGAAAAATCAGGAATCAGGAATTCAATATCCCTTACATTTCACAGCCCCTTTCACGTCGCCGACCCGTCCAATCACCTGGCAGTGCTCCTCTGTTCCTCCGGAACGACCGGTCGCTCCAAAGCCGTCTGCCTGCCACACTCGATCTGCATCGCCCACGTGGCCAACTTCTTCGAGTGTCACCCGTCCGATCGAACGCTGGCCTTCAGCACACTCTACTGGCTATCCGGGATGTTTGTTCTGCTAACCAGCACGGTTTGGGGCGCTACTCGAATCATCACCCGCGAACCCTTCGACGCCGATCTAACCCTGGATATCGTCGAGCACTTCGGCGTCTCGGTTGCCATTCTACCGTCGGCACAAGCGCTTGCCGTTGTCAACAACCCAAAGGCCAACGCCAACGTACTACGTTCCGTACGTTTACCAATGACCGGTGGCAGTGCAATCCCCATCACGCTGAAAGAGTCATTCGAGAAGCTGGTCCCCGGAAGGTTCCTGGAGATTGTGTACGGATTCTCAGAAATTGCTTTGGGTGTAACGTTCACCAGGAAGCAGTTCTATCGGGAGGGTTCCGTTGGATTCCCGGCAGCTGGGACGGAGTTCAAGATCGTTGATGACGACGGTCAACCGCTGGACGTGGGCCAGGAAGGAGAGATTCTAGTCCGGGCGGAGTATGTTTTCAAGGGGTATTTTGGAAATGACGATGCAACCAGGGAAATGCTGGACAGCGACGGGTGGATGCATTCTGGAGACGTTGGACGGTTCGATGAGGACGGTTATCTATACATAGTGGATCGGAAGAAGGACATCCTCAAGTGCAGCGGATATCAGGTGTCGCCGAGTGAAATCGAAAGTGTGATTTTGACTGTGCCTGGAGTGGCGGCCTGTTGCGTCGCTGGTGTTCCGACGGAAACGTTCGATTTGGCAACGGCTTTGGTTGTTCGGAAAGATCCAGCCGCTCAGATTCCCGATGCCACGGAGATTATGCAAAAGGTGGAGGAATCGCTCGCGTGGTTCAAACATTTGAAGGGAGGGGTGTATTTCGCCGATGAACTACCGTTAACTCCCTCGGGCAAGGTTGTTAGACGAGCCGTGAGAGACATTGTGATACAATTGAAAAATAACGAGTTGTAATTTCATACTTGGGTATAATAAACCTATCAAAACCTAACTTTATCATCTATTTATTTTTATTATTTTCAACTACATACCATACATCTACGTGCACTCATTTTTAGGTTATCGTAGACCTGGTAGACTTTTGCTCATACAAAATTTTCGAAATTTGCAAGGACCGTAGGTTGTGGCTATACCTTACTCACCTTACTTATCGGTCAGACTAAGGCCTGAGTGACCTCTGCTGTAGATAGGAGTCGTCTCCATTCTGCTCGGTCCATGGCTACGTGTCTAGTTCCGCACTCTGCGAAGGGTCCGCAAATCGTCCTCCATTTGATCGACCCACCTAGCTCGCTGCGTACCACTTTTTCTTGTACCGATCGGATGACTCTCAAGAACCATTTTAGTCGGTTTGCTATCCGACATCCTGATGACGTGACCCGCCTACCGTAGTCTCCGAATTTTCGCGGTATGGACGATGGTTGGTTCTCTCAGCAGCTGATGCAGCTTGTGGTTCATTCGCCTTCTCCAAGTCCTGTCTTCCATCTGCACTCCGCCGTAGATGGTACGCAACACCTTTCGTTTGAAAACTCCATGGTGGCGTTGGTCCTCTGCACGTAGGGTGCTTCGTGCACATAGAGGGCTACCGATCTAATCAGCGTTTTGTAGATAGTTAACTTCGTGTGACGACGAACTTTGTTGGATCTTAGAGTTCGGCGGAGTCCAAAGTATGCTCGATTTCCTGCCCCAATGCGTCTTCGAATTTCCCTGCTGGTGTCGATGTCGGCAGTCACCAGTGAGCCCAAGTACACGAATTCTTCAACTGCCTCGATTTCATCACCGTCGATAGAAATTCGGGGTGGCGGGCGCGGTGATTCCTCCCAGGAGCCCTTTGCCATGATGTACTTTGCCTTCGACACATTAATATGGCTAATCCGATTCGCCTGGCTTCACTCTTTAGTCGGATGTACGTTTCCACCATCGTTTCAAATTTGCAAGCTATAATATCAATATCATCAGCGAAACCAAGCAGCTGAACAAACTTCGTGAAAATCGTTCCACTCGTGTTTATCCCTGCTCTCCTTATTACACGTTCCAAGGCGATGTTGAACAGCAAGCACGAAAGACCATCACCTTGCCGTAGCCCTCTGCGAGATTCGAAGAGACTCGAGAGTGTCCCTGACACTCGAACTACGCACATCACTCGATCATAGCTGGTCTCGATCGATTGTATCAAACGCCGATTTGAAATCGATGAACAAGTGATGAGTGGGCACGTTGTATTCGCGGCATTTCTGCAACACCTGGCGGATGGCGAACATCTGGTCCGTTGTAGCGCGTTCACCCATGAATCCAGCCTGTTTTTGCCCCACGACTCTCTTGCAATCGGTGATAGACGGCGGCATAAAATTTGCGAGAGTATCTTGTTGGCAGCACTCAGTAGTGTGATCGCGCGATAGTTGCCGCAATCCAACTTGTCGCCCTTTTTGTAGATGGGACATTCGATGCCTTCCATCCATTCCTCCGGTAATACTTCCTCCTCCCAAATCTTGGTAATGACCCAGTGCAGTGCCGGCACCAGTGATTCTCCATCCTGATGGTAGTTGATCTGCTCCAGCGGCCAACCTCCTCCTCAATCTTTTGGAGGTTTTGTGGGGCTGGAAATTTTTTTGCCTCGATGAATTCCTCTTGTTTTTTTTCCTTCAGTGATTTTATCATGGATTACTCCAATTTTTTTTTCAAGAATTCCTCTATAGGTTTCACCAGACATTCCTCCTTCAGAGATTTCTTCAGGAATTACTCCATATATTTTCTCAAGTATTCCACTAGAGATTGCTCCAACAATTCAATATGGAATAATTCGAAGTATTTCAACAGGAATATCTTCCAGAAACCCTTACAGGGAATTTTGCCAGAGATTAGCTAAAAATTAATCCAGGAGTTCCTTAAAACATTGTACAAAACATTTCTTTGGGAATCCATCCAAAGATTCCAACAATAATTCGTCCAAAAATTATTGCAGCCATGGATTCCTTCCTACCGAAATTCTTTCAGGAATTTGTTAAGTAAGCTTTTCTGGGATTTCTCAAGGAATTCCTCATGGGATTGCTTCCGGGATTCCTTATGGTATTTCTATGGTTTGCCTTCAAGAATTTCTCCAGGGATTCACCCGAGAATTTCTTTTATGTTTCTTTCAGCAACAAATCCAGGGATTATTTTAATTATTTCTTTCAGGAAGTCCTCCAGGAATTATCCAATACTTCCTCCAGGGACTGTTTAGAAATGCCTCTAGGAATTGCTTTTGGGATTCCTCCTAGGATTCCTTCAGGAACTGCTACAATGATCCCTCAAGGAGTTCCTCCACGAACTCTTCTGAAAATTCCTTCAGGATTGCTCCAAGGATTCCATTTGCAATTTCTTCAGGAATTCTTCCTGGATTTCATCCAGGAATTTCTTAAGGGATTCCTCCACGGATTTCTTCAAATATTTCTCCAGGAATTATTCCAGTGATTCCCCTAAAAATTCATCCAGGGCTTCCTTCAGAAATGCTTGTAGAGATTCCTCCAGGTGTTCTTCTAGAGATTTCTCCAGGAGTATTTCTAGAGATTCCTCCGTTAATCCCCACAGACATTTCTCTAGGATATCCTCCTGGGATTTTTTCAAGGCTTAACACGGGAATTCTCTAAGTGATTCTTTCAGGAAAAAAATATTTTAAATATTCCTCCAAAGATTCTCCCAGGAACTTTTCTTAGGATTCCTTCAGAAATTCCTCCTTGTATTCTTTCAGGAATCCCTTCAGGAATTATTACAGTACTTCCTTCAGGAAAGGTTTAGGGATAACCTCAGGAATTTCTCTTGAAATTGCTTCCGGGCTTCCTTCTGGAGTTTCTGCAGGGACCTTGGCAGGGACTTTTCTAAGGATTCCTCTAGAATTTCTCCGAAAATTCCATCTGCGATTTCTTCAGGAATTATTATTCCTGGTAGTCCTCTACGAATTCCTTAAGAGATTCATCCACGATTTTTTTCAGAAATTCATCTAGGATATTTTCCAGGGATCCTTCCAAGAATTCCTACAAGATCTTTTTCAGAGATTCCTTCTAGAAATCCTCCAGGGTTTCCTCAATGCATTCCTTGAGGACTTCCTCCTGGTATTAACCCTCTAATACCCAACCCCGCCTTTAGACGGGGTATAGTTTGAGCATTTTTGTAATTTTTGTTTCGTGGGAAATCAAAATTTTTATATTTTTGGCTGATATTTAGGACTGTTTTGTATAACTCAAAATGGTTTTTGGTGTATTTTAAAGCGTATTTACATTTTTTAAAAATCATTGAAAAATTGATGTTTTGGTCACCTTTTAGAAGTCATTGTTTATTTTGTATTGAATCGCTACAATTAACATATTTTAAATTTTTCCCAAACCAGTCTATCCTTGTTTAATAGTTTAAGGGGATCGAATACACTCTAAAGTTATTTTCCTTAAAATTACACGGAAAATAAAATTTTATGTGAAAAAATTTTAAAATAAATATATATCAACAATAATCATAAAATCTCAAAATGTTTTCATCCCAAAAAATCCGTACCCCAAATAGGCTTCCAGGAAAAATATAAAAGTGTTGGGATGTTCAAAAATAAAAATTAGAAAAATCAAAAACTTAAATTCACGAAATCGAGAATTAAAAAAAATCATCTTCCAAAACATGTTTAAATCGATTTTAGATGACGAAAAATCATATTTAGATCAAAATCAAAAATTTGGGTATTAGAGGGTTAATCTAGTAATTACTTCCGGGATTCTTTTAAGAATTCCTACATAAATTTATCCAGGAAATCTTCAAGGGATTTTTTCCAGAGACTTCTACAGGAATTCCCCCAAAGATTTCTTCATGAATTCCTCCAATGATTTCTCCAGGAATTACTTCAAGGGAATCCTCTCAGAATTCTTCCAGGAATTCTCCAAGGCATTCTTCTAGGAAATTTTCCAGACATTCTTCCAGGAATTTCTTCTTGGACTCTTGTAGAGATTTCTCCAGGACTTTTTCAGCGATTTCTCCAGGAATTCCACCAGATATTCCTTCTGTGATTGCTTCAGGAATTCTTCCTGGGATACCTTCAGAAATCATGCAGGAATTTCTCCAGGGTCTTCTCGAGGAATGCCTCCAGGAATTTCTTCAAGGATTCCTCCAGGAATTTCTTCAGGGATTCCTCCAGGAAATTCACCAGGAATTAATCAAGGAATTTCATCATAAATCATGTCAGCAATTCATCCAGGAATTTCTCCAGAAAATCCTTAAAAAGTTCTTCCAGGATTTTCTCTAGGAATACGTTCTAGTTTTTTTAAGGAATTCCTGCAGGGATTCCTCTAGAAATTCTGCTAAAAATTCCTCCAGGAACTTCTTCAGAGATTTTTCTAGGGAATTCTGCACGAATTTCTCCAAGGATTCCCCCAATTCCTTCGAGGATTTCTCCGGGAATTCCTCTAGAAATGTCTCTAGAAACTCCTCCAAGAATTTCTCAGGGGATTTTGTCAGAAATGGCCCTCAGAGTTCCTCTAGAGATTCCCCCTGAAATTCATCCAGTAATTGTTGCGAGAGTTCCTCCGAAAATTCCTCCAGCAATTCCCAAAGGAAGATCTCCAGGGATTTCTCCAGGCATTCCTTCTCCAGGAATTACCACAAGAATTTCTTCAGGAATTCTTCCAGCAATTTCTCTAGGAATTGATCCAGGAATTTCTCTTGGACATCCTTCAGAAATTATGTCAGCAATTTCTGTAGGATTTTTTTCCAGGAAACCTTCTGTGGATTTTTTTCCAAAAATTCTTCCAGGAAATTCTTCAGGTATACCCTCACGAATTTTTCAGGGATTCCTCCAGGCCTCCAGCAAATCCTCTAGGATTTTTTTTAGAAATTCGTGCAGGTATTCCTCCAGGAATTCCTTCTCATTTCTTCAATGATTCCCCCAGAGATTCCTTAAGAAATTCCTTCAAGGATTCCTTCAGAAATTCCTTCAAGGATTTCTCCAGAAACTCCTCGAGAAATTCTGCTAGAAATTCATCTAGGATTTTCTCAAGGGATTTTCCCAGAAATAGAAAAATAATAGGAATCTCCCACCATTCCTCTAGAGATTTCTTCAGAAGTGTATCCAGTAATTCTTTCAAGAATTCTTCTAGAGATCCCTCCAGAAATTAAATTATGGCTTCCTCCATGCATTCCTCCAGGAATTTCTCCACAAATTTCTTCAAAGAGTTCCCAAGGGATTCCTTCAGGAATTCCTTCATTTTTTTTCCAGGAATTCCTCCAGAAATTCCGCTAGCAATTCCTCCAGGAATTTTTCAAGGGATTTTTTCAGAAAAAGAAAAATAACATAAATAAAAACATAAAACTCTCAGAATTCCTCTGGGGATTCCTCTAGCAATTCATCCAGTTATTCTTTCAAGAATTCCTCTAGAGATTTCTCCAGAGATTTCCACAGGAATACCTCTAGGAATTCCTCCAGGATATTGTTCAGGAATTTCTCCAGGAACTTCTCCAGAAATTCCTTCAGGAAATATCCGAACAATTTCTTCAGGAATTTTCCCTGGAATTGCTCCTGGACATCCTCCAGATACTATGTCGGCAATTCAATTTTTTGAGGAAATCTCCTATGGATTTCTTCAGTGATTCTTCCAGGATATTCTCCAGGAACACTTTCAGGAATTTTTCAGGGATTCCTCCAAACAATCCACCACGAATTCCTGCAGAGATTCGTCCAGGTATTCCTCTAAGGGTTCTACCAGGAAATCCTGCTGGAATTTCTCATGGTTTTTTTCAGAAATTTCTCTAGTAATTTCTCCCACAATTTCTCTGGAGATTTCTCCAGGATTTTTTCCAGGAATTGCTCTAAAAATTCATCCAAGAAATTTCTCCAGGAATTCCTTCTGGGTCTCATCCAAGAATTCTTTCAGGAATTTGTTCAGAACTTTCTCCAGGCATTCCTCCAGGATTCTCTCTAGAGATTTTCCCGGGAATCGCTCCTTTAGGAATTTCTACAAGAATTCCTCCAAGTATTCCTTCTGAAATTCATCTATGATTTCCTCCAGGAATTCCTCAAGAGATTTCTCTAGGTTTTCCTCCCATAATTTATACAGGAATTCTTCCAGGTAGACTTTCAGTAATTCTTCCATGGTTTTCTCCGGGAATTCCTCCACGGATTCTACAGGGCTTTCTTCAGTCATTCCTGTAGGAATCGCTCCAGGGATTCATTAAAGTGTTTCTTCAGGGATTTGTCCAGGAAATCTTCCAAGGATTGCTTCGCGAATTCTGTCTGGAATTGCTCAAGGAATCCCTCAAATGATTGCTTCAGAAGTTCCTGTCAGGTTCTCTTCAAAAATTCATTCAGAAATTCCTTCAGAAATTTCAGAAATCCTTCAATCATCTTTTCAGGGACGTGTCCAATAATTTCTCCAGGATAACCTGATGTTTTTTTTTTTGTTTAATTATTTCAAGAATTTCTGGAGGATTTCCTCTAATTTAAGATAATTTAGAAAAGGACTCATACAGGAATCAGGAAATTCTAGGTTAGTCCTCAAAAGAGTTCGTAATTTCCATAAGAGTTCAGCTACATTTTCTTATGAATGTTTTGTAGATATTATTTTAAAATAAACAGTTCAAAATAATGCACGAGTAAGTAAAAATTCCTAATCTTCAAGAAATTGGTCACTGTTACCAGCACCACTTTGGTTTATGTAGATTAGGCGAGTTTTTTTTAACGTATTGTGCAAAATACAACAGTGTGACTGCTGAAGGGTTACATAATGGTTTTGAAATATAATGTTATTATATTCAATTTAATCGTATTGCGTGTAGTTATAAAAAATAGTAGGTACAAATTAGCTAAGGGTGCCTGACCCCCCCCCCCCCCCCCCCCTTACCGAAAAGCTGGCTACACTCTTAGCTCTTCCATTGCAGACGCGAACGGTATTATTATTAGTTCTAAAAATTGTATCATTCTCGACGTTCAAGTGACTGAAAACATATATTGCGCAAGTTTTCGTAATAGGGTAATCAAAATTTGAACCAACTAGGCCTTTTCATGTGACAGATCCGTGCATGCATTTGTTTACAAAGCTTGAACAACAGCTGCTAACACGAACGTGTCATCTTCATAGAAGAACTGTCAAACGCCCGAACAATCAGCTGATTTAAGACGTCAAATGAAAAGGCGGCTTTCTGAAGCAGTGCAAATTTTAAGTGATTTTTTCTCGCACATGAAAATAATTTACTACGGCAAAATCGTATGTACATGAAAGCCACCCCGACTAGATGGACATAACAAAATTATAACAAGCTGTGTTATTTTGTTACAATAAATTTTTATAACAAGGGTTGTTATAAAACATGTACCGTTAGTAGTTAAAATAACAAAAATTCTAACAAAATTCCCATATAAAAAGAACAAAAATGTAATAACTTTTGTTATGATCATATCAAAAATATTACAAAACCTGTTCCATGAAATATGGTAGAATTTAACAAAATTATAACAAATTGTGTTATAATTCCTTGGCAACCTTTTAGGGTAAAAACTATTTTTATACTCATAAGCAGATATGATAACAGCTGTAGATATAATTTAGTTATATTCCACTTTTTTTTAATTTTAAGCAATGAAATGGAATCTATCACATAAGGGGTCATCCATTAAGTTTATCGTCACGTTTGGACGAGGCAGGGAGGGTTGAAAGTTTCCAATTTTAGCGTGACGTACTTAACAGATGTTCCCTAAGGTTGGAGCAAAATAGTAGAATAAACAAATTCCATGTTATAATTATTTAGTTCCAGTTTTGGTAACTTGGTATACTTTTTGGCGAGATTAGAACAGCAGTACTGTTTTGGTATTTATTGTAATCAATCTTAAACGATCGCGTGTAGAGATACGTCATTTGTGTAAAATTCAACGTCTACTATATCTTTGACATCCTACCAAAATTTAAAAACGGTCTGATAAAAAGTTCCAAACATTTTTCATGTTGTTTACTCGACTATCTATCGTGTAAGAAAACAAAACTAAGGTTAAACAGAGAAGAAAGAAAAGCTTAATGGTCTGATGAAGGGGAAGTTTGTCAATGTTTACTTGTTGTGATGATGATTTACCTGGGCTTGTTAGAGGAATATCTGTAAATAAAAGAAAATCGGGTTAAGTACGGTTCCTTTGAATTCCACTAAGAATTTGCATCCTTTGAGAGATACGTATTTCGACCTCAACTGTAAGGTCGTCTTCAGTGTCTTGTACTTGACTCGACTCGAAGTCGAGTCAAGTACAAGACACTGAAGACGACCTTACAGTTGAGGTCGAAATACGTATCTGTCAAAGGATGCAAATTCTTAGTGGAATTCAAAGGAACCGTACTTAACCCGATTTTCTTTTATTTACTTGTTGTGTTTCACACCAGACAAGACATTACAATTGTGCCACAAAACTAACCCAACATCATCTAGAAAATATTGTGCTGTTGCGTCAACAGGTTCTTCGCCACAGCTTCCAGTAGAAAGAATGTACTTTAAAACGCTACAAAGCGCTGCAACAGTATCAAAACGTACCAAACGTACTCTATGAAAGCAGCTGTTTTGTTGGTGAGGATTCTTATTCGATTGGCACATCATCCTAGAACTATTCCGGTTTTGGATTAGATTGCAATAAAAGAACCCCAAAAAAATAGAAAAAAGATAGCTGTGAAGTATTTGATTTCCACCTATATTCCAGCTTACAGTTAGTATTGATAATAATGTTTACATCCGACAAGCCATGGTGATATCCCAACAGTTTTTTTTTTTATTACACCTTCCAGCTGTAATGACATCGCATAACGATAGTAGTTTTAAAGAACTGCTGGTTTGGGAAGAATTTGGTAGATTATAACTAAATATTAACAAGTTGTTCTGTTACATTTTTTAACAAATATGACGCCGTTCCCAAATTACGCGTCGCTCAAGGGAGAGGGGAAAGTACAACCAAGCGTTACGGTCCATACAAAAATTTTAGGAGTTTCATACAAAAAAGCGTTCTTTCATGACGCTTTACGGGGGTTTTAACATGCGTTTGTTTTATGGCTTTTGGTTCGAGTGATCAATATTACAAAAATTATCAAACTATTTCGCGTCAATACAAAAAACCCAACAAATTTTGAAATTATTTTGTTACAAAAAATGTAGCAAAAACTACAATAAATGTGTTACGAAATTATGTTATAGGCCATTATTTTAATATGCATAATGTAACAAATGCTGTTGTATATCTGTTTGAATGAATAATACAAGTTTTGTTATAGTTTTGTGATTAAAATAATAACAAATTTTGTTTCAATTTTGTTATGGTTATTCACATATACGAATCCTTACAACAAAATTATATCAAATTGTGTTATTTCTAACAACGGTTGTAATAATTTTGTTATAATCTTGTTAGGAGCTTCTGGTCGGGACGGGTATAAGCTTTCTGTTAAATGGTAAAAAGTGTGTATTTGCACCGAATTTCATTGAAATATTTGATTTTTCATCAACAATGATTTTAATCTTAATTTGAACCATAATAATCATAATTTGAACCAATTTTAATCTTAATTTGAACTACTGGCGGCAGCAGCTCGAGCAACTCACAAAACAGCCAATTCCATGCTAAACAATGAAAAATCATATGAATCTGCTAATTCTCATACCTATTTTTCATTAGGCAGTGGAATCTCAACTCAGAATGTTCGAAATTCTTTAGGAATTTGTAAACTAAATTTGGATTTTTTCATCCCCCAAGAGTAAACAAAGCAACCACTAGCGCAATCTACAGGCCAACACTAGAAGCTCACCCCCGTTTACTAGTTCAAATTTAGATTACAAATGGTTCAACTTAAGATAACATTCTCCAAGTAAGAATCACTTAAATTTGATGGTTTTATGACAAATAATGCGGAATATTATTCGGTTGGTCGATTCTACGATAAATAGGCTTTCATTTGACGTGTTCACATATTGCGTGTGATACAATACATGAGCTGTACGAGTGCACCGAAAATGTGCTTTCTCTTGAGGGAAATGGGTGAAATCACAGTGATTTTTCAATTGCCTGTTTTCCATGACAAAAACGCTTTTTTCAATGCTTTTAAAGTCCATGTTATCAGGTTATATTACAGAAAGCTGTTTAACATCTTTTTCGGGACAATATTTGCCTAAAAAGTGCGTCGTTTTAATGAATTTTTAAATGGTTCAAATTAAGATTACAATTTAACTAGTTCAAAGTTTGATTTCTTACCCTATGACCCAATGATTCCCTGATGACATAAAAATCTTCAAAATGAGTATAGCGTGAAATGCGTCCAAATGCGTCCTCATATTTGAAAGCTTAGTTGAAGCACGGTGTACAACATTTAGAAGGTGATACCTTCCAGAAATCTGACAGTTTTTTGATGACGTAATTCAAATCGTTCAGAGGCGATCTCCCCATCAATTTGATCATGTGAAGAACGATTAGAATGACGTCACATGTTTACATCCAAAATCTATGTTTACATAGGTTACTAGCCTGCCTTGTGATATTTATGCCGTGAGTTGAAGTTTTTTTTTCGTTTCCCCATACATTTTACAAAGAAACTGAAAATGCAACACTTTTCAACACATACTTTAAAATGCTGTAAAAACATTCAATTTCGGTCCAATCATATTGAAACTATGGTACCCAAGTAACACACTTGTCACAAAAGAGTCACATCGGCGCAGGTTTTTGTTAAACAGAACTCACTGTGACTTACTTCTAACAAATAAACACTCACTTGCTAGAAGTAAGTCACTGTGACTCGACTCTCCGGGCCTTCTATCAAACAGTCATTTTTTGAGTGAACATATAGCCTTTCCAGTACACTTAGTGTACGAGATAGACAAAAATGTAATAAAATAATAGTTTCCTTAGGTTTATTACCCAAATAAGACATTACATCTCGTTACTTTTCAATTGTATCACAATGTCCCTCACGGCTCGTCTAACAACCTTGCCCGAGGGAGTTAAAGGGAGTTTATTTGCGAAATACACTCCTCCCTTCAAATGTTTGAACCACGCGAGCGATTCCTCCACTTTTTGCATTATCTCCGTTGCATCGGGCATTTCAGCGGCTGGATCTTTCCGAACAACCAGAACCGTTGCCAAATCTAACGTTTCCGCTGGAACGCCCACGACGCAACAGGCCGCCACTCCAGGAACGGTCAAAACCACACTTTCGATTTCACTCGGCGACACCTGATATCCGCTGCACTTGAGGATGTTCTTTTTCCGGTCCACTATGTACAGATAGCCGTCCTCATCGAATCGTCCAACGTCTCCAGAATGATTCCACCCATCGCTGTCCAGCATTTCCCTGGTGGCATCGTCATTTCCAAAGTACCCCTTGAAGACATACTCCGCCCGGACTAGAACCTCTCCTTCCTGGCCCCTCTCCTTCCTGGCCCACGTCCAGCGGTTGACCGTCGTCATCGACGATCTTAAACTCCGTCCCAGCTGCCGGGAATCCAACGGAACCCTCCCGATAGAACTGCTTCCTGGTGAACGTCACACCACGGGCAATCTCCGAGAATCCGTACACAATCTCCAGGAACCTTCCGGGTATCAGCCTCTCGAATGATTCTTTCAACGTGATGGGGATTGCGCTGCCACCAGTGATCGGTAAACGTAGGGTACGCAGCACGTTGGAGTTGGCCTTTGGGTTGTTGATAACGGCAAGCACTTGTACCGGCGGTAGAAAAGCTAGCGAGACGCGGAAGCGCTCAACGATATCCAGGGTGAGATCGGCGTCAAAGGGTTCGCGGGTGATGATTCGGGTAGCGCCCCAAACTGTGCTGGTTAGCAGAACGAGCATCCCGGACAGCCAGTAGAGTGTGCTGAAGGTCAACGATCGATCGGACGGATGACACTCGCAGAAATTGGCCACGTGGGCGATGCAGATCGAGTGCGATAGACAAACGGCTTTGGAGCGACCGGTCGTTCCAGAGGAGCAGACGAACACTGCCAGATGATTGGACGGGTTGGTGATGTGAACGGGGCTGAGAAATTTAATGGATATTGAATTCCTAATTTGTGATATTTGTTCAAGCAATAAGGTATGCGCACAGCAAAATCTGGCCAAAGAAAATCAAGCAGTAATAATTCATTCCAACTTGTTCCCAAACCAAAAGCAATTCATCGTAAAAAAGCATTAATTTACTTTAAATCAACATCAAGACATTGCTGATTTGACTTGTTATATCCGTCATCTCGAGTTTTGAGCTTGAGTCCTTCCGTAAAGTTTTGCACAGTACCTTCGACCGCATGCCAAGAAATTTTTACCACCTTTGTGTCAAAATCAATCTAATTTTC
This sequence comes from Aedes albopictus, assembly GCF_035046485.1. NCBI lineage: Eukaryota > Metazoa > Arthropoda > Insecta > Diptera > Culicidae > Aedes > Aedes albopictus. The sequence continues at coordinate 47,913,765 of NC_085136.1, forward strand.
CGATGAAAGCTGTCGTTCTTGACATTTTTTGAAAGTTCCAATTCACGGTTACTCAATATTTTTCAATTGGGTTGAGTTTTGAAGTGTATGAGATTTTACGTTTTTTGGAAAAATGCAGTACAATTTCTACATAGTTTTCTGCATACAAACGCTAGCATTCTCCGCCAAAAACAGGGGACAAAAATCAATTCAAATCAATACACAATATCTAAGCTTTTGAATAAGGGGTGCCAGCCATTTTTCCCGACATTTCCCGTAGTGAAAAAGATGATTTGCTGTACATGTATTTCTAAAAGTTCGGTTTTTCAAACCACAAATTCATATTGTTGACCAAACTATGTATTTGTTGCCAAACTTCGATGTTTTCTTGCTCTTAAGTTGATCTGCAACCTTTCCAGGTTGTAATGATGTATAGAACCGAATACTTGAAAGCTAACTTAGGTCTGCGGGGACGGTCGCTTTAATGTACATTGTCAGATTTTCAGCACGTTTGTGCAAAAACTTTTCGAGGACTTCTTGTTCCCTTGACTCTATTTTAAACACAATGTCAAAAAATATCCCGAAGTAAATATTTTTCGATTCCTTACACAATAAGCTTTCATTTGCGCCAGAGATTGCCACGATTCGTTGAAAATAGAGAAATTTCTATCCAAAATGCGGTGGCTAGATTTTGCTGTGTGCATACCTTACTTACATAAACATTTCTTCGAAGCCAGTTGGTTCTAACAAGGTCTCCAAATGATCGTACTCACTCACACGTTCACTCATTAAAAATATCTTAGGAGTTATGTCCGCCACTTGACAAGCTTCGATCAAATTGTCCAGAACATCATTGTCACAGAAGATCACCTTCGGCTTCACAGTTCCCAGCATATGACTCAAATCATCCTGTGTAAATGTGGGATCCAACGTGCTCACTGGAATCCCTAGCGCAAAGCATGCAAACGCAACCGGAGCTGTGTTTTCTCCGTTTCGAACCAACATCGTGAAAATGTCGTCCGTTCCCAACTTGCTTCCGCCATAGCCCATTTTCACTAGGTTTTGAGCGATCCTAATCGTCCTAAGACGCATTTCGGCACCCGTAACCTCCACTCCGCTATCCGCACTGATTTGAACCACATGGTGCTAACCATTTCTCTCCAGAACCTGCAGAATCAGTTCACCTAGACTCTGGTTGGGGTTGAAGATCGATTTCCGCGGAAGACCTCTCCAGATCTTCGTCGACGGATCGTAGAAGGTAAAATTATCTTTCAAATGGGACATTCTGCCTCTAGCAATTCCTATGGACGGCAGTTGCCCCCACCGCTGGGCATGAATGCTTAAATACGATTGAGTTAAAAACTGATATTCATCAATGGCCTTACATCTAACTGGAGCCGATAGCGATCACCATGAAGGAATTGCTACCGTCGGAGTGGCAGCGACGATCGTGTTAACATTGATCACGTCAAACGCCACGATCATCTGGAGCGGCAACAGTGTCGGACGAAAGTGTGGCACCTTGTGATCTGTTATCTTTGCATAAAGAAACCACAGATGCTCAAACTTTTACTACATACGGACTAAACTTTCTTTCGATTCTTTAGTCCAGTGTTATTTATCAAACTCATTTTTTCCCCTACAGTTATAATAAAAACAGAGTGCGATGCCTTCAATCGGTACTGTGCGGTTTCAGACGTGAGGAAGTAGATATGTGTATGTATCTTGTTTATATTTTTACTTTCAAAGCCAATGGCTGTCCAGACGCTCAAGTTCATTCATTCGGTGTACAACGATGTCCCAGTTAATGAGCAATAAAGTATTTATCGCTTTGAAAACTATTACAGTAGACGTTCGGTCAACACTTGGTTTGGTAAGTTTGGTAAGCGCTGAATCTCAGTTAAAAATTTTTAACACTGGTAACAGTCTGTCTGTCTGTCTGTCTGTCTGTCTGTCTGTCTGTCTGTCTGTCTGTCTGTCTGTCTGTCTGTCTGTCTGTCTGTCTGTCTGTCTGTCTGTCTGTCTGTCTGTCTGTCTGTCTGTCTGTCTGTCTGTCTGTCTGTCTGTCTGTCTGTCTGTCTGTCTGTCTGTCTGTCTGTCTGTCTGTCTGTCTGTCTGTCTGTCTGTCTGTCTGTCTGTCTGTCTGTCTGTCTGTCTGTCTGTCTGTCTGTCTGTCTGTCTGTCTGTCTGTCTGTCTGTCTGTCTGTCTGTCTGTCTGTCTGTCTGTCTGTCTGTCTGTCTGTCTGTCTGTCTGTCTGTCTGTCTGTCTGTCTGTCTGTCTGTCTGTCTGTCTGTCTGTCTGTCTGTCTGTCTGTCTGTCTGTCTGTCTGTCTGTCTGTCTGTCTGTCTGTCTGTCTGTCTGTCTGTCTGTCTGTCTGTCTGTCTGTCTGTCTGTCTGTCTGTCTGTCTGTCTGTCTGTCTGTCTGTCTGTCTGTCTGTCTGTCTGTCTGTCTGTCTGTCTGTCTGTCTGTCTGTCTGTCTGTCTGTCTGTCTGTCTGTCTGTCTGTCTGTCTGTCTGTCTGTCTGTCTGTCTGTCTGTCTGTCTGTCTGTCTGTCTGTCTGTCTGTCTGTCTGTCTGTCTGTCTGTCTGTCTGTCTGTCTGTCTGTCTGTCTGTCTGTCTGTCTGTCTGTCTGTCTGTCTGTCTGTCTGTCTGTTTTTTTTTTTTTTTTCCTCCCAACCTCCCGAGCAGAGAAAACCGATTGGAAAAACTCTGCTACACCTTGTCGCCTCGATCCCCCTGGTACCACTGATGCGACTGCTTCAGGGGGGGGCAATGCGCTCATGCGCTCTTCTTCTTCTGTGCTCATGCACATTTTGTCGCTTCTAAATTTGTTATTCTAATCTTTTTAGTGTTCGTACCTAACCTATCGCCATTCAGCGACACAGTTGGTACAAACATACACCAAATTTGTTATTCTAATGCCGTCCGTGTGCCATTCAGCACTCCGGCTTTTCGCGCACGACTCGGATAGTCCCCGACGGTGGATCTACCCTATCCGACGAAGAGTTCCCCGACACTGAAACTTCTTCCGTTACCGATACTTCCCAGGCTGGTGCCAAGGTCGGTTCTGAGATTCCGGTTGGAGACAGGCTTCCGGTTCACAGGCGCCCTGACGACCAAGCACCGGTGCTTTTTCGCGGTCTACTCGGTCTAGTCCCCGGCGGTGGACGGACCTAGCCTACTCCGACAGAGAAAGACCCCGACGGTGGAAGTTCTCTCGACACCGATGTTTTCAACCCGACCAGTAAGGTGCCGAAGTCGGCCCGGCGATTCCGGTTGGTGGTAGACTTCCGGTTCACCGGCGCCCCGACGACCTATAACCGGTACTACGCAACGAACGACTCGGTCAAGTCCCCGGCGGTGGATCAAGCCTACTCCGATCGCGACCCAATACTCTTTGATCTTCGCGCCATCTCCGCTGGAGAGCTGACATGATCCGCGTGACCGCTCTGTTCACCGCATTCCATACGGTTTCGTCCTGACACATTCTCTCTACTACGTTGTTGGGACTCAGATTTCCAGCAGCGCTCGCTAGCATGTCACCACGTACTTCTTCAAATCGCGGACAGTCGAATATCACGTGCTCCGGTGTCTCCTCGTTGTTTGGGCATGTCGGACAGAATGGGGACTCTGCATGGCCGAATCGATACAAATACTGTCTGAAGCATCCATGACCTGACAAGAACTGTGTTAGGTAGAAGTTCACATCTCCGTGTTTTCTGGACATCCATACCGACACATCTGGGATAAGCCGGTAGGTCCATCTACCCTTCTCCGCGTCATTCCACTCTTGCTGCCACTTAGCCAACGAGTCCGCTCTGGTTGTCTTCCTCACGTTTGCTGTGCCTCTTCTCCGGTAACACTCTACATCCTCTGCCAGGGTGATGTGTATGGGAACCATCCCGGCGATAATGCAGACTGCTTCCGACGATATCGTCCTGTACGCGCTCGCCACACGAATAGCCATGAGCCGGAACGTGCTCGAAAGTTTTGTTCGATTCCGCATCAGTTTCAGCGCTGTAGCCCAGGCCGGAACTCCGTATCTAAGTATCGAAGAGGATACTCCCGCCAGAAGACGTCTGCTGCTGCTGCTCGGTCCACCGATGTTCGGCATAATCCTGGATACAGCATTAACAACTTTCGCTGCCTTCTCACAGGCATAGTCGACGTGGCAATTGAAATTCAATCGGTCGTCCACCATCACGCCCAGGTGTTTTAACGCACGCTTTGACGGGATAACCTGTCCGCCGACGTTGATTTCGGCCCGTTGAACTGCTTTACAGTTGCTGACTAGCACTACCTCTGTCTTATGGTGAGCCAACCGCAGCTTTACTTCACTCATCCAGGCCTCGATGGAACCGATCGTCTCCGCCGTCAGCATCTCTACTTCTTCCAGGGTCTCACCGGTTATCGAAAGGACGACGTCATCCGCGAAACCGACGATCTCGACTCCTCCGGGTAGTTCAAGTCTTAACACTCCGTCATACATAATATTCCACAACGTTGGGCCGAGTATGGAGCCCTGTGGCACACCCGCCGTGACTCTAACCGATCTCTGACCCTGGTTTGTCTCGTAGACCAAGACTCGATTCTGGAAGTAGCTTTTCAGAACCTTGCACAGATAGTCAGGGACCCTCATGTTGTGTAGTGCAGTGGCGATGGCTTCCCAGCTGGCGCTATTGAATGCGTTCTTCACGTCTATAGCTACCACGGCGCAGTAACGATTACCTCTCCTCTTCTGCTTTGAGGCTTTCTCCGCATTCGCAATGAATGTCCGGATTGCATCCACAGTCGACTTCCCTTTCCGAAACCCGAACTGCCTATTAGACAGTCCGCTCTTGCTTTCCGTACACTTTATCAGCCTGTTCAGGATGATTTTCTCCAGGAGTTTGCCAAGCGTATCCAGCAGGCATATCGGTCGATACGATGCTGGGTCTCCTGGCGGCTTGCCAGGCTTTGGCAGCAACACCAGCTTCTGGATCTTCCAAATGTCTGGGAAGTAGCTATCCACCAGACATTTCTGTATCGTTATCCTGAACATGTCCGGAAACGCTTCGATCGCCGCTTTCAATGCCATGTTGGGGATACCATCTGGACCAGGGGCTTTCTTCACTTTTAGTCCTTTGGCTATTGTAAGGAGTTCCTCGTTAGACACCCGGTTTGCGCCGGCAGCTACTTCCACCCCGTCGACGTACGGCGTAGGTGGCCATGTGGTTAAACCGTGATTCGGAAAGAGGCCGTTCACAATTACCTCCAGCTTTTCAGGGCACATTTCAGCTGGTGTAGCTGGGCCCTTGATCTTCGCCATCACGACGCGATAAGCTTGTCCCCAGGGATTGGCGTCTGCTTCTCTGCACAGCTCCTTGAAGCAATTGGCCTTGCTCAGAGCAATCTCCCGCTTGAAAGCGGCCCTGGCCTCGCGGAAAATCACCTTGCGTTCCTCTCTGCTCGCTTCGGATCTTGCTCTTTGAAATCGTCTTCTAGCTTTAAGGCAGGCAGCACGTAGGGTGCTGAGCGTTTCATTCCACCAGTAAGCTGGACGCCGGCGGTTATTCGGTTCGAGTTTCCTGGGCATAGTAATATCACATGCCCTCGCTACTGCTTCCGTTAGTTCCACAGCGGTCATAGCGGGAGTGTCGCTGTCTGTCCGAAGTGCCTCGACAAAAAGCTCCTTGTCGAACTGCTTCGTTTTCCACTTCCTTTCGCAGGTCCTCCGGGTGCTCGGCAGAGCGGAGATCCGCCGACCGACGCTGTAGTGGATGGACTGATGGTCACTGTGCGTGTATTCTTCGCTTACTCTCCAGTTCATGTTGTTCATCAGCGACGGGCTGCAGAACGTCACATCAATAGTGGATTCTCGTCCGTCCTTACGGAATGTACTCACAGAGCCTTCATTGCACACTTTAACATTCAGCTTCGCTAAGGCTTCCAGCAGACAGTAACCCCTTGCGTTGGTCAGCCTACTTCCCCACTCCACCGCCCAGGCGTTGAAGTCCCCGCCGATAACAACCGGCGCACGTCCTATCAACTTATCAGTTAGTAGATCCAACATCCGATTGTATTGCTCAGGGGTCCACCTTGGGGGCGCATAGCAGCTGCACACAAAGACACCGTTGATCTTGGCGATAACAAAACCTTCATGATCGTTATCCACTACTTCTTGAATGGGAAACCCGCCTGTAACTTGGATTGCCGCTATCCTTGCTTTATCCGCCACCCAGTTACCGTTATTGATAGGAACTCGGTACGGCTCTGCAATTATTGCGACGTCGCACTTGGTTTCCGTTGTCGACTGCCACAACAGTTGCTGTGCTGCATCGCAATGATTGAGATTCACTTGCGTTATCTCCATCATTGTCATTGTTGACCTGCCTTCGCCTTCTTGTACATCGGGCATTTGAAGCCACCCGTCGAATGATCGTTTCCGTCCTCCGGTTTGCAGAACATACACCTCGGTTGCTTCGTGCAGTCTCGAGCAACGTGACCACTACCGCCGCATCTCCAGCACAATGTGGACCTGTCAGGGCCCTTGCAGCTTCGCGCCTGGTGACCGAACTCTATACACCGGAAGCATCTCTCCATCTGCTTAGCAACTCGAGGAGTGGCTCTCAGAGTGCCCACCGCCCAACCAACTTTTATCTTGCCGATCTCCACCAGCTTGTTTGCAGCGTCAACCGATAAGCGAATCGCCGCCGTCTGGGTGCCTCCAAACGCTTTCCTTAATCGAATTTGCACCGGAACATCCAGCTTACACTGCTCGGTTAGGGCAAATCTCTGTCTGTCTGTCTGTCTGTCTGTCTGTCTGTCTGTCTGTCTGTCTGTCTGTCTGTCTGTCTGTCTGTCTGTCTGTCTGTCTGTCTGTCTGTCTGTCTGTCTGTCTGTCTGTCTGTCTGTCTGTCTGTCTGTCTGTCTGTCTGTCTGTCTGTCTGTCTGTCTGTCTGTCTGTCTGTCTGTCTGTCTGTCTGTCTGTCTGTCTGTCTGTCTGTCTGTCTGTCTGTCTGTCTGTCTGTCTGTCTGTCTGTCTGTCTGTCTGTCTGTCTGTCTGTCTGTCTGTCTGTCTGTCTGTCTGTCTGTCTGTCTGTCTGTCTGTCTGTCTGTCTGTCTGTCTGTCTGTCTGTCTGTCTGTCTGTCTGTCTGTCTGTCTGTCTGTCTGTCTGTCTGTCTGTCTGTCTGTCTGTCTGTCTGTCTGTCTGTCTGTCTGTCTGTCTGTCTGTCTGTCTGTCTGTCTGTCTGTCTGTCTGTCTGTCTGTCTGTCTGTCTGTCTGTCTGTCTGTCTGTCTGTCTGTCTGTCTGTCTGTCTGTCTGTCTGTCTGTCTGTCTGTCTGTCTGTCTGTCTGTCTGTCTGTCTGTCTGTCTGTCTGTCTGTCTGTCTGTCTGTCTGTCTGTCTGTCTGTCTGTCTGTCTGTCTGTCTGTCTGTCTGTCTGTCTGTCTGTCTGTCTGTCTGTCTGTCTGTCTGTCTGTCTGTCTGTCTGTCTGTCTGTCTGTCTGTCTGTCTGTCTGTCTGTCTGTCTGTCTGTCTGTCTGTCTGTCTGTCTGTCTGTCTGTCTGTCTGTCTGTCTGTCTGTCTGTCTGTCTGTCTGTCTGTCTGTCTGTCTGTCTGTCTGTCTGTCTGTCTGTCTGTCTGTCTGTCTGTCTGTCTGTCTGTCTGTCTGTCTGTCTGTCTGTCTGTCTGTCTGTCTGTCTGTCTGTCTGTCTGTCTGTCTGTCTGTCTGTCTGTCTGTCTGTCTGTCTGTCTGTCTGTCTGTCTGTCTGTCTGTCTGTCTGTCTGTCTGTCTGTCTGTCTGTCTGTCTGTCTGTCTGTCTGTCTGTCTGTCTGTCTGTCTGTCTGTCTGTCTGTCTGTCTGTCTGTCTGTCTGTCTGTCTGTCTGTCTGTCTGTCTGTCTGTCTGTCTGTCTGTCTGTCTGTCTGTCTGTCTGTCTGTCTGTCTGTCTGTCTGTCTGTCTGTCTGTCTGTCTGTCTGTCTGTCTGTCTGTCTGTCTGTCTGTCTGTCTGTCTGTCTGTCTGTCTGTCTGTCTGTCTGTCTGTCTGTCTGTCTGTCTGTCTGTCTGTCTGTCTGTCTGTCTGTCTGTCTGTCTGTCTGTCTGTCTGTCTGTCTGTCTGTCTGTCTGTCTGTCTGTCTGTCTGTCTGTCTGTCTGTCTGTCTGTCTGTCTGTCTGTCTGTCTGTCTGTCTGTCTGTCTGTCTGTCTGTCTGTCTGTCTGTCTGTCTGTCTGTCTGTCTGTCTGTCTGTCTGTCTGTCTGTCTGTCTGTCTGTCTGTCTGTCTGTCTGTCTGTCTGTCTGTCTGTCTGTCTGTCTGTCTGTCTGTCTGTCTGTCTGTCTGTCTGTCTGTCTGTCTGTCTGTCTGTCTGTCTGTCTGTCTGTCTGTCTGTCTGTCTGTCTGTCTGTCTGTCTGTCTGTCTGTCTGTCTGTCTGTCTGTCTGTCTGTCTGTCTGTCTGTCTGTCTGTCTGTCTGTCTGTCTGTCTGTCTGTCTGTCTGTCTGTCTGTCTGTCTGTCTGTCTGTCTGTCTGTCTGTCTGTCTGTCTGTCTGTCTGTCTGTCTGTCTGTCTGTCTGTCTGTCTGTCTGTCTGTCTGTCTGTCTGTCTGTCTGTCTGTCTGTCTGTCTGTCTGTCTGTCTGTCTGTCTGTCTGTCTGTCTGTCTGTCTGTCTGTCTGTCTGTCTGTCTGTCTGTCTGTCTGTCTGTCTGTCTGTCTGTCTGTCTGTCTGTCTGTCTGTCTGTCTGTCTGTCTGTCTGTCTGTCTGTCTGTCTGTCTGTCTGTCTGTCTGTCTGTCTGTCTGTCTGTCTGTCTGTCTGTCTGTCTGTCTGTCTGTCTGTCTGTCTGTCTGTCTGTCTGTCTGTCTGTCTGTCTGTCTGTCTGTCTGTCTGTCTGTCTGTCTGTCTGTCTGTCTGTCTGTCTGTCTGTCTGTCTGTCTGTCTGTCTGTCTGTCTGTCTGTCTGTCTGTCTGTCTGTCTGTCTGTCTGTCTGTCTGTCTGTCTGTCTGTCTGTCTGTCTGTCTGTCTGTCTGTCTGTCTGTCTGTCTGTCTGTCTGTCTGTCTGTCTGTCTGTCTGTCTGTCTGTCTGTCTGTCTGTCTGTCTGTCTGTCTGTCTGTCTGTCTGTCTGTCTGTCTGTCTGTCTGTCTGTCTGTCTGTCTGTCTGTCTGTCTGTCTGTCTGTCTGTCTGTCTGTCTGTCTGTCTGTCTGTCTGTCTGTCTGTCTGTCTGTCTGTCTGTCTGTCTGTCTGTCTGTCTGTCTGTCTGTCTGTCTGTCTGTCTGTCTGTCTGTCTGTCTGTCTGTCTGTCTGTCTGTCTGTCTGTCTGTCTGTCTGTCTGTCTGTCTGTCTGTCTGTCTGTCTGTCTGTCTGTCTGTCTGTCTGTCTGTCTGTCTGTCTGTCTGTCTGTCTGTCTGTCTGTCTGTCTGTCTGTCTGTCTGTCTGTCTGTCTGTCTGTCTGTCTGTCTGTCTGTCTGTCTGTCTAAGCTAAGCTAAGTTCTGTAAAAAGCAGTTGAAAGCTAATAAAAAAATGGGTTATATTACCGCTCTCATCTTAAAATTTAGTCGACCTAATTTCCAGCGACACTGCCGTAAGTTTATATCCATTTTTTAGAAAATTTGGCAACTTTGGGTTAAGTTTACATACAAAATGTTTTGAAAAAGTTTCTTTTAAATCATGTTCAAAGTTTCTTTGACTTTTTATCTTTTGAATGAGGCCTAGAGTTTTGAAATCGGACGCAAATTGGCGAAGATATGGGCCTAAAAAATCCATGTTTTTGAGGGGGTGACCCCAAACTTTTGATCGGGAGTGTATATCGTTAAAAGGATACCATCTGGGACTCCTGCAGAAGTTATCCAGGATTTTTTTTTGGAATCACTGCTTAAACTTCTTCCAGGATTTCTTTTGGGAACCTTCAAGATATTCTGTGAATCTCAACCACGAGATTCTATCTGGAATCTTTCCAGGAATGATTTTTTTCCAGGGATTTCTACAGATTCGCACTAAAATTTCTTATAGAGTATCTCCTGCAATTTCTTCTAGGAAAGCGCCAGAATTTATCTATAAATATTCACAAGAAATCCTCAAAGATTGATTCGGGATAGTTTCCAAGCATTTCCTCCAGAAATTGTTGTTATGGAATATTACTCAAAAATTCTCAACACATTTTTTCAAGAATTCCTCCAACAAAATTCTGAAGATTTATTCAGACATTTCTGTAATTACCCCTAGGGTTCCTCAAGTATTCTTTCAGAAGTTAATCCAGGAGCTCCTTCAAAAAATTCTACAGGAATTGTTGGAAATTACCCTAGAAATGCCTTCAAGTATTTCCCAGAGATTCATGCAGACATTTCCCCAAAATGTCAATTAGAAAATGTTTAGGAATTTCAGAAAGATTTTTTGATTTTTCCCAGGAATTCTATCAGAAATTCTTTCAGAAATTTCTCCAGTAATCCCTTCAGGAATTTTCAAAGGATTTCTACTAGGACTTTTCTATGAAATTCTTTATGGAAATTTACATAGGCGCTTCGCTGGGAATTTGTCAGATTTTTTTCCAGCAATTTATCCAGTGGCTCCTCTAAGAGTTTCCTCAACAATTCTCTCGAGTATTTCTTCAGGAATTTGCCCTTAAATGATTTCAAGTATGCTCCAGAGACTCCGCCAGGCATTTCTCCGAGGTATAGTCTAGAATATGTTTCCAGAATTTTTTTCAGGAATTTTACTCCAGGAATTTCCTCAAGTACTTCAACAGGAATTTCCCCAGTAATTCCTTTTAAAATATTACCCAGGCTTCCTTCTGGAATTTCCCTATGATTTGTATTTAGGAATTTCAAAAGGAATTCTTTCTCAGATTCCCCAGGAATTCTTTCTCATTTTTTTTCAGAAATTCACACAGCAAATTTCCCAGGAATTCCTCCAGGATTTTTTTTTCCAGAATTCCATCAAGAGTTTTTTTCATTTCTTTCAGCATTCGTGGACTTTTTTTCATTAGTAAATGTTTCCATGAGTACGTTCTGCAATTTTCCAAGAAATTCCTTCAGGTGTTTCCCCAGAAATTCCCTCAAGAATGTTTCCAAAGACTCCTTCAGAAATTTTCCCACAATTTATATCTCAAAATGAACCTGGGCATTCTTTCAGAAATGTTACTTCCAGAAATTTCCTCAGGAATTTTTTTATACATTCCCAGAAGAATTCCTCCAGAAGTTTCCCCACGAATTGGTTCCGAAATTTTCTCAGAAACTTCTTCAGAAAATTCTTCAGTAATTACTCTAGAAATTTTCCCAGGAATTTCTTCAGGACATTTATTAGGAATTTCAAAAGGATTTTTTCAGAAAACTTCCCAAGAATTCCTCCAGTTTTTTTTTCAGAAATGTAATTATATTTCCCCAGGAATTACTGGACGAATAGCTGGAATGTATTCAAAAAGAAATGTCTGAAGAAATTCAAGAAGGAATTCCTGGAGGAATTCGTGGAGAAATGTCTGAAAGCGCTTCTAGTATATAATACATAAGTACATGTTTAAAGTAAGTCTCAGTGACTGTGAAAAAATCATGGGATATATTCCTGAAAGAAATTCTTAAGAAACATCTTTGCAGGAGCTGCATGGGGTGTACTTGAAGGAATTCATGGATGGATTCCTGAATAAGTCTGTGGATGAACTTCTTAAAGCTTTCTCTGAGATAATTGTGAAAGAATCCCTTGATGTCTTCTTGGAGAATTTCCTGGCTCCTGTACCCCTCTAAAATTATCTTAAAAAAATCCAAAACAAATCACTGGAGGAATTCATCTAGGAATCCTTCAAGTAATTAAAACAATCTTTAGGTATTTCTGGAAAAAAATGGCTGAATCCCTCGAAAGGTTGATGGACGGATTTTAGAAATTTCTGACCGAACCTCTGAATAAATTTTTGAATAGATCCTGAGGGGAATTTCTGAAGGAATCAGTACAGGGATTCCTGGGGCAATCCATAGAGGAATTCCTGTAGTGTGAAGAATTATCCTAAGTTAAAATTCACGATTAGAAAGTAGTTAAAAAATCCAGGAGAAATCCCTAGAGGATGGAATTCCTGCATGCATGCCTGGAGTAAACCCTGTAGGAATTCCTGGAGAAATCCTTAGATCAATTATGGGAGGTATCCCTGGAAAAATTTCTGAAAAAAAAGCTCTTGAAGGAATTAGTAGACAATTTTTAGAGGAATCCTTGGAGGAATTTATGGAAGAATTCCTGGAGTTCTTGAAGAAATTCCTGGAGGCATTCCTGGAGAAATGCCTGAAGCAATTCCTAGAGGAATCTTTGAAGGAAATGCTTGAGTAAGTTCTGGACAAATTCCTAGTTGAATCCTTGGAGAAATTGTTGGAGTAATTTCCGAAAGCATACCTCAAGAAATCGATAAAGGAATTTTTGGAGTAATCCCTGGAGAAATTTCTAAAGAAATAACAGGATGGCACCCATGGATAAATTCCGGGACCAATGCCCGAAGCTATTCCTGGAGGGATTCCGGGAGGAATCTCTAAGGAAATTCCTTGAGGTATCTCTAGAAGAATAACTGGAGGAATTCCTAAAGCAATCTCTAGAGGAACTCCTAGAGGAATTCCTGAACGAATCCCTGTATGTTTTTTTAAAGAAATCCCTGCAGGATTCCGAGAGGAATCCTGGAAGAATTCCAGAAGGAATTTCTGAAGGAACCCTTGAGGAAATCCTGTGGGAATCCCATGAAGAATTCCTGAAGAAATTCGAAGAGCGATTCTTAATGGAGTTCCAGGCCGAGTTTCTGAAGAAAACCCAGGAGGAAGTACCAAATAAATCACTGAAAATCCTGATGAAATGTAAAAAATGATATTCTTGAGGAAATCCTATAAAGAGTACGTAGAGGAACTCTTGGAGGAATCCTTGTAGCAGTTCCAGGAGAATTCCTTAAGGCCATGAATTAACCCCAAGAGAAATCTCAGAAGCAATCCCAAGAGGAATCCCTAAGGGAATCTCTAAACAGTTCATAGAGAAAGTCTTGGATTAATTCCTGGAGGCGTTTCAAAAATAATTCCAGGAGGAATTCTTGTAGGCATCCCAAGAAGAGTTCTTGGAGTCATTTTTAAAATAATCTTTGAAGTTGTTCCCGAAAAAATCACAGAAGGAATTCCCGGGTGAATCCCTGGAGGTATTCTTAGAGGAATTTCTGAAGAAATCCCATGAGGAATCCCGGAAGCAATCCCATGAAGAATGCCATGGAGGATCCCAGGAGAGCTTTCTTAGCGAACTGCTGGAAGAATTTCTGTATGTATTCCTGGATAGAAAATCAGAAGAAATCCATGTCTGCAGTAGTTTTTGGATAAATTATTAAGGGAATACTTAGATGGACTCCTGAAGGATTTTTTGTACATTTTTGTAAGGAATTGCTGGATAAATTTTTGAATAATCTCCAGTAAAATTTCCTGGAAGACTTTCCTGCAGAAATACTTCGAATAATTCCAGATGGAGTTGTTAGAGCAATCTGTAGCGGAATTCTGGAAGGAATATATAAAGAAATCTCTGAAGGAATACATGCAGAAATATATTAGAAGATCTCTGGAGAAATTCCTGAAGGAAACCTTGAAAAAAGCACTAGAACCATCACTGGAGGAATCTCTAAAGTTAACCCAGGACAAATCCCTGAAGATATGTCTGGTGAAATTTCTAGATGAATTCTTGAGGGAACGGAATGATAGAATCACTGCAGCAGGCTATGGAAAAATTCCTGGAGGAATTGTTCATACGCATATAGTTTATAAAACTATGAACTAAAAAACTAATACAGTTTTTTTGATTCCTCAAAACTGAAATTCCGATTTGAAGCTACGTTTATATGTATTCATTTAACCTTTGTCAAGAATATCGAGAGATGTTTTATATTCTGAGATGTTCTAGGTGTTCCAAATTGTCCTATAGTGAAGTCCTTCAAATCTACAAGAATATTTTTTTGTATTTTCGCCACAAATAATAGTATTGCATAACCTACTGTGATCCGTGAAGCTCTTGATATCTACAATGTCATTTAGAGACACTATAGGGATATTCCAGGTCAGCCAAACTACCTTGGAGTTCAGAACTTCAGGTCTACACTTGTAACAATAGCCATATCTGTTATAATGAATAACGCTGCATAATCAACCACGGTTACTGGAGCAGTCTGAAGTCTACTAGCTTATTGTAATCCTTTGGGGCATTCAGGGTCGTCCAAACTATTCTATAATAAAGTCCTTCAAATCTACAATAATAACTCTCTGTGTTTTCGCCATAAATAATAATATTCTATAATCTGGTGGAATCCGTGAAGTTCTTGAAATCTCAAATGTCATTTAGAGACATTATAGGGATATTCCATGTCAGCCAAACTACCTTGGAGTTCAGAACTTCAGATATACACTCGTAACTGTAGCCATATTTGTTATACTGATTAACGCTGCATAATTAACCGCAGTTACTGGAGCAGTCTGAAGCCTACTAGCTTATTATAACCCTTTGGGGCATTCAGGGTCGTCCAAATTGTTCTATAATGAAGTCCTTCAAATCTACAAGAATAACTATATGTGTTTTCGCCATAAATAATAGTATTGCATAATTTGCTTGGATCGGTGAAGCTCTTGAAATCTAAAATGTCATTTAGAGACACTATAGCGATATTCCAGGTCAGCCAAACTACCCTGGAGTTCAGAACTTCAGGTATACACTCGTAACTGTAGCCATATCTGTTGAACTGAGTAACGATGCATAATCAACCGTGGTTACTGGGGAAAACTGAAGTCTTTTTGCTTTTGGATATTCACGGTTGTCCAAACTGTTCTATAATTAAGTCCTTCAAATCTACAAGAATGTCGTTATGTGTTTATCACAAATAGAATTGCATAATCTGCTGGGATCCGTGAAGCTATTAAAATCTCAAATGTCATTTAGAGACACTATATAGATATTTCAGGTCAGCCAAACTACCTTGGAGTTCAGAACTTCAGGTCTACATTCGTAACAACAGACATATCTGCAATACTAAGTAACTTTGCATATTTATCGGTGGTTACTGGACTAATCTGAATACTAGTTTTTATTATTAACCTTTAGGACATTCAGGGTCGGGAAAACTGTTCTGAAATGGAGTCCTTCAAATCTACAAGAAAACTTTGTGTTGTCACCGTAAATAATAGCATAGCATAATCTGCTGAGATCCGTGAAGCTCTTGAAATCAATAAAGTTATTTAGAGACACTATGGAATCGTAACTTTATATAATGAAAGAAGTTACCGTTACACCCGTAGACTTCAGGATCTAAACTCAAGAACAGTTTGCATGGCCTAGGATATCCCGACTGATCTGATACTCTCTATTGAACTTCCAGAAGACTTACTGGACATGATAGATTATAAATCGTAGCTTTGTATAATGAAAGAAGTTACCGTTACACTCGTAGACTTTAGGATCCAAACTCAAGAACAGATTGTATGACGTAGGATATTCCGACTGAGATAATACTGTCTATTGAAACTCCCAGAAGACTTACTGGACATGATTACAGATTACAAACCAAAGCTTTGTGTAATGAAAAAAGCTATCGTTGCACCCGTAGACTACAGGATCTTAACTCAAGAACAGTTTGGAAGACCTAGGATATCCCGACTGATGTAATACTCTCTATTCAACTTTCAGAAGACTTACTGGACATGATAGATTACAAATTGTAGCTTTGTATAATGAAAGGAGTTACCGTTACACCCGTAGACTTTAGGATCTAAACTCAAGAACAGTTTGGATGACCTAGGATGTCCCGACTTATCTTATACTCTCTACTGAACTTTCAGAAGACTTACTGGACATGATAGATTACAAACCAAAGCTTTGTAGAATGAAAGAAGCTACCGTTACACCCGTAGACTATAGGATCTAAACTCAAGAACAATTTGGATGACCTAGGATATCCCGACTGAGCTGATACTGTCTATTGAACTTCCAGAAGACATACTGTACATGATATATTATAAACCAAAGCTTTGTATAATGAAAGAAGCTACCATTACACCCGTAGACTTTCGGATCTAAACTCAAGAACAGTTTGGATGACCTAGGACATCCCAACTGATGTAATACTCTCTATTGAACTTTTAGAAGACTTACTGGACATGATAGATTACAAATCGTAGCTTTGAATAACGAAAGAAGTTACCGTTACACCTGTAGACTTTCGGATCTAAACTCAAAAACAGTTCGGATGACCTAGGATGTCCGGAAAAAATATTCTGCATAATATTCTACCTTTTTATACTATTGAGCACCAAAACTACAGAAATACGTAGAACAAACTCCATAATAACGCTTGGAAAAATTCCGGCTTCATAGGGTTAAAGAACTGTTGTTCAGCTAGTTCTGTTTCTTGGGATGTTGTGAGACCACCGGACAACAGCCCTGCAAAACTCTGCAAGAGGTCCGAACGGTAAAAGAAGACCTGAAGAGCAGCGTACAAGTTGGGCGGATCAGGTGGAAAGAGATCTGACGAGCGTTTGGCGTGAACCCCCCTTAAAAAGAAGGTAATACTTTTAATATGATTTATGGGCGTTACTAGAAAGTCAAATGAATTCGTATAGTGCAGTCGTTATTACGTTAATTAGCTAAACCTCTATTGTATTCTATAGCATCAGGCTTCGGAGCACATAACGTTGACCGTTGGAAAGCTAGATTGTTGGTTTATTATTTTCATTTCAGATTCACTCGTGCATGTCAACGTACTGCAGTCAACATCATTCTACATACTTATTTGTTTGTAGGTAGTTGTAGATGGAAATGAGGCTATCCATAAATTACGTTAAAAATTTTGTATCACATCCACATCGACCATTCTTTGTTAGTGCACATGAAGCAATGATAGTTCAAAATATCTTTTTCCTACCACAAAGCTTTCGTGATTTATGGTTGGTTTCTTTCATCGAGATAAGAACGAATCTATTGTAGTATATTTTCAGTCGCTCTGACGATGCCAGTAAACTATCTGTGGCATGTTATTACAACATTTCTTACTAGAACAGATAACGAACAAACAGCATCGTCATGTACACTATCAATCAGTCAATCACAAAGCAGAACGCACTGAGTGATTCGCCAGTCGCTCATGATGCATTCTACAAGGAACGTCTTCACTTTCTACGATCCGGCGGCGAAGGTTTGGAGTGGTCTACCAAGAAGACCGATTTTCAACCCCGACCAGAGTCTGGGTGATCTGATTCTGCAAATTCTGGAACGCAATGCCGGGAAAGTGATGCAGATCAGTGCCGATAGCGGTGTGGAGCTTACCGGCGGTGAACTTCGTCTCCGAACGATCCGAATCGCTCAGAACCTCGCTCGGATGGGGTTCGGCGATCATTCGCAAGAACTCTTCACAATGATCGCTCGCAATGGGGAACACACGGCACCGGTGTTGTTTGCTTGTTTCGCTCTCGGGATTCCGGTAAATACGTTGGATCCTTCTTTCCAACGAGACGATTTGAGCCACATGTTCCAGATGGTTCAACCAAAAGTGATCTTCTGTGAGACGGAGTCCTTGGACGAAACGATCGCTGCATGCGAAATGTCTGCAATATCGCCGCTGATCATCCTCATGGGAAGTACGGCTGATGGGTTCGATCAGGTGGATCGCCTTATGGTAGCAACCGGTCAAGAAGAATACTTCGTGTGAGTATTGATTGTGATTATAAATAACTCCAATAAGACACTAATGAAAGTCTCCTCATCACAGTCCAACCGCGATCGCGGACCCCGCCAAACACCTGGCCATACTTATATGCTCCTCCGGCACAACCGGTCGCCCCAAAGCCGTCTGCCTTTCCCATTCGATCTGCATCGCTCACGTAGCCAACTTCTTCGAGTGCCACCCCAGCGATCGAGCCTTCGCCTTCAGTTCCCTGTATTGGCTTTCCGGCTTGATCATCCTTCTGTGCGGAACGATCTTGGGAGCCACACGAATCATCACCCGTCAGACGTATCGACCGGAACTGGCCTTGGACATAATCAAGAACTTCAAAGTCTCGGCTCTCTGTATAACGCCTTCCCAAGCGTACGGCATAATACACAGTGGTCTATCAAAACCATCGCACTTCTCCAGCATCCGTTACGTGTTCTGCGGTGGAAGTGCCGTTCCCACATCGCTGAAGCGATCGTTTGAAAAGTTGATCCCCGGAAGATCCATGGAAGTTGCCTACGGATTCTCGGAGATTGCCTACTCGGTATCGTTGAGTAAACGAGATCTGTATCGGGACGGATCGGTTGGATTCCCTCGAGCCGGAACCGAGTTTAAAATCATCGATGACGATGGAAATCCTCTGGAGAACGGCCAAGAAGGAGAGATCGTTGTCAGAGCGGAGTTCACGTTTCTAGGTTATTACGGGAATGATCAAGCTCGCGGGGATATGCTGGACGGTGACGGTTGGCTCCATTCGGGCGATATTGGACGGTTCGACGATGATGGCTATCTGTACGTAGTGGACCGCAAGAAGGAGATGTTCAAATATAACAATTTCCCCATTTCACCGACGGAGATTGAGAGCGTGATTCAGCGAATCGAAGGAGTGGCGGCAGTGTGCGTTGTTGGGATTCCGGGAGAGCCGAATGACTTGGCAACTGCGCTGGTGGTTAGGAAATCCGATTGTGCAGAGGTGGTTGATGCAACGGAAACTGTAAGAAAGGTTAATCAACAGCTGCCAGATTACAAACACCTTAGAGGAGGTGTGTACTTTGCCAAGGAGCTTCCGTTAACACCGTCGGGAAAAGTGCTACGTCGAAAGGTGCGGGATTTTATTTTGAGTATGAAGAGCAATAAATCTGAATAGTTTATTGAAAAAAGTACGGGAATATACGAAACTAAAATTGACAATATTTGCGTTGCGTTACGTTAATGAACCCTAACCTCCCTCACATGAGTGTTAAATCGATAGAAGGCGATTATCGTGATAATCAGGCTTATTCTGCGCGGCGTGTGAAGTGAGACGAGTCGAATGGGGTGACAAAAGTCGACTCGCCCCATTTGATTTACATTAGTCGTCTCACGTCACGTGAGACGAAACCATCTGTCTCACCTTACACGCCGCGCAGAATAAGCCTAAATACTTGCTAGACGAATCCTGTCGGACTCGGTTCCGCATGTCAGCATTTTTTTTTTTGACACTTTCACCACCATTCTGACTATTGCTGCTGCGCATTTAAAGCATGTGTACAGCTCTGACATCATTCCAAATATTCTGGCGATAATGTCCAAGTCGTCCGTAAAGTACACAAATTGATTGGATTTTGAGAAAATCACTCGCCGGCTCTTGAGCCTGGTTCGTCGTATTACACCTTCCAAAGCGAATTTGGAGAGAATGCTTGGTATGAGATCCCCTCGTCAAGTTTAGCCCCGAAGAGTTTGATCGTTGCTTGGTCAGTCTGGTCAGCTTCATAGGAAAGCTGTTCCGGCCCATAATTGTCTTTAGTTCTGTGCAGCTGTGTGGTTTATACTATCACCTTGAAGACGATGGACAGATGATGCGTTGGGACTTGGTATGCGTTGGAGTAGCACGGTAGAATTTTGTAGATGACCTTCAAAATAAATTATGAATGGGGCAGTTTACCCCTTCCTATACCACTCTTTCGGTAGCTGTTCGGTTACCCAGATTCCGCCAACTTTTTTGAACTCATCTGCGGTACCATCCATGCCAGCTGCTTGGTTGTTTTGATCTGATGAATGTCATCCTTTACTTCCCTTAGAAAGTTGGATCATTTGTGTCCTCTGCAGCACTATGGTGTACATCGAAGTTCCGCTTCAACTTTTCAGTCACTTCACGTCCATACATCAAGAGGCTACCGTCATAGACTAATTTCAAGACCTCGATGTACCAAAGAAAACCATTAAATTTTGTGTGTACAGTCCGGTACCCAATAACAATCATTACCGTGTATTTTTTTTCAGTGTAAATTACTTCTTGTGTGGATTACATTTAGTGTGTTGCACCGATCAGACAGTTAAAGACAATAGACAAATTACGTGATTGGGTACCGAGGATTGTTCACAATCTGCGAACTTGACTGCGGAAAAAATCGCGACCATGACGCCGCTGCTACCGTCCTTAGACCTACCTACTTACACATTCCGGCTCGTGGCACGCGAAGCCGCTGCGGAATACGTTGCGTTTCTGGTGAAATTTCCGTGTTTCTTGAGAACGGCACATGAAGTTCCATTTACTCGCGCATGGCTGTTCTTACTGTACTCCAGCAGTCCTCTTGAGGGGCCACATCCAGCTCGCCGTTGTCCGGCAACGCTGTCTCGAGATTCTGGGCAACATTCGGTTGCTTAGGGTTGCTTCAGTCGCTCTAGATGGCACCGTGGCCGTCACCAGTACTGTACATTATTGATGACGTCAATAATGTCGAAGAAATACCGTCCCTCAATCAAAACGTGGTCGATTTGCGAATTGACCAATCCAAACGCCTCTGCGGTAGTGATTTGTGTTCAAATTTCCCGTGCATAAAAAACTGTAAGAACTTTGTAAACATTTTTTGTTCTCCCGTATATGGATAGGCTTGCAATAGGTTTCGTGAGATAAAATTTGGAAAACTCAATCCGCCTACTGTGGTGATCTTCAGGTGTAACGATATGGGAGGCTGTGTTACAAAATGTGCTACAAATGGTCATTGGCCATGTTCTTAGTAGCAGCGAAATAGATGAGTAGTAGTCCTTTTTCGTACGTCAGTTGGTAGGCGCTGATTGTTTCAGTCGTTGATTTGAATTCCTTTTCCTAGCCTGCCTGATCGTTTAGGTATCCTATGATGATCTGGACGTCGTGGCTTGAGCAGCTGTTTGCTCGCATTTGAGCTACGCGTAGAATGCTTCCGGAGTGCTGATGTTGAACAATCGGTCCTTGCTCCTCAACCTAGATATTGGAGTGGGCCATCCGTTGTATGGAAAAGTGGAAAATTTGATGGTATTCCGTCAGATCAAAGTTTTTTAGGTCCCATTTCAGAACCCAAATAATTGAGCAAAATTTGGACATGATCGATTAGGCGCCGTCCACAAATTACGTAACACTCAAGGGGGAGGGGGGAGTATGACCAAGCGTTACGGCCCATACAATTTTTTCGGGTTTTCATACAAAACGCGTTACGGAGGGGGAGTGGGGGTCAAAAAATGTTGATTTTACCGTTACGTAATAACTGTATGCTGCCTTATATCTACGTTTTGCGCATAGCGTTTGTATTTTGTATGGGATTTTACATCGGAAAACATACTTTTTTGCATTTCTCTCATGAGAAGCTCAAATTTCTCTAAAACCATGTAATCGATACTGTAAAACATAGCCTAAGGTGTCCTGAAAAACTTTGTCGAAGACCACGAAGTGATCTGAGGCTTATTAAAAAAGTTATAGCGTTGGCATTGCTTGCCGAAAAAGTATGTTTTTGTTGCTATTTTTATTCCTTTTCGTGTAAAAACTTAAACGCATGCATGCGGTTTGTTGAATACAACTTTTTTTACAAGCATCGGACCGCTTTGTGGTCTTCGACAAAGTTTTTCAGAACATCCAAGGCTATTATTTTACATTATCGATTGAAAAGTTTCAGACAAACTTTTTCAACTTATGTCAAAAATGCAAAAAAGGATGTTTTTCCATACGAAATCCTATATAAATTTCAATTGCAATGCGCAAAGTGTAGACGCAACCGATCGTGCTCAAATTTTGCACATATACTCAGTACCCGAATTAAAACCAAAAAAGCTACTGGATATTCTTTCCACCGTACGTGATACCAACCGATCACGCGCTTCTGCATTTCGCCCATCACGATGAAAGCTGTATCCCACCTTGCGTTGTTAACGGTTCCTGGTCATTTGGCCGAACGCCATTAGGCCGAATGCCATTTGGCCGAATGCCGTTTGGCCGAAACATTAATGATGTACTCAAGTGACCATACCACTGTTCCCAGCCTCAGTATAAGTTGAAAGAACAGCCTATGAGTCAAAGAAGAAAAAAACCTGAATTTAAGCAGTTTCAACGCCAACTAATCTCTGAATGTCAAAACCAGTGTTGAGAATACTCACTTGCAAAAAGTTATACTCACTTGCTTCTATCTCAGTCCAGAAGCATGCTATTAAAAATAATGTTCGAAGGGCTTTTGGATTGTAGTTTAATCTAAAAGTTTGCCAAATAAAGTGAAAGCCGCAGACGCATACCAAAACCGCGAGAAAGCTGTGAGTACAAGGTGAGTATAAATTACAGATCTCACAGCTCTCTCATAACTATGGTATGCGTCTGCGACCTTTACTTTATTTGGCAAACTTTAAGATTAAACTACAATCTAAAAGCCCTTCAAACATAATTTTTTGATAGCATGCTTCTGGACTGAGATATAAGTAAGTGAATATCACTCTTGCAAGTGAGTATTCGCAACACTGGTCAAAACTAGAAAGAATAGCCTATTATTAAAAGAAGGAAATATTTCTGATGATTATATTGACAGTTAGAATGTCAAAAACTTCTTTTAATTTCTTTTGATCACGATTCGGCCAAATGACCCTTTCGGCCAGATGGCATTCGGCCAAACGGCGTTCGGCCAAATGGCCGGACACCGTTGTTAACGCAGTTCTGCAGATGGTGGTTCTCGTCCAACACACCTCCTGTAGCACTATGATGCCGAACTCGCGGTCCTTCGGTAGATCGGCGAGTATTAAATTGAGAGATCAGCATTTCCACTATTACCAAACGCAAGTTCTATTTATTTCTTCGCTGTGGTGGTTGCCATTGGACTCGGTTAGTATGACTCTCTTGCTGACTTTCCGTTGCAATTGTTTCTCGGCTTTCTTGGAAGGTCAGACACCAATCCCACAACCAGTGGACAGAGGACCATGGTGCATGCACAGTAGGGTGGCCCACACTTATATGAAAAACAAAAATGTCTAAAAATGCCAAGTCTTACCTCCTAAATCAGTTGTTTTGGACTCCCAGAAGCTACGTTCAAAATTTGAGCGAAATCGGTTGAACCTTAGGGGGCGCTCAAAACGCTTGAAGTTTGTATGGGAAAACTTTGCCAAATGTATGCAGAAATTTTAGGTTTTCGAATTTTGCCGCTAGGTGGCGCTATAAGCGTTCAATAATCAAACCCTTTGGTATTATTGTAGGTGACTATATGCCAAACAACTTTATCGAAGACCGCGATGTGATCCGACGGCTGTAAAGAAAGTTATACCGTAGGCAAAATGAGGCAAAGTATTGAGATTTCATTATTGATATTATTCCTTTACATATATTAGAAAATTAACAAAAAAGTTTATCTTCATTTTACCTAGGGTATAACTTTTTTCACAGACGTTGGATTACTTTGCGGTCTTCGACAATGTTGTTTGGCATATAGTCATCTACAATAATACCAAAGGGTTTGATTATTGAACGCTTACAGCGCCACCTAGCGGCAAAATTCGAAAACTTAAAATTTCTGCATACATTTGGCCAAGTTTTCCCATACAAACTTCAAGCGTTTTGAGCGCCCCCTTAGGCTCAACCGATTTCGCTCAAATTTTGAACGTAGCTTCTGGGAGTCCAAAACAACTGATTCAGGAGGTAAGACTTGGCATTTTTCGAAATTTTTGTTTTTCATATAAGTGTGGGCCACCTTAATGCACAGTCAAGCTTAAAGTTTTTACATTTGCCATCCACGTGGTTCACATTTTCAAATTTGAAATGGTTATGGTGATCATTGTCATCAAGCTGACTGTATCGATTTGTGCAAACGTGCTCAAATTACATGCAACAAAGAAAAAATCATCCAAATACTAATGAAGGAGAGATAATGAAATCTCAGAACGCAATCGAAAAGAAAACGACATCGCGTTCAGAGATCAGCAGTAACTGCGATATGATATCCGACAATGTTATCTCCGGTGAGAAACGCTTTTGTGAGTACTTGAAATCAGAACGACAAGGTGCGATCTTTTTTCTGCCTGGCGATATTAAGCGTTTTTATTTTCAACTCATTGTTATTCTATTAACCCTTTCTATTCAACTGCTTCGATTTAAAAAAAAATAAAATTCGAAATATCGGGTAGTTACGAACTTTGTTCGATCGTAGTTTTCTGCGAAGTCTAAAGTAGGCTCGATGTCTTGCCACTATTCGTTTCTGAATTTCTCTGCTGCACAACAATGTTTTTGGCCATTTTCACACTCTTAATGGTACACAAATTAAGTAACGCTAAAAGCGACAATTTAAGACCCCATACCTCCCCGTTTGTAACGCTTTTTGTATGAAAACCCAAAAAATCGTGACGCTATGCTAGACTAACCCCCCTTCCTTCCCCCTATAGCGTTACGTAATATGTGTATGATAGCTAATTAATAGCTCCTAGGCTTGCACAGTGGTTGAAATAAATCGCGAAAAATACGATCGTGGGCATTTTGAGTGTGAAAATGGGAAAATAATATAATGTGATGTTCAACCAAAGCATGCACTTGTTAAGTTCTTCAAAATTGTATGTATCAATAAAATACGCAACTTTGCCGAAGTCATCGAAACAGTAAGAATTCAATAAAACGAGTTATCGGTAAATATACACACTCAATCCTGGATTGCCTGTTCAGCACTTTTTTGACGAAAATTATAACAGCAGAACTATTTCGATAACTTCGGTAATCGATTTTACTGAGGCTCAGTACACCAACTGTCAAAACCGGGTGCAAAAGGTGAACAATGCATTATAGCTGTATTGTACTCAGCTGTTCTATTTTCGTCAAAAATTTATCTAAATAGGGCGGAATTAAAAGGTACAACCGTTTTTATTGTGTTGCCTCAATAGCATATCGCCCCCTTGATGCTAGAACTAGGTACATAACTGGTTTTGCGAAATTTCGAGAGTTTTGTTTACATCTGAACATACACAATAATAAACAAGTTTACCCATTAGACCTACGAAAACACATAATGATTCATCTTTCATGACCAACAAAGTGTTTGTTTTATACCAGGATTAGCATATCCCGCCATTTTTGTCCGCACTTCCAAAAACGAGATACCTAGTTCTAGCATTAAGGGGCTACGATATTCCACGAAAGCGGTGACAATACTCCCTCTTGGGGGCATCCACAAACACTCAATTTCCGAATCGCCGCATGACGCAATGTCGAGAAGAGAATCGGTTTTTAAGGATTTGTTTAATCCAATTTGAAATCACTGGAGGAGATGTACGATGACTTCGTGCGGCTTCCAGTATAACATCGAAAGACACGTTGTTAAAGGCACCCTCGATATCTAAGTGAACACCCTAACAAAATTGCTTTTGAGTGAATGTTTTCTCGACATCGTAAAATAAATAGTGGTTCACATGAAAAGTCATGTTGGCTAGATGAACATCACGGATGTGATGACTGCCCAAGTAACAATCTAAGTAGCGAATCACGATTTATCGTTCCAGTATACTCCATCAAACTAAATCCTCTCAAGTTAATGTCTGAGCTTCCCTAGATGATATGCTGAGCTTTAGTATCACTGCCAACAATAAGTGGAATGCCTTTTGAAGTGCACTATGCAATGGCTTGCTTGAAAGCATCCGTAGGAGATGGTTCATCATGCGGTATATAAACCGAACATTAGGCGTATTTCGAGTATTTCGAGATGTCCAATGGATACATAAATTGTAATAACACATTCTTCTCTGGTAGTTAGTTCAGAGATGAGTGAAGCGACGATTGCGTTGTTAGCAAGAACACAGGCTCGAGGCAGTGGCGTAGCCAAAAATTTGCTCTGGGAGGGGTTTTCGACGATGAATGATAACTTAATTTTATTGGACACTCATATTTTGCAAACAGCAATGACTAATGAGGCCAAATTGGAGTCGTAGTTTGAAAATAGCGGGGGGCTAACCCGGGGCTACGCCACTGGCTCAAAGCATGACACGCGAGTTTGCCATTTCATTTTTACTGAAAGTAGCAAACACCGGATTCACTAGGATTCCTAAATAGAAATTCTCCTTTCGAAAGTACGAATCACTGGAACAGGTGGTTCGTAGTGCTATTCTTAGTCAGTCGAATTAACCGATACAGATACTACACAGCTATCTAGCCTGACCAGGAAAAGATACCGCCTATGATCACATAGCTTTCCCATATGAATAGGGAAGCCTGCAGATATGGGAATGGGACTGATATGTGATCATAGATAGAGAAGTTCATATTGATAATCAACTTCATACGGGCCCGAAAAAACGACAACCCAACCCCTTAACCCAATACATTCTGGATCCGACAGTATCGACCGCACAAAGCTGTGAAAACCCGTGGAACCCCAAAGTCGCCTGTGGGACGAAGAGGGTTAAATACAGGTTTTGCTTTATCATCACACATGCTAGTCATCATTGCAACCGTTTCTAGACTAGTATTATCCACCGCGATGGGACAAGATAAACTTGTTTTAGCTTATCAGTACCTACCAATTACGATGGAGAACACGCATTTAAACCAACGACCAGATGTTCCAGATGACAGTGCCGGTGTGATCCCAGCATCAGTACCTCATACTGCAGTAACAGCTTGCGCACCGGAGAGGTGACTACGCACTTTGGTGGTTGGCCTGCTGGTTCGTCTAAGCGAAAAAAGAAGATCTGGATTATAAAAAAAGGTGAGTGTGAAAACGTTATATGAAGAAAATACTAAATTATCATCAAAGAAATAAAAATAAGTGAATACAGACAGCTTAATTAACACAAATAAGTTAGCAAACAAAAATAAGATATACAGAAATACTAAAAAAGAGACCGCATATACATACTAAGAAATTAATTTGGAAATTGGTTTCAAACAGCTCGAACCCTTCCGCCATCATGCGCTCACCACGTGATATCTTCACATTCTACGACTCAACCACCAAGATATGGCGGGGCACCAATATGCAACCCATATACAATCCGAACCAAACACTGGGAGCCCTGATGATTGCCACCCTGAACCACAACCCACAGCAGATAGCACAAATCAGTGCCGACACCGGTGTTCGAGTGACCTGCGGCGAAATGCGCCTTCGAACGATCCGTGCGGCACAGAACCTTGCGCGGATGGGATACGGCAAGGGGAACATCTTCACCATGGCCGTGCGGAACGAGGAAACCGTGGCCCCGGTGCTGTTTGCCTGCTTTGCATTGGGGATTCCTGTAAACCTGCTGGACGCTTCCTTCCAGCGGGATGACCTGAGTCACATGCTCAACACGGTGCGACCACAGGTCATCTTCTGCGATCAGGATACTTGGCCGGAAATGGCGGCCGCTGTGAAGATGACCAAGCTCCAGACGGATGATGTGTTCATCTTCGGGGACACCGGTGTAGAAGGTTATAGGCATGCCAACGAGCTACTAGTTGCGACAGGGAAGGAGGATGTGTTTGTGTAAGTTCATATCTGTGTTCTCAAAAGGTATCGTACTGATCGACTAACCTGATCCACTTCACAGGCCGGAGTACTTTGAGGACGCTGGATCCCGACTGGCCGTAATCGTTTGTTCATCCGGTACGACCGGTCGACCCAAGGGCGTCTGTCTATCCAACGGCAGCATCATAGCAAACGTCATCAGCATGACCGAGAACTACTCGTCGGATGTAATGCTCTGCTTCAGCTCCCTCTACTGGTTGTCAGGACTGTTCTTCCTGTTGGCAGGAACTGCTGCCGGAGCAACACGGGTCATCACCAAAGAAGTCTTCAATCCGGCACTTGCGTTGGAAATAATCGAAAAATTTCGAGTCACTATGGCATTCTTCCCGCCGGCTACCGCCCTGCAGCTATTGAAGCATCCGCGTGCCCCAGCGACTGACTTCTCCAGCATGCGGCTGTTGTTCTGTGGAGGATCAGCCGTATCCGCAGAACTCAAGTACGCATTGGACAAGTTGATACCGCAATCCACCTGTATGGTGGGCTACGGTATGTCGGAAGTTGCTGGAGTTGCCACATTCAGCGACGCACATACCTACAAAGCAGGCTCCACCGGATACCTGAGGTCTATGGTACAAGCCAAGATCGTCGATAGCGATGGCAGCGCTTTGGATATTGACCGGGAAGGAGAGATTCTGTTGAAACCCGAGTTCAAATTCTCGGGCTACTACGGAAACGCTGCAGCTACAGCCGAAATACTGGACGAAGAAGGTTGGATGCACACCGGAGATATTGGACGGTTCGACGAGGACGGACTGTTATACGTGGTCGATCGCAAGAAGGACATCATCAAGTACGGTAACTACCAAATTTCTCCAAGTGAGCTAGAAGGAGTCATCCAGACGATTCCTGGAGTGGTGAATTGTTGCGTTGCTGGAATACCGGTTCCGGGAAATGATCTACCAGCTGCGTTGATAGTTCGGAATAGCGAGGAGAAGGTCAACGCTGAGGAAGTGCACAAAGTGATAAATAGTAGTTTGGGTAACTACAAACAACTTAGAGGAGGAGTGTTCTTCACTAAGCAACTTCCAATGACCCCCTCTGGAAAAGTTCAACGGAGGCTGTGTCTGGAGATTTTGATCGATCTTTATAATAATTCCAATATTTAGAATAATATGAGATCAGACCAGCATCTTTAGAGTTCCGTTATAAGAAAAACATCGTAAGTACACCTAAAACAGCCTTTAACTTGATCTTAAGATATTCCGAAACCCTCCTCAGGTGGCCCATACTAGAAAAATGCCAAGTCTTATCTCCTGTGTTTTGGACTCCCAGAAGCGACGTTCAAAATTTGAGCGAAATCAATTAAGTCTAAGGGTGCGCTCAACAAGCTAGAAGTTTGTATGGAAAAACTTGGCCAAATGTATGCAAAAATCTCAAGTTTTCGATATTTACAGCTAGATGGCGCTATAAGTGTTCAATAATTATAATTTTTGGTATTCTGCTAGGTGGCTATATGCCAAACAACTTTGTCGAGGACTGCAAAGTGATTTGACGCCTGTTAAAGAAAAATACCCTAGGTAATGTGAGCCAAAACATCCTAGCAACTATGTAAAATACATATAGACGCATGGCGCATAATGTGGTATCAGGTATCAGTAGGTCGGCTCCAGAGGCACGTTCTCCTCCATTTGGGAAATTTGTGCTATCGCCATGAACACGAGCCTATTCATCATTTACCTGACGGAGAAGGGAAGGAAAAAGGATAGGGCAGGGGAAAGGACAGGCAAGGGAATAGGATCGTCATACACGCAAAAGCGTACCACAATGGGTTCACATAGCGTCCTGAAAAGGATACTGTATTTCTTGTTGAGGTTTCCAACAGATACATCGATTGTGATAGCACATACATCTCTAGTAGTTAGTTCAGAGATGAGTGTAGTAACGATTGCGTTGTTTACAAGCACACATGCTCGAGCCATGACACGTGAATTTGCCTTTTCATTTTTACTAAAAGTAGCAAACACCGGATTCACAAGGTTTCCTAGATAGGAACTCCCCTTACGAAAGTAAGGTTCTTGGACTAACGCCACTTGGGCTGTACCATTTTGCATAAGTCTGCAAAGATTGATCGTTGCTGTTCTTTTGTGCTGAAGATTGATCTGAGCTATCCTAACCGTAGCCACTATCCAAACTAGGCAAGATTAAACTCTTAACAATCACAGCACAAAAAAGAACAGCAACAATAAAGCCAGATCGTTATCGATTTTAATGCACCAAAGGCGAGGATGCACAGAATACACTGTGTAAAACGCATAATGCGAAACCATATAAACTCCCGATCAAAAGCTTGGGGTCACCTCCTCAAAAACATGTCATTTTTTAGGCCCATATCTTCGCCAATTTGCGTCCGATTTCAAAAAACCTAGGTCTCATTCAAAAGATAATAAGTCAAAGAAACTTTGAACATGATTTAAAAGAAACTTTTTCAAAAAAATTATATGAAACTTAACTCAAAGTTGCAAAATTTTCTAAAAAATGAATATAAACTTACGGCAGTGTCGCTGGAAATTGGGTCGACCAAATTTTAAGATGAGAGCGGTTAGCTTTTCAACTGCTTTTTACAGAACTTAGCTAAACAATTTAGAAAAAAGTTATTAAGTAAATTAACTCTTCATGTCTTTTTTTTGTCTAGTTCATTTATTTATGGCTCAATCGCGTGTAACGCTTTACGGAGCCGAAATTCTTTCTTTGTATTCAGTTACATACAATTTTCTGACTTTCTTAGGTACTCAAGGTTAGTACTGGGAGGAGGCCAGGGTACTCGTGGCTGCTCGAGGTTAGCGGGTCACAAAATTTCAAGGAAAGGCATGGTGAGGATAAGGTCTCAGGGTTCTCTGTAGCACATCCGGGAGGTATCTTGGCCTTTGGCGTCGCCTCTGGTGTTGGCATGGGCTTGTCACGGGTTTTCGTCTGCCAGATGGCCAGGAACATATAACACAAAAAAAACAAACACAAAGAAAAAAAACTGAAGCGAAAAAACAAAAGATTATACCTTTATACAACACATGCGAAGAAACTCATAAATGGACCGCATATAGATTAGATCGCGAGTTCCCAACACATCTCTTACTGGAACAAAGGGTTGTCTACCTCGGGCCTCAAGGGTATCCAATAGTAGCGCTCTGGAGGCGTCATTATCCGGGTATTGCAAAACTACGTGGTCGATGTCATCATAACCGGAACCGCATTTAGTACAAAGCTTGTCGACCGCGAGGTTTATTTTATGCAAATGCGCGCCTAGCGAGTAATGGTTGGACATGAGTCTTGACATCACGCGTATGAAGTCTCGACCTACGTCCAAACCGTAATGCCACGCTCGCAAAGAAACGATGCTGGGTCATTAGGCCGAATGGTCATTAGGCCGAATGGTCATTAGGCCGAATGGTCATTAGGCCGAATGGTCATTAGGCCGAATGGTCATCAGGACGAATTGAAAGTTAGCCGTTGTTTTTACCTTTTCCAACAATTTTTGAGAAAAACTAGTTTAACAATGAAACTAGAAAGAATAGCCTATGTTTTAAAGAAGGAAAAATTTATGAATTGAATATCAGCAGTTTCAGCGCCAAAAACTATTTTAGCAATGATACTAGAAAGAACAGCCTATATTTAAAAGAAGGAAAAAGTCATGGGTCAATCATATCAGTAGATTCAGCATCAATAAAGTATCTTCGTGCCTGTCACACGATACACACATGCAAAATGGTCATTTGTGGAGCAGACCTGGTGTGATGGTTAGAACACTTGACTATCACGCCGAGGACCTGGGATCGAATTCCACTCCCGACAAACTCACAAAATGTGAGTTCTTCCTTCGGAAGGGAAGTAAAGCGTGGGTCCCGAGATGAACTAGCCTAGGGCTAAAAATCTCGTTAATACAGATAAAAAAAATGGTCATTTGCAGAGGAAGCTCTCAGTTAATAACTGTGGAAGTGTTCATAGAACACTAAGCTGAGAAGCAGGCTTTGTCTCAGTGGGGTCGTAACGGCAAGAACCATTCGGCCTGATGACCATTCGGCCTAATGACCATTCGGCCAAATGACCATTCGGCCTAATGACCATTCGGCCTAATGACCTTCGGCCGAATGGCCTTCGGCCTAATGACCTTCGGCCGAATGGCCTGACACCCAAAGAAACATTAGGAATAATAGAGTGTAACCACCGTCCCAGCTGGCCATCTCGCCAATCATTTTGCCAACTTTGAAGAGAACTCTGGCGAACAAAATGGGTAAATTCATCGTGTGAATTTTTTTTTATCTGTGTTAACGAGATTTTTAGCCGTAGGCTAGTTCATCTCAGGACCCACGCCTTACTTCCCTTCCGAAGGAAGAACTCACCCAATGAAAAGCACTAGAGACCCTCTGAAACCACCGAAAATGCACTCGCAATGCCTCTAAAACCCGCCCTCTTAAACTTCCTAAAATGCCTCCAAAATACCCCCCCCCCCCCCCCAAACTCCCTCGGACCCTATGTAACGCACCATCTGAAACCCCCGAAAACGCCTCCGTAACGCCTCTGAAACTTCATCAAATGCCTCAGAAATCCCCCTAAGATTCTCTCGGATAGTAGGCCTACAGACGGAGATGGCAGTCACAAATGTCATCCGTCCAGTTCAGTCTGGCACTTTTTCGTCAAAAAGGGGAAGTTTTTGGTAGAACCGGAAGTGACCGGCGAGACGTGCTCGGTAATAAAATGTATCGAAAGGGAACGTCCATAAATTACGTCACGCAAAAATCGACCATTTTAAAACCCGCTCCCCCCTATGTCAAACTTTTTGTATGGGACCTTTAAAATTGTTCAAAGCGTGACGTAATTTATGGATGCTCCCAAAGTCTATATTTGTTAACTGTGAAAAATTAAGTCAAACTAGGAGAAAATTGACCAATCAAACATAGTGCCGAAAAGTAGTACTAAAAAAGATACTTTAGTTTTCATACTTTACAGGAAAAATATAGAAACGGAGCCAAACCACTTTCAGTATTTATTACAGCGTGCGTTAATGATAGGAATCCTGTACCAGTTATGGATACATTTTTTAACTTCGGTTTCTTTTCGCACTATTTGCACAGAGAACAGACATCCAGGCTAGAACAAATTTCATTCGGAAAGTTGTGTAAGGATTTGAATCTTTACTTGAGTAAGGTTGCAAACCAATACACGATGACAACACTAACACCACCAAACACCATATTGCCACAGCCAGTGGTGAATTGAAACATTTCAAGTGGTGAATTAAATTAGTATGGGAAATTAACCGATTGCAGCGCCACGCTATTGCCACTTAAGTTGCCGATTTCAAATGTCCGTTAAATTCCTTACACAGTTTCGGAATTGGACTTGGATGTCTGTTCTCTGTGCTATTTGCATGCATTCCTTATGGGATTAACCATAACTGGTGCACTATGGCGAAAAAGGGAGCAAGGAAGCCGACATTTTAAGAAAATGATTTATTTCTAGGGACATAAAACTACGAGATTTTTTTTCGAAGCGTGTAAGTTCATTATCCCTTTTCGTGCATTGAGGTCATTATGAGCCAGATAAGCACGCTGAGCGTACACTACGTCAGCGTGGTGAGCGTCACCTAATGCACGAAGAAGGTTAAGTGAGGGAAGGTTGTGAACGTGATCTTTTTCTTGTTGATTTATGTACATCGTTAAAGGGTTAAAGGGTGAAAATCAATTATGGCGAATATGTGGTACTATAGCCATCATTGGAACCCATACCCTTTATGACACTCATCGGAACAAGCATGTGGCTAATATTTATCCAGTCCAGAGTTGATATCCCAAACCGTTATCTTTAGATATGATTCGGTAGGTAGATAATGTCAGATTGAGACAGTCTGTTACATTTTGCCGTGCAATGTCTTGCACCTTATAATCGCATTTTCCACAATTAGCTGATCTTGTACACACATGCATTTAAAAAAAAGTTTTGAAAAAGCGATCTTGAGGAAACACTTTCTAACTTTCGTTGCCATAAGGACTGTATCGTTAATTATGAGTACACCTTAAAATTGCTGTATTTCAAAATGTTTTATTTATTTTGTAAATTAAATTCAATTACATTGTTCATTGACCATCAGAAAAGCCCATGACATGATTGTATATTTAATTTTTCGTGGATCTTGCCACCTCTCGCACTTTCTTCTTGGCGTGCTTCATAAGGTTTTGGACAACCGTTCCGACGATGGTTTTGCATACGTTGACCCAGTTTTTCTTGAATTTTGTGACGTCCTCTGCTCCTCTATCCTTTTTCCGTAGTTTCCCTTTCATCAAAGTTAACTATTTCTCAATGGGCCTTATTTACGGGCAATTTAGAGGATTCATTGCCTTTTCCACAAATTGAACATTGTTTACTTCATACCTGTCAAAGGTGTCACGCGCATAGTGGCAGGATGCCAAATCCGGCCAAAGTAATGTAGGACCTTTGTGCTTTCAGATGAGTGGCAGAATATGTTTCTGGAGACATTCCTTCCGGTATATTTCGACGTTCATACCTGGGACGGCGAAGAAAGGTGACGATTTCATACCACATTGACAAATTGCTTGCCTAACCAACACATTTCCCATTTTTTTTTCGCAAAAAAATCGATTTCTCCTAATTCGTAACATCCGTGCCATGCTTAACAGTGAGAATCTGTGCCCCTGGAAGTACCTTGTAGTCCAATTTGACATACGTTTCATCATCCATGAATATGCACATGCAATTTTTGCTCAAAACATCGTCGTACAGCTTCCAAGCCTGAGTTTTCACATAATCCGCCAGAATTTGACTGCGTTTTGGACATTTCTGTTTTGGGTAGGTCTTCGGGGAATTACGCTCCTTGGCGCGTTGAACCATACCAACAGTCGTTTCACACTTTTTTGCGTAATCTCTAATGGATACCTCCTATTTTCCTTCAACGATTTTGCAAGTTTTGCTGTCCAAATTTGACTTGGACGCACCTGTTTTTTTGCCGCGTCCGGGTAAGTCTTTCAGTGTGTTATGCATACCGAGTCGTTTGATAGCATTTTGGACAACAAAAACCCTAACACATTCAATTTTTGCTAATTTTCTTAGCGATGATCATTTTTCCTTGCAGTGCCTGGTCACAATCGATTTTCGCTTCTCCTCCGTAAACCCTCGCATTGTTCCACTTGAGGAAAAACTTTAACTTTTAATGAAGGTTATCGTTTGTTTACAACGTTAGCAACACATAGACACAAAGCAGTTAACAAAATAAGGCATAGTCTTTTTAATACAGAGCCTCAAAGGTGTACTCATAATTAACGATACAGTCCTTAGCCATGTACGATAGCATGTAACCAACATATGAATTAATGATTACAGCGCTTACTTGTCAATAAGCCCGATTTTGTTATCAAAATTTCTATAAACATTTGAGGAGATTAGAAGCAAAGGGGAGGGAGAGGGAACGACAAAACACGCTAACGAGAAAATGAGGCTCGAAAGCTTTTCACCAATTGGGTTTTTAAATTTTGAAAAATTCATTGATTTTTTAAATTTTATTAGAAAGAGCATCTTTTTATGGGCCACTATGATTTTTTTTTCAGATTAATAGTGATGTATTTTGATACCTGAAATCAATTTCAAACAGATTCAGCTTCAGGTTCAGCTTCTAAAATGAGCTGTAGGAGGTTGAATTTAGATATGCCGAAATGATATTTTCAGCACTGTATACCGGTAACTGATTG
Source organism: Aedes albopictus (assembly GCF_035046485.1). Taxonomy (NCBI): domain Eukaryota; kingdom Metazoa; phylum Arthropoda; class Insecta; order Diptera; family Culicidae; genus Aedes; species Aedes albopictus. Next base: position 47,948,848 of record NC_085136.1, read on the forward strand.
TGAAGTTTCAGCGTGTCCAGATTATTGCAGATACAAGCTTCAGATGATGATGACATATTTATTGTTAATCAGGAACAGATGCGCAAAGGGCCGGTAAACAGATAACGACCTTCACTATACATAGCTATAGTTACTGCAATGGGAGGGAACTCATTGCCGACGACCACACCGAAGCGACCGTTATTGTTGTAGGCGCTAGTTTCGATTTGATCATGACGACGACAACATCCTTCTCTTAAGAGCAAGATCAAAAACTTCATTTTAAGCTATACAATTAATGGTTGTGATATCGATCTATTTACGGTTATCAACATATAATCAGTTGCAAAAAAAAACGTGAACAATACGATAATAGGAGGTATGTATCAATGAAGCATTGCGTTTGATGCGATAAATTACGTCGATTCAATCAACTTCTGGAAGGTGATAATTATAGTATACTTAGTTCTAGTTGGGTCAGGCAGTTATCAAAAATGTAGTGCCAAGAGAACATTGAAAACAGTAAACACGGAATGGGAACAAAGCAGGCATAACAGAATTTTGAATGTTCCCATACGTACAGTGCCAACGATTGTGCATTACCTACCATAGATTGAGCATCGATTGTTCTAGTTCTTCGTGGCGTAACATCCTAACTGGACATGATGTTCTATTACTACCACTTGTTCAAAAATCGCAAGGTAAAAGACAATGATTAGTTTGGAAGTACAGTGATGCACTTATGACACCTTAACCGCAGACAGACGTTCTAGCTCGAACAAATTTATTCAAATTTTCTATGTAAATTTTCACTAGCGACACCTAGGCAACCGATTGCCACAGTGCAGCCGCGTACAGTTGACAGTTTGAGAAACCACGTGCTTCCAGCCGCTTACTTACCACCCAATTCACCATCCACCGAAAAATAAAATCAAAACAAACACTGTCAAAATCATTCCTACATTTGCGTCACATTCACAAAGATTTCCCAATGCGAGTGAAGTTCATCCAAATGCAGTTTTATTCAAGCAAATCTATGTAAAATAAAAGTAATAATGTGTTAAATATTTTATATGAGTCCTGCGCTAATTTGTTCAAAAGATTTTAGACATTAAATAAAAGTCATTTACTCTGCACAAATTATGTGGAAACATTATTAGCGTGCAACACGTGCGGTCTTTCCCCGCCATCCGGCTGAAAGACGACCGTGGTGACAGTTGTTGGTCGCAACGCACATGTGAGGCAGCGATTGAATATGAACGTCGCTAACGCCATCTGTTCGCTGATTGCCAATTGGCAATTTGTGACGGCCATGTTTTTTACACAAGCTGTTGAGTCAAACTTGAACGTCTGTCTGCGCCTTAACCTTTTGAAGCCAAGTTTTTTCCAAGCGATATTATTTTTATATCCTTCAAAAGAAGAATAATAAAGATGTTGACAAGTCCAAGGCTTGTGCAGTCTCTCCTGTGCGGTCCAATGACCACACGTATTTATACCACCATAGGTAGACATAATGAATCATACCTAGACATTTAGGTACTGTAATGAATAGTATTTCATGTAGGTAGATATCCTATGCACACAACCATTAGGTAGACACTACAGCCCTTTCCCCTTTAGAAATCTCAGAAAGTCATCACCAAATTAATAATAGCACAAATAAACTGAACTGAAATAGAACAGATTATAACAAAATAACAAAACTACAAAAACAAAAAGACGATCTCGTCATTTTAATATCGGCAACTTTACCAAAAAGTACAAATAACACAAATTCATTCACCAAAACATAACATACGACAATTCCGCCACAAAAGAACAATTTCGTTCACCACAAAAAATAACATTTCGTTATTACCAAAACAAAAGGACAATTTCGTCAATGCAACATCGGCCAAAACGAACATTCTGTTCACAACATAATGGCAACCCATAAAAGAACAATTCCGTTCTCCACAAAAATAACAATTTGTTATTACAACAACCTGAAAACCAAAAGGAAATAATTTCGGAATAACTCAAAAGAAATTTACACGTTCTTTGATCCTCGTCGCCACTTTTATATCCTTCAAAAGAAGAATAATAAAGATGTTGACAAGTCCAAGGCTTGTGCAGTCTCTCCTGTGCGGTCCAATGACCACACGTATTTATACTACCATAGGTAGACATAATGAATCATACCTAGACATTTAGGTACTGTAATGAATAGTATTTCATGTAGGTAGATATCCTATGCACACAACCATTAGGTAGACACTACAATTATAACGGCAACTTCCATCATTATAAAAGGTAAGATTTATAATCATGTCCAGTTACGCTTCTGAAAGTTTAAAAGATATTATCAGATCAGTCGGAATATCCTAGGAGTAGGTCATCCAAACTGTTCTTGAGTTCAGATCCTAAAGCCTACAGGTGTAACGGTAACTTCTTTCAATATACAAAACGTCGATTCGTAATCTATCATGTCCAGTAAGTCTTCTGAAAGTTCAAAAGACAGTATCAGATCAATCGGGATATCCTAGGTCATCCAAACTGTACTTGAGTTTAGTTCCTAAAGCCTACGGGCGTAACGGTAACTTCTTTCATTATACAAAGCTTCGTTTCGTAATTTATCATATCCAGTAAGTCTTCTGGAAGTTCAAAAGACAGTAACAAAACAGTTGAAATATCCTAGGTCATCCAAACTGTTGTTGAGCTTAGATCCTGATGTCTATGAGTGTAACGATAACTTCTTTCAATATACAAAGCTTCGATTCATAATCAATCGTATCCAGTAGGCCGTTCCTTAATTAGCAATAATTAGAACTAGAACTGTTATAAGTTCATTGTTGGAAAATGATCGTTTTAGCTAAAAAATGATTGTGTCAAAATTGAAGTCCATAGCTCAAGGGCTAAGTGGTCCCTCAAGGGGCCTTAAGTTGTCAAAAATTGTATGGTGGTAGGAATCACCACAGTTATGCTAGACGCTCCTTCTAGGTTGTTGAATCCCCATCAACCCAAAACCGTAGAAAACATCCAACTTAATACTAACGTTATTAGTGCTTTCAGTTTGACCCCACGCCATGCGTTCTCCACGTGACGTCTTCACGTTCTACGATCCTGCCACGAAGATATGGCGAGGCAACAACACTCAACCCCTCTACAATCCGAACCAATCGCTGGGCGCCTTCATGCTGGCCGTACTTAACCGCAACCCCCAGCAGATAGCCCAAATTAGCGTTGATACCGGCGCTCGAATAACCTGCGGCGAGATGTGCCTTCGAACGATCCGTGTCGCCCAGAACCTGGCACGGATGGGCTACGGACCAGGGAATGTCTTTACCATGGCCGTTCGCAATGACGAACACGCAGCCCCGGTCCTGTTCGCCTGCTTTGCTCTGGGCATCCCGGTCAACACCCTGGATGCCTCGTTCAAACGCGATGATCTTAGTCACATGCTCAGTCTCGTGCGATCCCAGATCGTATTCTGCGATCGGGACACTTGGCCCGAAATGAAGATCGCTCTCGAAATGACCAAGAACGACGCAGTTGTGTTTATGGTCGGGAAAGGCGGCAGCCAGGAAGGATGCAAACATGTTGAGGAACTGCTGACAGAAACAAGAAGAGAGGATCTTTTCGTGTAAGTATAGTGGTTCTTGAATGAATCTCGAGCTCTCGATTTCATGTTTGTTTTTTCTTCAGACCAGACCACTTCGAGGATGCGTCCACGCGAATGGCCGTAATCCTATGCTCGTCCGGAACAACGGGTAAACCCAAAGGTGTCTGCCTGTCGCATGCTAACTGTATTGCTAATCTGACTAACCTGACGGATACTCGTTCGACGGATGTAATGCTCTGCTTCAGCTCGCTCTATTGGTTGTCGGGAATGTTCTTTCTGCTGATTGGAACCGCTGTCGGAGGAACACGGATCATCACGCGCGATGTCTTCAATCCAGCTTTGGCGCTGAACATCATAGATCAGTTCATGGTTTCGGTAGCCTTCTTCCCGCCCGCTGCAGCTTTGGAACTTCTGAAGCATCCGCAAGCTGCTCGAACGGACTTTTCCAACATTCGTCTACTGTTCAGCGGAGGATCAGCCGTATCAGCGGAACTGAAATACGCATTGGACAAACTCATACCGCACACAAGTAGTCGCGTGGGCTACGGAATGTCCGAGATTGGAGGCATTGCCACGTTCAGCGACGCGAACATCTACAAGGCTGGCTGCGCCGGATACCTAAGGCCTCTGATTCAAGCCAAGATCGTCGATCTGAACGGAGAATCGTTGGACATCGGTCAGCAAGGCGAGATTATGTTGAAACCCTTCTACAAATTCCTGGGCTACTATGGAAACGAAGCAGCTACCTTGGAGATGCTGGACCCGGAAGGTTGGCTACACACCGGAGATATTGGGCGGTTTGACGAAGACGGTTTGCTGTATGTGGTCGATCGCAAAAAGGACATCATCAAGTACGGCAACTATCAAATTTCTCCCAGCGAGCTAGAAGGCGCCATCCAGTCCATTCCTGGAGTCTTAAATTGCTGCGTTACCGGAATACCGGTTCCGGGTAATGACCTCCCAGCTGCACTGATAGTGAAATGTGACGAAGCTGAAGTCGATGCAGAAGATGTTCATAGAGTGATGAATGCAAACCTAGGCAGCTACAAGCAACTTCGCGGAGGAGTGTATTTTACCAAAGAGCTTCCGATGACACCTTCCGGTAAGATTCTTCGAAGACAGTGTCGAGAGATTTTGATTGAACACTACAATAATAGCAGTAAGTAGAAACTACGGAATATTTTTGTTGATTTTAACTTGTTTCAACTGTATGTTTTGTCAGAGATTTTTTTAAACTAGACACTTAAGCATAATGGTTTACAAAATAATGACTAAATGTAAGTAAGGTTAGGTATATGTAATTACATTACTGTTCAATTAAATAAAATCTTGATGTTCGTAAGTATTTTATTTAAAGTGTAGACGTGTGCATGTGATCTCTCATTCGAGATACCGATCATCCTCCGGAGGTATTGGAATCAAGCCGTAACTATTTTTACATATGTAGTTTGTCTGAGGCTCAATAGCGTGTAACGCTTTGCGGATCCGAGATTTATTTTTCGAACATAATTACACGTCACACGTGTATCAAAGTTTGTACATACCGGGATCAGATAGGGAACTCGTGGCTGATCGAAGTTTAGTGATGGCCCGGCCAAACAAAATAAATTTAGCATTGGGCGATTACGTTTTTGTGCCGATGTTTTTTTACGTGTTACGTCTGTTTCCCTGTGTCATAATCTTAGCTTCAACTTTGCAAACATTGCCCAAAAGCAGGGCTGGAATTCTCATCAAAGTGTAAAAACGCAGTGAGCCACTGGCTGCGCGCATTCAATACAAACGAATGTGCTGCGTACGGATGCTCATTCTCACGGATCTTTTGCTCTTTGAGGCGCACTGCGTTTTAGCGCAGTGCGTAATGTATCTGTTTCACGCAAAGAGTAAAGGACACATGATGCACGCATACTCATTGCGCTGCTCATTGCGCAGTTGGTATGACAGAAATCACAGATAAACAAACGTAACACTGACGAAAATTTCTTCCTATATATCTCAGGATCCTGATAACTTACAGAGTTGATGTTTTCGGCATAATTATTAGGCTAGTCAAGGACCTACTGGTTATGGGTAGTTTGATTCGGAATTCTTCCATTAGGCGGCGCTAGTGATCGAACAAATTTTATATTTCATATATCTCAGGACTCTGATCACTTAGAAAGATGGTGTCTTCGGCATTGTTGTTTGGTAGGACAAGGGCTTACAGTTCATGGACAATTTGTTTCGATATTTTGCCACTAGGCGGCGCTAGTTACACATTTGCAAGATCATGAAAATGATTGATTTTTTCATTAAGTATTTAATATGCTGTAATTTTGTTTTCTTTGAACATATTCAAGTCAAGTCAAATGTTTTACAAAGACCAATATGTTAGCCATAAATGTGCAAAATTTCATTTCATTCGATTCACTAAATTCTGAGATATAGCAGTTTAATGAAAAATACTCAAATATGAATCATTTAACTAGAACCGCTCTAACTTCATGTAAAATTATTCAATCGAGCCCAAATTTGTACCATTTGAAGCTAACTGGTTGTGCAATAAGCGATAAAAATTTGAGAAAGTTTGGTGCACTTAATAAAAAGTTACGGGTTGTTGAATATTTTTGCGATAAATAATTAAAGTTGCATGCTTCTACTCATTTTTAACTAGCGCCACCTAGTGGTAGAATATTGAAACAATTTAACAATCAACGGAAAGGCCTTAACCAACCAAACAACATTGCCGAAGACACCATCTTTCTAAGTGATCAGAGTCCTGGGATATATGGAATATAAAATTTGCTTGACCGCTATCGCCACCTAGTGGAGGTATTTATAATCAAGCGGCATATCACTACCAAGGCATTGACTATTCTAACAACTTTGTCAAACACACTAACTATCTAAGTAATCATGGTGCTGAGATATACGGTATGCAATTTTCACAAGTGTCACATCTTGTTGTCTGTGATTTCTGTTATGTCAGAGACAAACAGACGTAATACTGACGAGTTTTTTTTTACCAAATATCTCATGATCGTGATAACTTCGAGAGTTGATGTCTTCGGAAAAAATATTTGGCTGGTTAAGAACTTACCAATTATGATTCGTTTGATTAAAAATTCCTCCACTAGGCGGCGCTACAGAGCAAACAAAATTTATAATATATATATTTCAGGATTCTGATCACTTAGAAAGATGGTGTCTTCGGCAATGTTGTTTGGTTGGTTAAGACCTTCCATTTGATTGGTAAATTGTTTCAATATTCTGCCAGTAGGTGGCGCTAGTTATCAATTAGAAGATGCATGCAACTTTAATTATTTATCGCAAAAATATTCAGCAAACTGTAACTTTTTATTAAGTGCACCAAAAATTCTCAAATTTTTATCGCTTATTGCACAACTAGTTAGCTCTAAATGGTACAAATTTGGGGTTGATTGGATAATTTTACATGAAGTTAGAGCGATTCTAGTTAAATGATTCATATTTGAGTATTTTTCATTAAACTGCTATATCTCAGAATTTATTGAACCGAATGAAATGAAATTTTGCACATTCACGGCTAACATATTGGTCTTTGTAAAACAGTTGACTTGACTTGAATATGTTCAAAGAAAACAAAATTACAGCATATTGAATACTTAATGAAAAAAAATCAATCATTTTCATGATCTTGCAAATCTGTAACTAGCGCCGCCTAGTGGCGGAGTTTCGAAACAAGTGGTCCATTTACTTGGAGCCCTTGACTTACCAAACAACATTGCCGAAGACACCAACTTTCTAGGTGATCAGAGTCCTGAGATATATGAAATATAAAATTTGTTTGACCTCTAGCACCACCTAGTGGTGGAATACTGAATCAAACGATCCATAACCTTTAGGCCCTTGATCAACCTAACAACTTTACCGAAAACATCAATTCTCAAAGTAATCAGGATCTTGACAAATATAGGAAGCAAATTTCGACAGTGTTACGTCTGTTTGTCTCTGATTTCACTTCGTTTCGCCTCACTCATTGTCAATTTACTTTCACACTCTTTCACAGTGAGCAGAACAAATAACGCAGTGTGTAATGGCAAACTGCTCTCTGCGTGTGAGTTTGCTCACTGCGTTCTTTTTATTTCTCATTGCGTAGCCACCCGCTCTTTGCGCTTTGCGTTTAGAAGCTGCGCATTGCGCGCAGTGAGTGAGGAAATGCCAGCCCTGCCCAAAAGTAATACAAATGCACTTACTTGATACTTGATGGGCTACAACTCGTAGCGGTGAGTCAACGCTGAATGAATGAAGCAATCACCTCCCCTCCACTGGTCTCGGTCCTGGGCCAATTGGGTTCTTTAGGGGTATCCAGATTATTGCATAATCGGAATCTCCGTCCGAAAATTAGTCGAAATCCAAAATTTCATCATTTTTGGTGACCGGGAACTATTTTTAAAATGCATTTAAAGTTTGTATGGAGAAAATTTTTTGGTCGGGGTGAACTGTCACTTTATCGATTGAACTGTCATTCTATCCACGGAAATTAAAACTGTTTTGTTTATTTAACCATCAAAACAAAGGAATTGGAACGCAATAAAATCATCTAATACTCAGAAAAATGAGCTCTTTCGATTAGGCTAAAGAAAATGGCAATATTTAATTCACTAAACAACCCAATTGCTTCCAGTCTCCGCCTTGAATGTTTCGGGCTCTGAGTTCCTCCTCAACTGCAACTAGTCCGTCACGAAACCGACCACCCAACCATGATTCCCTACTGAATATAGTTTTAGCTTGTCGTTCCGCCGGCATACGAGCTACGTGCCCAGCCCACCCCAACCAGCCGTGTTTTATTCGCTTCACTATATCCATCTCTTTATATACTTGGTGCAATTCGTAGTTCATGCGACTGTTGACTTTTGTGAGATCTCAAAGCTTTGCTAGCTTCAGAATATCAGCAGCAAGATGAACAACCCAAGTAACATGTTTATGATCAATTAGTCTTGTAAAGGTTTTGAGAACCGTTACAATACTTTTTTGGTTTTATGATGATTCTAAGAACCTTTGGGTAGCCTCATTCATCAATTTCCCTGTTCGTACTGTGTTAACTTACCAATACCAACCTTAGTCTGTAGTGCCACATACTTCCCAAATGGAGGAGAAAGTACCTCTGGAGCCGACCTACTGATACAGTAGACGTTCGCTCGGTGCAAATGGTTTAACTGCAATGCTTTTTAACTGGAAGTCCGCTAAGTGCAACTATTTTGCAGTTATCGCACCGCTATCTGTCAAAAACAAAACGTCAACAGAGTTGCGATGTTTTTCGGATGCACTACACCTGCATTGCGATGTTTTTGAGTGCATTCTGGCTGCGTCCAACAGCATTTGACAACTGTTTGACGACTGTCAGTCATTGCAGTTAGCGAATTTCATTCGGTAACTGAAACGTAAACATGTTGCACTTATCGAACGTCTACACGGAGAAAAAACCATGCAGTTTGAATCAACTAACACGTTTGTTGAATTACAATCTGAACAAATACAGTAGACGTTCGCTCGATGCAAACGGTTTAACTGCAATGCTTTTTAACTGCAAGTTCGCTAAGTGCAACAATTTTGCAGTTATCGCACCGCTATCTGTCAAAAACGAAACGTCAACAGCATACGCGCCAACTTGTGACGTAGTTGGGGGGCGAGGCCTCTCAAAATCAACCAAATTCGTATAATTTCGACGCAGTTCGTCTAGTTTAGGCATATTTACGTGAAAACGAGTGCATTGAGCTAAAAAAAGTTGAATTTTGTCCAATTTTGGAGAGCTTCGCCCCCCCAACTACGTCACAAGTTGGCGCCTATGGTCAACAGAGTTGCGATGTTTTTCAGATGCACTACAGCTGCATTGCGATGTTTTTGAGTGCATTCTGGCTGCGTCCAACAGCAATTGACAATTGTTTGACGGCTGTCAGTCGTTGCAGTTAGCGAATTTCATTGGGTAACTGAAACGTAAACATGTTGCACTTATCGAACGTCTACTGTAGTTGTTTCGAAATGTAGTTTTGTTGTTTTTGATCCACGTTTACAATTTGAAATAAATTGGTAAATCGTTTGTTTCTACAGTAGACGTTCGCTCGGTGCAAACGGTTTAACTGCAATGCTTTTTAACTGCAAGACCGCTAAGTGCAACAATTTTGCAGTTATCGCACCGCTATCTGTCAAAAACGAAACGTCAACAGAGTTGCGATGTTTTCCAGATGCACTACAGCTGCATTGCGATGTTTTTGAGTGCATTCTGGCTGCGTCCAACAGCAATTGACAACTGTTTGACGGCTGTCAGTCGTTGCAGTTAGCGAATTTCATTCGTTAAGGCCCCTTAGCGTGTCAGCTCAAATTTTGCTCTTCTTATTTGATTCTTATTCCAAACAATCATCAAGCACGATAGTAGTTGTGTACACTGAACGAAAATCCCCGCCACAAATTGAATGAAAATTGCTTCATCCGAGCCCCATGCCTAAAATCAGATGATTTTTGGATTTTTGTCATTCAAGAGCTGATCTGACAGAATCAAAACAGACGGTATGAAAATCATCCAAAGCGACCACTATAATCATACTATTCAGAATCAAAACAAATCTGTACATGGATGATTTTCATTCAAAACCCATTCAGTTTACCGGTTGAAATGAGAATGAAAATCCTTACGAAAGTATATAGACATTGTTCACTGCAGTCCACAATTTAAATTGATTTAAATTCTTAATTAAACAACTAATATTACAACCATCACAACAAGTTAGAAGGAATCTGATTTCAATTGAAGTCAATTTCGCTCGAACTCGTTGAAATGGTTGTAATATTAGTTGTTTGGAAAATAACAATAGAACAATATGTGAATTATTTTTTATTTGAATTTTATTGGTTTTTATTATCAGAAATCTCATTTTATATTAATACACATTATAAATATATCACCATTCTGCATCACAGTCGAACACTTTTGCACGACGCATTTTTTTTCCGCAACCACTTCAACGTTGATTTTGCCATTATAAACTGTCAAAGGATGGCACACCAACAGCAAAATGAAAAACAATCCAAAATTGAATTACTTTCAGAATGGGGAACATGCAGACAATTAGAATATAAAAAGTAAACAAGAATCCGTCATTATTGTTCAGTAAATCATTCGATCGCGATTGTCATTCAGTTTTAGGAATCACCGAGTGAGCCCTGGGATTGAGCACACGATTGAATGACAATTCATATTTTGAGTTGTGGGGATTTTCATTCAGCGATTGAATGATTTTCGGTATGAAGCATAGAGGAAAATGCTTTCCGATGGTTTTTTGATGATAATCATTCACAACAAACCCCAAGAGAGAAATCATTCATTAATTGTGTCAATTTTGTTTTATTACAGGATGATTTTGGTTCAATCGAAGGCAGTCAAATCATTCTGCTGAGAAATCATTTAAAATTCAGATTTTGCGGGTCTGTACCGCATTGAATGAAGAATCATTCTTTGTACGGCGGGCATTTTCGTTCAGTGTTGCCTTTTTATACCAATTCCATAAACAAACAAACAAAAATAGCACCGCTTTGTCTCGGTACCTCCAATGTAAACATTTCGAGAATATGAATCATTTGAAAGCAACTCGAGCAGTAAACTACTCTACTTCAATGAATAACAAGGAAACATATCCAAATGTCACGAAAAATGTTAGATTTTTTTATGTAACAAGCTAGAAATGATTGAATTATTTTGATACGCTCTCTCACTGTTTATGTTTGCTGCAACAGCAGTGCTGGCGGATCGCTTGGTGAAGATTCCGTAAATTATAATGCTTTGCTTATTTCACTAACAATTGTGGTAAAAAAGTTAAAAAACAATCACCCCACAAATTATTTTTGATTTTATGACGCATAACCAATGTGTTTGACTGGATTTTTTAATTGATTTCGATCAATTTCATTGATGCTTTGGCCAGCAGGATCGACATCACTGCGCGCAATGATCGATGATTGTGCGCGCCAAAAGACATCACCGCGCTGCCGTCGTCGTCGTTGGTACTGCGGTGGGTGGTAAACACCGCCAACCACATTTTAGTGTGGTCGAAACAAATCGTTAAAAATTTCTACTTTCGAGTGAACTAATGCTTAGTAATCGTGATTACTTGGAAAGAGGCTTGTATTTGAAGTAGTGTGAATACATTTTTATCCCGAAAATCTCGCGTGAAATTGATTATTTTATAGAATAAGATAAGTGTCGATTTTTTACAAATATGTATTGGTGCAATGTTGTGTAAAGTTGATTTCGGTCAATGATTTTGAAGAAGCCATTTTGCGATGACACGCTAAGGGGCCTTAACTGAAACGTAAACATGTTGCACTTATCGAACGTCTACTGTACCACCATTTAGTAATATAAAACAATTACCAATTTAGTTATTTCGAATCGAAAACTTTGTTATTTCTACAAACAGTTTGGTTTGTACTTACCAAAATACGGTTTGTTTTTGAGTCAGATAAACAGAGTAAAATATTAGGCAAGTTCAACAAATCGGGCAGTAAAATTTAACCGATATTTTGTTTGGAGATAAAACAACTAACTATTAGGTTTGAAACTGACCAGAACAAACTGATCGTTTGGTTTGTTTCTGCTACCGTGCCACTTGATTCTTTTTTTCTGGCGTGGCTCTGTCATGAGACCCATTTTACACTAATAGTCTGATAAACTCGGTCTGTAGCCATGTTTCAGGATTGTTTTTTTCGGCCTTTTCGTTGCGCGATTGATCTAAATTTAGTCATCCTGACTGCATCAGAGAAGAGAAATAATCAAGTAAGTTGATTTATTACTTCAAATTTGTCTTCATTCTAATTGTAATAAGCACATTTTCAGCATTACGAAATGCAACTTCTCACGTTATAAAATGTGACCATAATTGCATCCTGTACGTGGAGGAGAGCCCGATTCTTGGAACCCCAGAAAGTTTAAGCGGAAGAAACGTCGGCAAGGATCCTGTTTTTACCCCGACATTTATTTCATACAAAATAAAACTGTTCAAAACAAATTCGTTCATTTTATTTTATGCGTAAAATGGTGGGAATGGGGAGGGAAATGAGTTGGGGGAGGGGAGGGAGGTAACGGGTGTAAAGCTACATGTGATTTCAACAAACACGTTGGTTGATGTGAGCTGTAGTTATTGTTTGTTTCAAACTAAATATTAGTTTATTCAAACGACGAACATTGGTAGAATTTACTATCATGTTGGTTTGTTTTGGTAACTGTCAAAAGCGAATAATCGACCGGATGGTTAAATCAAACTAAACATTTGTTGAATTTGATGCCTGAGTAAATACTAACATTATAGTTTGTTTTAACAAACGGTGGTAGTTTAATTCAACTAATTTATTGTTTGTGCCAAATTCAATGCGGTATTCCGGTTGAATCAAACTAAATATTGTTTGTGTTTACTATTATTTTTTCTCCGTGTACTAGTCTGCAGTGTGGTGATCCGGTTTGATCCAGTGTTGGTAAAAACTCAAATTCTCAAATCTCATGGTTGAGTTGTTTCACGCGCGTTTCCTGACTCGCCAAACTCACCGCCGAAAAAATATTGCATGAGTTGAATCGCGATTTCATTCATTGCTTTATTTCTTGGGGTTCTTATTATTTTCATCGAAGTTTTTAGGATTGCATGATAGAATAAAAGCAAATCTAACGTACAACCACATTATATGTCGTTTAAATTGATTTGGATTCGTTTCACAAGCGAACGAGATTTCAGGGCTTGACTCGTGAGAGCGAGATTTAACATGAAAATCTCGCGCGTGAGAAACGATTCAGAATCGCGCGAGAGTTTGCTCACGCAGGAGTGGTTGATGAGTGTGATTTGATTGTGAGTTTACCAACACTAGTTTGATCAACTACAGTAGACGTTCGATAAGTGCAACATGTTTATGTTTCAGTTACCGAATGAAATTCGCTAACTGCAACGACTGGCAGCCGTCAAACAGTTGTCAAATGCTGTTGGACGCAGCCAGAATGCACTCAAAAACATCGCAATGCAGGTGAAGTGCATCCGAAAAACATCGCAACTCTGTTGACGTTTTGTTTTTGACAGATAGCGGTGCGATAACTGCAAAATTGTTGCACTTAGCGGACTTGCAGTTAAAAAGCATTGCAGTTAAACCGTTTGCACCGAGCGAACGTCTACTGTACTAACAAGAACTTCTTCTCCCGACACAATCGTGGAGAGGCAGCGATAACTCGATCTCTAGTAACAACGGTTGCCGAATTCTTCCCTCTTATCCCGATGACTTTCGCCAAGTTGTTAGTTATGTATTTAATCCAGCTGATACTGCTCCAAAATCCGAACTCTTTATTGCAAATAAAGCAGAACAAAACAATAAAATTCAGTGGTTACTCATTGAAAGGGTAATTAAGAAAAGGCGTTCAATGAGGGCACATTAAACATATCTGAACATATTACCTACCATCTGCAGCCACAGGGAAGCACACCTTGTTTTTGTTGCCTTGCATTACGCTCGGGTTGCGCACCGAACATGGTTTCGGTAAGAATCAGTTCCCTGCCTAGTTCCTGTATACGTTTATCGATACCTTCCAGCAGCTGACGATTGGTGCAACCCTGGGCCATCAATTTCATTTTCATATTCATCATATGTGCATAGTTGTTCCTGATGACTGAGCCAAACATATTCTAAAAAAATAAAGTTTAACGTTAACATTTGCTGCCCATCCGATTATTCATATAGTAGACAAACCTGAAACTGTCTAATGCCGCGGTTCTGCGCAGCACCCTCGTCATTATCCTTGCTGATGCAACCTTTTCTTTTCTGGTGGCTTTTGCCAGTCGGATCTGCTGGCTTATTATCGTTCCTGTGGGAATATTTCGGAAATAAATAGATATTTTATCACAGCAACAGATAAACTCATTGCAAGTATAGCAGATCAATATAATGAAATTCAGCGGTTACTCATTGAAAGGGTCATCAAGTAATGAGTGCCATTCGGCCGAACACCATCTGGCCAAATGGGTCATTTGGTAGAATTGTTATCAAAAGAATTTCGCAGACTTTTTTGACATTCTAGCCAGGGATGTTTTCGATCACCTGGCAATCGTTTGACTCATTTGTCCATAATTCAGTTCAGAAGACTAACATTGAAATGTTGCGTTCGGCAAAGTTATAGATTAGTGTTTTTCCTATAATTATCACTAAGGAAGCCATATTCTAACTTTCATATACGACGATGAAGCGCAAGTACTACCTAATATCGTTTAGTAGGAGTAGATGGTACTGCATAACACTTTTACGCCGTAAGTATTAGAGTTAGAATATGGCGTCCTTGGTGATAATTATAGGAAAAACACTAATTTACTACAACTTTGCCGAACACTACATTTCAATGTTAGGCTTCTGAACTGAGTTATGCACAAATGAGTCAAACGATTGTCAGGTGATCGAAACATCGTTGATTCTAGCTGCCAATCATCAGAAATATTTCCTTCTGTTTATCATGGGCTATTATTTCTAGTTTGGCCATTCCAGGGATATGTTAGCGCTGAAACTGCCAATATTTTATCAGAAATTTCACCTTCTTAAAATAATAGGCTGTTATTTCGAGTTATACTGATGTGGAGAACAGGGGCAAATCACTGGAGTTTATCATTAAATTTTCGGCCTAATAAACCGCAGTCTTGTATCAGTAGGTATTATTGTGGTAACGCAGGTATATACAACGCCACCAAACACCATATTGCCACAGTCAGTGGTGAATTGAAACATTTCAAGTGGTGAATTAAATTAGTATAAGAAATTAACCGATTGCAGCGCCACGCTATTGCCACTTGTGTTGCCGATTTCAAATGGCCGTTAAATTCCTTACACAGTTTCGGAACTGGACTTGGATGTCTGTTCTCTGTGGTAGGATCACAATACTCGATTTGAGGCTGACGCTCTCCATCCTCGATCACACCCAATGCTTGCCAAATCACGCTCACCCGGGTTTATCCACCTTGCTCTCTGCGCTCCACGCCTTCTCCTGCCAACCGAATCAGTAATGAACACCAACTTTGCAGGGTTGTTGTCCGGCATTCTTGCAACATGCCCTGCCCACCGTATCCTTCCGGCTTAGGCCACCTGCAGGATGCTGGGTTTGCCGTAAAGTGCAGCGAGCTCGTGGTTCATCCTACTCCGCCATACACCGCCGCTGCGCTGCACTCCGTCCTTATAGCACGCGTCGCTCGAAAACTCCGAGTGCTTGCAGGTACTCCTCGAACATGGTCCATGTCTCGTGTCCGTAGAGAACCACGGGAGCATGAAATGGCAGTGTTGCAATGTAGACATGGAAAACTAGGTGAATCAACAAAATTGCAGAGATTCTGAAAACTGCTAAGGGGTCATGCGGATAACTGGAGTATTGGAAGTGTGTGGAAGTGAAAACATTTATTTTCGGACTGGGCATTCAGTGGTTCCCAACTGGGAAATGGAACAACAATCCCACCAGTTTTAAAGCTTTCATTTAATTTTCCATCACAATCTCATCCCGTTACGTCCCCCCTCTCTCCGCTTGTTCAATCCTCCCAGTGCCAATATACATCGTTCGGATCGAATTCCAACTGCTGCTGTTGTTGAAACTCATCCGGTTCCTCTTCCACTGCTGGTTTCTTCTCGATCGTCGGATCCTCTCGGTAGTACTCCGGATTCCACCAGTCCAGCAGGCGTACCCTTCGCACTGGCACGAACACCATCTCGTCCACTATCCGTTTGGAATAGTCGGCCATCTGCAGTCGCACCTTGTAGTTGGTAAAACCTTGGGCTAGGGTTTGGGTGAAGGATTTCACCGTCAGCTGTTCGTGGTACTGCGGCAGTAGATGCATGGTGTTCGTCGTGATGATCAGAATTTGGCAACCTTCCTCCGGGTTTGCGTACATGTCCCGTAGATATTCCAGCGACTCTCGTTGCTCCTGCATCCGAGCCGACTGCGCAGCTCGACTTCCCGGAATCAAACGAGTTTTCAATTTGAAGCAATAGTTCCATCCGGATTTGCACTTGGTGTACCAGGAGAATATGAGCTGCCGGCCTGTCACTCGGTGGGGATCGGTAAAAGCCGACGCAGCGATCCGATTCACAAACGGCTGATAGGTGTAGTACAAGGCTCGAACGGTACGTGCCCGGAGGCCTTTCATCAGTACCATACAGTCCGGCTGGAGCCACCGGGGAAGGTCCACATTCCGATCGTAGTGCTTCCTATAGAGATGGTGCCAAAATTTGGCCGATTGTACTACCTCGGCCGTTTTGCGACAGATTAGTGCAAAACGCCCTACGTCCTCCGGTCGAACGTGCTCCGATATGAGGAACCAGATGTCGATGGTATAGTCACAGTAGGTCACTTCTTCCGGCGCGCCTGCGGTCTCCATCCCACTTGGATCGTTTCTTCGTTGGGTCGTCGTCGTCGAGAGCATTTCTTCATCCAGTACCTCATCGGTCTCGGACGCATTCACGGCTAGGACGTTTGACTTTGGAGCCCGGGCTTTCGATTGACCCGAGTGCGCGAAATCGTATATTGAAAAATCTAAAACAAGCGGGAAGATGTTCATTATTTCGTTCATAAGAGATTGAGACAACGACAACGTACCTCTGGAATTGGTGGAGCCCCTGTTGCTGTTCTTCACCTTAACACAAACGGACATTCCCAGCAGTTCCTAGCGAAAACGACAATCAAACGGCACTGCCCTGGATTTTCCTGTTATGGGCTGGTGCTCTATTTCATAATCCAGATAGAAAACCAACTTGCTTCTAGAAGTGCCTTCTCCAGCGATTGCACCATATACAGATATCGTGTCAGGCAAAAACCAAGATTAAATCAGCTTTGCTGGTTGCTACTTATGAACGTTTAGACTTTCAATAAACCTAGAGTAATTATGTTTAAGCTCAAAACTTAGGAAAGGTCGTGCAAATTCGGAAACTGGTGATAAGTTTTGGGAAGCACAAAGCAGCTAAAAATCGTAGAGAGAATCAAAACACTGAAAGATGACACACCAGCCACAGAGACAGAAGTTTTTCTACCAGGACCACAGTTTGCAGTTTTATATTTATTGCGCAGTTCCCACCCAACTGGACCCTTTCGCAGTTAGTATAAGTGCAGGATCGTGAATAAAACTGCGATTTTGCATCGAATCGTTTCGGTGTCTTCTGCGCACTTATTCAGCACTTTGTAATGCATAAGTGCGCAGAAGACACCGACACGATTCGATGCAAAATCGCAGTTTTATTCACGATCCCGCACTTATACTAACTGCGAAAGGGGTCCAGTGGGGTGGGAAATGCGCAATAAAACGTCAAACAAAAAGTGAGTTCCATACACTGAGGGAAACTTGACTTTGATTCCACTGGCTAATAATCTGGAGTAGATTTTTCCATCTTAATGGCTAGTTTCCACTTCTTGCGTATTTATTTATTGTCGTCGTGGTTGAAACCCGAAGTTTCCCTACACCCGACAATCAAATTTTCTCAAAATCCATAACGTCGGACGTAGTGCGCTGGACAGCGGACCTGGCCCTCTATCCAGCGCACTGTGCCCGACGTACGTCCGACACACTGTTTAGGAGAAACATTGATTTTCGCGTGTCAAAAATTCCGATTTTCAACTGCACGAACCAGGCCCCTGGCATCAATGAAATATATCGTAGCCAACATCTAACTGCCTTATACTCATATTCGTGCAAATTGAAACGAGCGTGTAAACGCAGCTTTTGTATGATGTTGTGAGCCACACATGAAATCACATTCACAATGCGTGTTTGTTGGGTTGCTTTATTCAACTAATCGCATGCTCCTCTAACCGTACTAATATTAAAGTGAGTTTGAAGTGTTTTGTGATCATAACAGGTGGAAAAAATGATTCCAAAAACTAATCAACAAACCAAAATAAACGTTAAACAAAAAATTGTTGATGTTTTCGCATTTGACAGTGGGCGCTATTTATTAGCGCCCAGGACATCCTGTCTACCATGATTCCAATGCATTGATATAGGCCGTGTCAGGGGCCTGGCACGAACCGTCTCTGGAGGAATTCTTGGATGAACATGTGGAGCAATTCCAAAAGAAATTCCTGGAGGAATACCTGAAGGAATACCTGAAGGAAACCCTGAAAGAATTCCTGGACAAAATTCTTGGATGAATGCCTGGAACATATTCTGGAGGAAGAAATCTTGAAGGAATTCCTGGATGAACTCCTGAAGGATTCCCTAGAGGAAATCTGGGAGGAATCCCTGGAGAAGAAACATCTTGAGGAATTTCTGGAGAAATTTGGGAGAAATCTTTAGAAAATTTCGGGAGAAATTTTTGGAAAAACTCCTGGAGGACTTTTCTGAAAAATCGTTGGAGGAATCCCAGAAGCAATTTCTAGGCGAACCTCAGGAGGAATTCCTTGGAGGATTTTCTGGACAAATTCATGGCGGAATCTCTGGTAGAACTCCTGGAGAAATCCCTAGAGGAATTCTTGAAGAAATCCCCGATTGATCCCTGGAGGAATCTCTAGAGGAATTCTGGGAGGACTCCTGGAGAAATTTCTGATGAAATGCCTAGAGGAATTCCCCGAGAACTATTTCTTTAGGATTTTTTGGATGAATCGTCGGAGAAATTTCTGGAGGAATCTCTGGAAGAATTCTAAGAGGAGTCCCTGGAGAAATTTCTGAAGCAATTCCTAAAGGAGTTCCCAGAGGAATTTCTGGAGGAAACTCTGGAAGAAATCCCTGAGGAATCCCTGGAAAATTTCCTAGAGGAGCTCCTGAATCAGTCTCTGAAAGAATTTCTGAAAGAATCCATGCAGGATTTTTTGGAGGAATTCCTGGGGTAATCTCTGGAAAAATTCTTGGTGAAATTCCCGGAGGAGTCCCTGGAGAAATGCCTGGATGAAATCCTAGAGAAATGCTTAGAGGATTACCAGGAATAATTTCTGGATGAATTCTGGGAAGACTTCCTGGGGCATTTTTGAAGGAATCCCTGGAGGATTCCCGAAGAAATCCTTGAAGGAATTCCTAGAAGAATCTCAGAAGGAATTGATTCAGGAATTGCTGGAGAAATTCTTGGAATAATTCGTGGATAACCTCCGGGAGGAATTTCTTAAGGAATCCCTAGAGAATTTTTGGAGACATTCCTGCAAAAATTGCCGTAGGTATCGTGGAGGTATTCCTAAAGAAATTCTTGGAGGCTTAGGGCAATCAAAAAAGGAATTCGTGAAGGAATGCCTCGATCAACCCCTGGAGAAATTCTTGGAGACATGCCTGTTGGGATTCCAGGAGGGATCTCTAGAGAAATTCCTTGGGAAATCTGAAGAGGAATTCCTGGAGGAATCCCTGTATACATTCCATGGTGAATCCCTGGAGGAATCCTTAGAGAAGCTCTTGGAGGAATTCCTGGAGGATTTCCTTGAAGAACTACTGGAGTGCTTTCAGGAAAAAAATCCTGGAGGAATCTCAAGAAGAATTACTTGAGATATCTCACGTTGACTACCTATAAGAATCTCTGGAGAAATTTCTAGAGGGATCTCTAGAAAAATTGCTAGATGAATTCCCGGATGAATCCCTGTAAGATTTTTTAGAGGAATCTATTTAGGAATTCCCAGAGGAATCCTGGGGGAATTTCTGGAGGAATCTCAGGAAGAATTCCTGAAAAAATAATGAGATCAATTCTTTAGGGAATTTAAGGAGGAGTTTCTGAAGAAATCCCAGGAGGAAGTTGCTGAAATTCCAGAGCAAAATTTGAAGGAATTCTTGGAGGAGTTTCTGGAATAATTCCTGAAGGAATCCCAAGAAGAGTTCTCTGAGCCATTTTCAAAATAATCCTGGAAGTTGTTCCCGAAAGAATCACAGAAGGAATTCCCAGGGTAGTCCCTGGAGGAATCTTGGAGAAATTTGTGAAGAAAACCCATGATGAATCCTGGAAGTAATCCCATGCGTAATTCCTTAGTGAATCTCACGAAAGCTTTCTTAGCGAATTTCTGGAAGAATTTATGTAGGAATCCCGGAATAAAAATTTGATGAAATTCATGTTTGCAGTAATTTTTGGACGTATTATTGAAGGAATATTTGGATGGACTCCTGATGTTTTTTTTAAGAAATACCGGGATAATTTCTGAATAACCTCTAGTAAAATTTTCTAAAAGAATTTCTGGAGACATTCCTGCAGAAATACTTCGAATAATTCCAAATGAAATTATTGGAGCAATTTCCTGCGGAATTCTAAATAAAATTTATGTAAAAATCCTTGAAGAAATCTCTGAAGAAATATCTGCAGGAATACCATAAAGGATCTCTGAAGAAATTCCTGAAGGAAACCTCGAAAAGAGCACTAGAAGAATTACTGGAGGAACATTCATAGATATCCCACACAGGAAAAAACTGTTGTGTAATATTACCTGCATCTGAACTGCTGCAATCCGATCAATACGTCGGTTGCATGAATATTACATCGGACGATGTACACATACGAACAAAAGATTTTACATCAAAACGATGTAATCGTACATAGGAATCGTGATTACATTGATTATTTAGTACATCGGAATAAATTACATCGAGTGGGTTGCATTTATTTTTTGCTGTGCAGGACAAATTCCCGAATACATGTCTGGAGGAACCCCTTAATGAATTCTCAAAGGAATTTTTGGAGGAATTGAAGATGGAATCATTGCAGCAAGCAATGGAAAAAATCTTAGAGGAATTACTCATACTAATAGTTTACGAAATTAGAAACAAATTCAAAACAGTAATTTTGATTCCTCAAAATTGCAATGCCTGTTTTCAGGGTTGTGCAGTTTCAGGATGGTCAATGTCGAATGACACTCGCTCTAACCATCACTTCATACGACAAACGCAGTCCATCAAAACATAATCGATTCACGCAAAAGCCACTCAAGCCAACCCTCGTTCAATGCAGAGTCAACCACATCCAACAGCAGCGATCGTCTCTTGTTTTCGAACCACACGATGAAACACCGAAGCGAGTTTTTGTTCTACGCTTTGCATTCTATTCATAGGGCGTGCTATGTTTGTGTTTGCTGCGCCATGCAATACTACTTAACAAATTGACCCTCATCCTGGCATTTTCAGACGAGAGTCACCCAGCAGTGAGTGACATAGCTCTGCGTCGGAACGACGGTTAAGAAGCGTTCGGCTACTCAAGAGATTTGCAGAGAAAGAGCGTGGCGGCGGCAGCCACCGTATCAATACGTTCGTCTCGAATGTGTTCGATAGCAACATAGAGACGGTCGGCTGTAGCGTTGATGGAGGTAGAAGGGCAATGTTGATGTTGCGGCTTTTTTGTGTTATGATGGTGATAATGCACAAGACTGCCTGTTTTCATATTCACATATCGGGCGCCAATCGGGGGCCGAAATCCAATTTTTCATGATTTTGATGCCCGGGAACTTACTTAAAGTTCTTGAAGTTTGTGGAATGAATCTGGCGGGCGTGATGGAACCTGGCACGTGCTCACACCAAGGACCTACGATCAAATCCTAGTTCTGATAAACTCACAAAATTTGGAAGGGACGCTAAGTGGTAACGACGTAGGTCCCGAGATAAGCTTTCTAAATATCTCACTAATAAAGAAAAAAAATGTTATATTTGTGTGGGAGTAAATCATCCCTCGTTGGATTTTGTATTGAGCAGAACCGCAGAAATTGGGCAGCTGTCAAAAGATATCAAAAATGAACTTTGAAATAAATTTTAGATTTAAAAATAAAGTACTAAAACTTTGAAAAAAAAATGTGATTCAGAAAAACGTGTGCTTTTGTATACAATTTAAAAATCAATAGGGTCCTAAAATTAAAGACGAAATCTCGCTTATATTGAATAATACGATCAAGCATGGTATTCTAATCGGAATTGTACTTTACTCGAACTTGAAAAACAAAGGAATAATGAGAAAATTCGAAATAAGTAAAATGGTAAATAGTTCTACTTTGACATTTGAGGTCAACCTTATGTGACTGAGCTCGACATTTTTCGCACTGGGATTTCAAAAATGTTAATGAGCCATTTTACGAGACGTTTTGGATCAGCTGATCGCTCATTTCATGAATGAAAATTTGACAGGAGGTTGCGCCCAAGCCCGTGAGTGTTAATATCAATATCAACAAAATAGACTATTCCTATCTGATGTCGTTTTCGTTTTTGCGGTGGTGCTACACCGGTGTAGCACTTTTGCACCGAAAGTGTTCGTTTTTGATTTTCGTGCTGCACCGGTGTAGCACTTTTTCTGCACCGCTCGGGATAGTGCAGCACTCAAAAATTCGAGAGTGTAGCGGGTGTACACCGTGTCCACCAATCAACGTTTGCAAAGTTGTAAATATTTTGGTTTTTATTCACGCACACCAATGCAACTGCACCGAAAATGTTCGTTTTTGTAGTGAAAAGTGCGTAGCACGAAGCGGTGTAGCACCGCAACAAAAACGAAAATGACATGACATACACGGTGAAAAAAATCACTCAAAGTATGTGTTATACTTATGACACACATGTGATTCAAGAATCACTGTACAATTGCGCTTGAAATGAGTGCCATACTGAAAATTCGCTCAGTTCAAGTCATTCTTGTCAGAATTTTCTTGACACTGCGTACCGTTGTACAGGAATCACACTCGTATCACATGTCTGTCCGGGGTATAAGCTAGGGACGAGACAAAAGGCTAAAAAAATAAAAATTATATATTTTCAACTATGGCTAATAAAAACGTCAAAAAATGAGTAAATATGTACTCTTGAACCATATATTGTGGTATAAAACAAGAATCCCGATAGGACTTTAGGAGCCTATTAAATAATTATTTAGATATCCGTAAAGAACCTAATACTTATGACACACATGTGATACAAGAATCACTGTACAATTGCGCTTGAAATGAGTGCCATACTGAAAATTCTCTCAGTTCAAGTCAGTCTTGTTAGAATTTTCTTGACACTGCGTACCGTTGTACAGGAATCACACTCGTATCACATGTCTGTCCGGGGTATAAAGAACTAAATTTGCATGGTGCGGACCAAACTTCGGTGAGTTCCTCAAGATATGCCTTTCGTTGCGTAATTTGTGAACGATGGTATCACTCAGCAGATCACGCCAAAGCAAAAGAGAAGCGCACTGACAGTTCGTGAGTGCAATGCGCGTTCTATCCGTCACTCAGTGTTCTTTATCTGTGTGTTCAGGTGCTTGTTACCTCTAAATGGCGATTGTGCATAAGTTGTGCCGCTGCTGATTAATTTCGAGGAAATTCTGCTGAAATACGGTAAGTTTTCGAACCAAACTACGCTCCCGATGAAGTTTCCCAGTAGAGGATGGTAATGAGCTAATTTATTCCATCTTGTTTACAGGAATTGAACGGTAAATCTACGATTCAAAATCGAACGCGTTTGAAGCGGAGAGCAAAATCTGCTGCACAAGCTCCAAACAAAAAACAAACATGTCGGTCGCTTACTCCCAGCAGGTAAGAGTGTGGGATTTTTATCCGGCGCACTTGTAAATATTGTATTCCGGAACAATTTTATTGATAATTTCCCAATTTCAGCAACAATCTCAACAGCCACCCAACCCGGGCAATCGCGGTGGCCCCGGCGGGCCGATGAACCGTGGCCAGGGCCCTCCGCCCAGTCCGATGCACATCCAGAAAATCCTGGACGAAAACGCCGGGCTGATCCAGACCATCCAGGACTTTCAAAACATGGGCAAGGCGCATGAGTGTATGTCGTACCATGTGGCGTTGCACCGGAACTTGGTTTATCTGGCCAATCTGGCCGATCCGCAGCATAACATTCAGGCGTTGCTACCGGTGAGTTTCGGAATGGATGGGGAAGCAGCGGAAACGGAAGTAAATTTAAGAGCATATTCTTTAGTTTAGGCTGTATGGGGTAGCCTCTAAGATCCACATAACTAACAAGAAGACAGAGGATCCTAGAAACACTAACATTGCCTGTCATTTACTTTTACTCTTTTTTCCCGGCAGCCCCCTCATGTGCTTCAACATGGCAGTGGTCCTCCAATGCACGGAGTTCCTCCGGGTGCTGCGGCCCCAGGGCCAATGCCAGGGCACGAAGGAGATCCGACTCATGGGCCCCAAGCTCAAACTCCAGGGCCGAACCAATCAGCTGCTCCTGGAGGAGCACCTCCCGGTGGACCGGAGCAGCCTCCACCATCGGTGCCGAACGCTCAGCCACCATCTCAACCACCAACTAGCCAGGCGCATCCGCCGCCTCCAAATCAACAACCGGTGGGTAGTTATCGTGGAGGACCGCAAGCGCCTCCACCGACGTCTTCTGCCGGACAAACGGCTTCTAACCAGGGACCCCCGGTTCCGGGACAACCTGGCAGACCGGGCGTACCACCACAACAAGCCCCGATGCCGCAGCAGAATCAAGGTTATCCGCCGCAACGTGGTCCTTATCAGCAGCATGGGCATTATCCTGGTTATCCACCGCCAAACCAACCCTACCAAGGCCAACCAGGATATCCACCGTATGGCCCTCCGAATCCTGCTCAGGGCTATCCACCTAATGCTCCCCAATCCTACCATCACGGCGGAATGCCTCCAACGACTTCCGGATCAGGTCCACCACAAGGATCTCCATACCCCAGTGCTGGACCTCCCCAAGGACCTCAAGGTGGACCGCAACAGGGAAGCTATCAACAAGGACCTCCTAACGCTCCAGCATCACAACCGCAAATGTATGGTCCACCCGGACAGTATCCGCCACAACCTGCAGGAGGGCCTCCGATGCCTCATGCATATCCAGGCTATGGCAGTCCGAATCCTCCAAATGCCTATGGTCAGCCACCTTCCGGATATCCACCAGCAGGCGGTCAACCAAGCTATCCTCCACCACAACAGCAGTATCCTTCCGGCTACCCATCAAGTCAACCCGTTCCACATGGTCCGCCAACGCCGTCAATTCCAACTAGTGCTCCGAGTCAGCCAACTCCTCCAGCCAGTGTTCCATCAACTCAGTCAAGCGGAGCTCCTACTTACACTAACCAGTCCAGTCCAGCACCCGGTCAAACGTCTTCACCCAGTCCAAGCTCAAATGCTCCACCAGCAAGCGTCTCGCACGCCGCGATGCCTCCAACGACTTCCACCGGATATGCAACGGCAGCTCCCGGAGCTCCGGGGCCAGTACCCCCACAAGCTTACACATCTCCTCCAGCCACTGCTGGACATCCCCCACAGGGTAGCTATCCACAACCGCAAGCTCCACCTGGTCAGCAGCCTCCGGGTCCGCCCCAGTCGTACGGCGCTACACCACCATCAACTCAGCATCAGCAGCCACCCGGCAGTTATCCCCAGGCCGCTCCCGGAGGACCCCAAGGACAAGGACCGCCGCCCGGTCCGGCACCGTATCCTCCACATGGCTACCACCAGCAAGCCTATTCTCCGATTCCGCCGCCACAGGGCCAGTACCAGCAGGCGGCTCAAGGCTACCAATACCAGCGCCCGCCCGGTGGTCAAATGCCTCCGCCAGGACCGCAGGGACCTCCACCGCAAGGAGCCTACGGATACGGCTACGGACAACCGCCCCAGTAAGGAAGCTTCAGACCGCCGATCGGCCCGAGAATCTCAGATCGACAACAGGGAAGCGGGCCTCTTCTCCACTCCGCTCTCAACAAGAGCCCACATAACGAACAACAAAGGGCGCGTGCGCTGGCCACGGGCACACGGATGAAGCTGGATTTGATTTTCTCCGAAGTGAGCGTAGTGAAACGTTTATTTTTATGAGTTTTTTTTTGTGTTTTGCTTTTTGTTTTATCCAAGGACGACGTTGAGCGGAAATCTCCAACTTATGTATTCCAAATTGTCTAGAAGTTAGGTAAGCAAGTTTCACCTATCGATGATATTTCATGTAGTATGTAGTAGGATCGTAAGCAGATTGATGTGTAATGTTGGATTCCATTTATGGTTATAGCTACTTTGTGCATGGAACAAAAAAAATGTATTTTGAGAATCTAATAAAGGCAGTTACGAAACTGATGAGATTGATGTTTTGTTTGCCGAATGAAATGCCATTGCCTGACCGATGGGGTAAGTGCGCGTGTATTCAGCAAGACTATGCTACGGATGAGCACCTAAATGGCGACGTTGCAAGCACCGAAGGTTGTGTGGTAACAGATCTAGGAGTACTTGCTCAGGAGGCGGTTAGCTGGTTTAAAAACAACAAAGCCGCTGGAGCAGATCAACTACCAAGCGAGCTTCTAAAATACGGTGGAGAAGCACTGGTGAGAGCACTACACTGAGCCATTACTAAGATTTGGGAGGAGGAAGTATTACCGGAGGAATGGATGGAAGGCATCGTGTGTCCCCATCTACAAAAAGGGCGACAAGTTGGATTGCGGGAATTATCGCGCGATCACACTACTGAGCGCTGCCTACAAGATATTCACTCAAATTTTATGCCGCCGTTTATCACCGATTGCAAGAGAGTTCGTGGGGCAATATCAGGCTGGATTTATGGGTGAACGCGCTACAACGAACCAGATGTTCGCCATCCGCCAGGTGTTGCAGAAATGCCGCGAATACAACGTGCCCACTCATCATTTCGCAGGGGGTTACGGCAAGGGTATGGTCTTTCGTGCTTGCTGTTCAACATTGCTTTAGGGGGTGTAATTAGGAGAGCGGAGATAAACACGAGTGGAACGATTTTCACGAAGTCCGTTCAGCTGCTTGGTTTCGCTGATGATATTGATATTATTGCTCGTAAATTTGAGACGATGGCGGAAACGTACATCCGACTTAAGAGTGAAACCAGGCGAATCGGATTAATCATTAATGTGTCGAAGACAAAGTACATGGAGGAAAATGGCTCCAGGGAGGAATCACTGCGCCCGCCAACCCGAATTTCTATCGACGGTGATGAAATCGAGGCGGTTGAAGAATTCGTGTACTTGGGCTCACTGGTGACCGCCGACAACGACACCAGCAGAGACATTCAGAGGCGCATTGTGGCAGGAAATCGTGCTTACTTTGGACTACGCAGAACTCTACGATCGAATAACGTTCGCCGTAACACGAAGTTAACTAGGTATCTACAAAACGCTGATTATACCGGTCGTCCTCTATGGGCACGAAACATGGCCCCTACGTGCAGAGGACCAACGCGCCCTTGGAGTTTTTGAACGGAAGGTGTTGCGTACCATCTACGCCGGAGTGCAGATGGAAGATGGGACTTGGAGAAGGCGAATGAACCACGAGCTACATCAGCTGCTGAGAGAACCAACCCTTGTCCATACAGCGAAAATCGGGAGGCTACGGTGGGCGGCTCATGTCATCATCAGGATGTCGGATAGCAACCCGACTAAAATGGTTCTCGAAAGTCATCCGAAAGGTACAAGAAGATGTGGTGCGTAGCGAGCTAGGTGGTGGGTCGATCAAGTAGAGGACGATCTGAGGACCCTTCGCAGAGTGTGGAACTAGAAATAGAGGTGTGCGCCGCCGCGCCACGCCGCCGCCGCCGCCGATAGTTTTTCGGCGCGCCGCCGCTTACGCCGCCGAACTCCAATTTTCCACGCCGATCTCAAAACGCATTGAAACATTATATTATTTCTTATTATTTCAAGCAATTCATTGGAGTCATCTGCATACATAGCAAATGTAAGATCGTTTTCAGCAGTGCTCCATTTTTATGATCCAAATTTGTAACAGTTCTAAACATTTGGAACGCTAAATATAGATCAAATTACGCTCAGTTCCACCGGTAGTTGTTTTAAATTCTAAACTTTGCATGTCGTGTCAACGATGTTTTGAAAGTGAAAAAGTTTATCCTAGAAAAAATCTACGGATTCCGAAGATTAAAATGCTAGTGATTCTAAAAAAAAAGGTTTTTGTCGTGTTCATCTCCAGAAGAGGTGAACTTTCTCCAGCAACTCTTTTGAGGATTCTTCCAGCAATTTCGCCAAGGATTCCGCTAGCAGTTCCTCTGGGAACTCTAGATGGTTCTTCTAGAATTCCGAGAGTTTCCTCCGAGACATCCTCTAGGACAGGGGTTTTCAGGCATTTCGGCTCGCGGTGCACTTTTTGGAAATAAATTGCTCCACGGTGGACATGTTCATTATTGTTTCAAATTTTCAAATTCGTCAAAAAAAAACTGTCGTATTTTTCATAGCAATTCCAAGGGGCGTATGTACTCGTCATTAATTTTTTTTTTTTGTGCAATTTCTCATCGTGATAGGCTGTTTTACCTCACGAAAATCTGTCAGGAAAAGGCCTACTTTCCCGCACCAAATTAACAGTGCTGTAATGGTTCATTACAGCACTGATTTGCGTTGCGTAATGAACCATTACAGCACTGCTTTCAGTTTTGATCAACTTCTTGATACTTTCTGGACGCAGGTTTGAAAATTTGTGACAACTGCACAGCACAACCTGCTATGATCAGATTTTCTTAAACATGGCTATGAACATGAGTATGAAGTTTGATGAAAAAGTTGTGGTTAAAACTATCTCCAGGAAGTAATTTTTGAAACTGCTCGGTGCAGAACTCGATTTTTACAACACTCGTGCTATAAAAATCATCATTATGCACCTTGTTGCGTAAACTACTATTTCACCACTGTCTTACGTTTTTTCCTCACTAACGGAGTGTCTATGTCTATGATGTGACATAGTTCTTGGAAAATTTCAGACAAGATCTTTATAAATAAATGCTGAATGAAATCTTGAGCCGAATTAGTGCTATTTTGTTTTCAAGAACCTTGGTTAAGTCCTTCGAAAATTACCGTATTATTTCTAGTGTGTTTTTTTAATAGACGTTTTTCCAAGACTTTTACTGAATTTCTTAAAAATTTCTAGCGAGAGACTTGGAAGGTTTATTTTCAGAAACTTGGCATATACATATTGACAATATTTTTGATAAATTTCTTCCAGGCACTCTTGTCAATTCGAAAGGAAATTTCTATGAAAATTATAAGCACGTTAACAAAAGAATTCCTGGTTAACTGATTTCGATTGATTCCTTCTCTGGTATCAAGCAAAGCCACAGAAACATTAGTAAGATTTCTTCTGAGAATTGTTTAGCATAACAATTAAAGATACATTTGAAATGCCTTCCATTAGGGGTCGTGCACAAATTACGTCACGCTTTGAGGAGGGGGGGGGGTTCAATAACCTGGTGACCCAAACAAAAAAATTTCAGATCTCATACAAAAAGTGTGACATAGGGGGGAGGGGGGGTTGAAAATGGCCGATTTTTGCGTGAAATAATTTGTGTATCACCCCTTACGAGTTCTTGGAAAATATAATATTTATTAGGAAAGTTTTGGCAATAGAGTTAATAAACTATAGAGGACGAATGTCGCTGCTGTTCTCTTTGTTCTCGTTCGCAAACATGCTGGGTATCTACCTGTCAAACTGCATACTTTTTCGCTTTGACACTGTTGTGTACCAAAATGGAAACGACATCACAGCCCTGTAGCTCGCATGATAGATTCAATATCCATCATGACGATGCTACGGTGGGGCGCGTAAGTTTTATTGTTGTGCTCCCGTTGTTGTCGATCAACAAAGCCCAACGGGATCGGGTGCAAATTAGCAGCAGCAGCGCGATGCTGCTCGCGCGCATCAGTTTTAATATGTAATAAATGTAAATTGTTATCGTTTAAATAAAGTTTAATTGTTTTATGTCCGCGAGTGTTCACGATCATTTGGCCACCAGAAAACCCAAACCTCAGGACATGAAAGTGGCGACGAGGTAGTGTTCGTGATTCGGTTGCCAAAGCCTGCCATCATCATGGCCGTATCACGGAAACTCACGCAGGGAGGAAAGTGAACGGAAATTTGTCCCGATTTTTCCACACCATCATCACCCGGCAAGTGCGCTCCAGCAGAAGTCAGTGCATCCATTCATCCAGAAGAGTGCAATCCGGAAGATGGGCTTTCCTTCCCGAAGTACAGAGCAGCAATATCACTCCAGCGTTCGTGACATCATCCAGACAGCATTGCGGGAGCAGTATCCATCAACCATGTCCCCGTTGTCCGGTTCGACCTGGAAAGTTCTTCCATCCTATTCAGTCATCACCTTGGATGGAAGCAACTCAACTCAATGAACACAGATAAAAGAAGGAGAAACATAACCACATTTCTCAACTGCCAGCATCATCAGTATGGATCACAATCAACCATCACACGCTGCAGCTTCGTCAGTTCTTGGAACACAAGGTCAGTTAGTACGAGGACTACGCTTCTTTCTCCGACGTTCATGAGTTCAAGAGCATCACTCAGTTCCACATTTCAAGCTCTTGTCAGTCGCACAATGCGACACCAGCATTACGATCAAGCACGAATCGTCAATCCAGCAACAGTCTTCGAGCACGAACAGACGTCATCAATCGAAACATCCCATGTGATAGTCATTATTCATCAACCCACAAGATGATCCTGTCGGTTTCAACGGCATCAGTTGACAGCAGTTCTCCACCTGCCCCAGACAGACGACCATCGTTCATCCAGTCGCACGATAGTAAAAGACAGTGTCCTTGGGTTCCTCAACGTTCTTCCGTGGCCAGAAGGACGTACAGACGGTTCCACCAATTTAAGAGGGGAGATGTTGTGTACCAAAATGGAAACGACATCACAGCCCTGTAGCTCGCATGATAGATTCAATATCCATCATGACGATGCTACGGTGGGGCGCGTAAGTTTTATTGTTGTGCTCCCGTTGTTGTCGATCAACAAAGCCCAACGGGATCGGGTGCAAATTAGCAGCAGCAGCGCGATGCTGCTCGCGCGCATCAGTTTTAATATGTAATAAATGTAAATTGTTATCGTTTAAATAAAGTTTAATTGTTTTATGTCCGCGAGTGTTCACGATCATTTGGCCACCAGAAAACCCAAACCTCAGGACATGAAAGACACTTATATCCCTCCCTTTCTCCGCCAGCAAGAGATGTTGCGGCGGCGACGCCAGCGACATTCGTCCTCTATAGTTTATTAACTCCATTGTTTTGGCAGACTTGTTTCATGATTCTTCGCGAATATCTGAAACGATGTTTGCTGGATTCAAGGTTGACACGCCGGCTGGAAAAAATGGAAATTTTGCTCTCAATCCCTTGGAAGGCCTTCCAATAATTCAGTTGTTCTAATTAACTCGAATATTTTTTCATGAAATGTGTAATGAATATAAATTTAAATACGCAAGACTTTCCTGAAGTGCTGCGGTGCACTTGTCATTGCTTCGCGGTGCACCAAGTGCACCGCGGTGCACGATCTGAAAACCGCTGCTCTAGGAGTTTCTCCGGGCATTGCTACAGAAGTTTCACGGGGACTTTTTGTAGTACTTCCTCTAGAAATTCCTCTAAAAGTTACTCCGGGTATTATTTTAGGAGATCCTGCGGCAATTGAGTTTTTAAATTAAGAAAAATGTATCGATTTTTTGATTTTATACGAAAGAGCACCTTTTTCTGAGGCACTATGATTTTTTTTCAGATTTTTAAAACTTTATTTCGGTACCCAAAATCAATTTCAAAGAGATTTTTTGAAATCACCTTTTGACAGCTGGGTAACTGTTTGACAGCTCCACCCAGTACAAAATGCGACGAGGGGTGATTCGACAAATCGCTCCCATGCAAACTTCAAATTGATTTTTAAATAGGTTCCCGGGCACCAAAATTCATGAAAATTTGGATTTCGGCTCAGTTTCGCATGCAGATTCAGAATATGAAATTATCTCAACACCGCTAAAGAAGCCAATTCCTCTAGAAGTTCTACCTGGCAATTCCTTTAGGAGTTCGTCCGGCACTTCCTCAAGGAGCACCTTTGGGAATTCCTCCTCGAGTTCTTCAACGAGTTCATCCGGGAATTCCTTTACACATTTCTACGGGAATTCCTTTAAGAGTTCATAGAAATTGCACTGGAAATACCAGAAGTTTGCTCTGGTAATTCCTCTAGAAGTTCTTCCGGGAATTCTTGTGGAAGTTCTTTCGGCAATTTCTGTAGCAGTTCTTCCTGAAATTCTTCCAGAGGTTTGTTCTAGAAGTTCCTGTGGGAATTTCTCTAGGGGACCCTATCAAAAGGCGGAAACACGAAAGGCGGAATCACGAAAGGCAGAAACTCGAAAGGCAGACCACCTTAAGAGTGTAACGAAAGGCGGAAAATAACATAAGGCGTAATTTTGAAATGGCGGAATCAGTAAAAACCATCGAAACTTATCTGAAAAGGATCCTAGGAAAACTGACGACCTTTTTAAACCGATCACAAGAAAGAGTTGGTGTCTGGCCATTTGGCCAAATGCCGTTTTCCCGAATAATGATCAAAAGAGTTTAGAGCTGCGGACAAAAGCCATGGGTTGCTAAAATTTTCAGTAAACATTTGCTCTTCTTTCAACATAAGCTGTTCTTTTTAGTTTTATTTATTAGGAGTTTTTGACATTCTGACTACCAAAACACATCAGAAATATTTCCTTCTTTTATCCATAGGCTATTCTTTCTACTTTACTAATTTGGGAATTAGGGTTAGCTTTGAAACTGCACATATTTTTATCAAAGATTTTTTAAATCGGCTTCAGGACATTACCCTGAATTCCATTACCCCGAATTCCATCACCCCGAATGCCATTACCCCGAATGAAGTATCCACAAGCCTATCTGGAGACCTGCTCTAGATAATTAACGGTGCACCAAGTAGTAAACCACATTTTCAACAAAGTTTTTTCTTCCTTTTTGCATATGTTATTTTTTCTGGCCTACTAAGGACCTTTTTGGCATTCTAACTGCTAATGTAATCATTATGTATCCTTCTTTCAGTCATAGGCTATTCTATCTAATTGCTCTTTTAAGGAATTTGTTGGCGTTGCAACTGTAAATATTTTTATCTGACATTTTTCCTTCTTTTAATCATAGGCTGTTCTTTCAAGTTATAACTGAATGAAATTTTATCTAGTTCATTCCGGGACGAACAGCATGAGTTTCCTTTGTTCAGAAAAACAGAACATTTATAATTGAGGAAAAAATATCCGGGGTGATGGGTCATTTGGGGTAATGGAGTTCGGGGCTTTCAGCCTTTCAGTGATTAAGTGTTATTTCGTCTCGGAGGAAGTGAATTGACGGTTGAAGGTACGGTTGATACACACTAAAATATGCCTAAAAGGGCAACCTCTTTTTCTAAAGTCGATTCCACTAACTGTGGCATGAATGTTAGAATCACATAAGGCTAATTAAAATTTGCCGGACATTTTGAACCAGCAGAGCAAACGGCCGGCCGTTTGCTCTGCTGGTTCAAAACGTCCGGCAAATTTTTATTAGCCTTATGTGATTCTGCCTTTTGTAATTCCGCCTTTCGTAATTATGCTTTTTGTGACATTCCGCCTTTTGTGATTCCGCCTTTCGTGTTTCCGCCTAACGTAGGACACCCTCTCTAGGATTTCTTCCAGGAATTCCTCCGGGAATTCCTCTACGAGTTCTTTCGGAGATTCCTTACCGATTTTTTTTCGGGAATTACATTAAGAGTTTCAGCGTGACTGCCTCTAGAAGTTCTTCCGGGAATTCGTCTGGGTGTACTTCTGGGAATTCAAATATCTTCGGAAACACCTTTACGAGTTTCACCGGGAAGAAGTTCCCCAGGCAAGATCACTACGAGTTGCTCTATAAGTTTTATCTAGAAGGTGCACTGGGTATGACGGAGTTTCTTCCGAGAATTCCTTTAAGAATTCCCCGGAAGTTCCTCTAGAAGTTCTTCCGGAAATTCCTGTAAAGTTCCTTCAGTAATTCCTTTAGGAGTTCCTCCTGGAATTCCTCTAAGCAGTTCCTTCAAGATATCTTCCGGGAATACATCCAGGAGTTTCCTCAAACGCTCCTTTAGGAGTTCTCACAGCAATTTATCTAAAAGTATCTCGGGGAATTTCCCTAGAAATTCATCCGGGAATTCCTCTACAAGTTCTTCCGGGAATTTCTTCATGAATGTTCTGGGAATTCTTCTAGGAGTTCCATCGAGAATTTCTCCACAACTTCTCTCAGGAATTTAAGTGGGAGTCAGGTCAGTGAAGACAATTGTCAAACAAAAGAGGCACAAAACAAGCAACAAAGAAGGCGCAGCGATTACTCTTTATCCCTACTGGTACAGTGACCCCACAATTTATGAATCGGCAAAAATGACCACAGTTTATGGATCACTCCATTTGATCAACACGGTGATTCATGAATAGTGTACAAAATTTAAGGTGATTCATCGGTGTGGGGTCACTGTAACAGATAATGACATGATCTCGAAATTTTTTTGTTGCAGACAAAACTGTAGCTGAATTTGTTGCGTACTTTTCAACTCGTGAATAATCAATTATTACTAACCCAAAGTCGAAACTGTTCGACGATGGATCTTCAGCAAAGTTGCAGTGTTTACCGACTCGAAGTTACTGTTCGAAAATCGCAATGCAAGGCTTAAAAATATCTAAACTCGTGATGTACGATGTTCATCCTATTATTTTCAAGTTAGGACAAACTTATGTCGCATTGGGTGGATTGTCGCAACAAATATAGGTTGCGACATTGTCATTATTGTTGCGTGATGGTTGAATTTTGATTCACTGGTGGGAGTTCATCCGGGATTTTTTTAGGAGTACCTCCGAGAACTCCTTTACAAGTTCCAATACGACCTTCTTTATGAGTTCCTCAGGGAATTTCTTTACGAATTTCTTCGGGAACTCCTCAAGAAATTCTTCCGGAAATTCCTTTAAGAGTTCGTCCGGGAACTCATCTTGAATTCCTGTCCGAATTTCTTCGGTAATTTATCTATGAGTACCTCCGGAAATTCCTCCGAAAGCTCCTCCGGCAATTTATTTACTAGTTGCTCTAAAATCAGAGACAAACAGACGTAACTCTTTGAGGAAATTCATCAAAAACTTTTGCCCGATATCTTTTTTATGAGCACACTGTCGGCCATGATGGATTTTGATTTGACGTTTGTCTAACACGCACACTACTACACAAATCGCCTGTAATTTATGTTTGCATCATTCAGCAAAGTGTACACTGACAAACGTCAAAGCGATCGAACACTAGCGCCTCAAATGGAAGAATCGCGCAAATCAAATAAAATTTGAATTGATCGTTGAATGCATGTGCCAAGTCGTTTTGAAGAGTGTTACGTCTGTTTGTCTGTGCTAAAAGTATTTCTGGGAGTTGCACAAAGAATGACCAGAGTTTCCTCCGAAAATTCCTCTATGAGTTCCTCCGGTAATTACTCTAAGAATTTCTCAGGAAATTCTTCTCGGAGTTCTTCTGTGAATTCCACTGAGAGTTCCTCCGGCAATTTTTCTAGGAGTTCTTCTAAGATTTGGTTCCGGAATCCTTCCAGGAGTTTCTCCAAACGTTCCTTTAAGATGTTTTTTAGAAATTCGTTGTAATACGAGTTCCTCCGGGAATTCCTTTAAGAGATTATTCGGTAAATCCTCTAGAAGTTCGACTGGGAATTCCTCTAGAATTTCTTCCAGGAATTTCTTGAGGAGGCCATTCTGGATTAATTTTT
Source organism: Aedes albopictus (assembly GCF_035046485.1). Taxonomy (NCBI): domain Eukaryota; kingdom Metazoa; phylum Arthropoda; class Insecta; order Diptera; family Culicidae; genus Aedes; species Aedes albopictus. The sequence goes on from NC_085136.1 coordinate 47,984,892, forward strand.
GCGCAGTTGATAGATGATTTACCATAACAATTATTTCAATAAATTTAAAAAAAAACTAAATCGTAACTATAAACATGTCATTGCATCTTCAACATGATGAGTTAATAAAAAATTAAACAGTGATATTGATTAACGGAATTAACAAAAAATTAAAAATTGTTGCCACGCCGTTTCACGCCGCCACCGCCGGCCAAAAAATTGTAAAACGCCGCCGCCGACCGATTTCAAATCGGCGCACACCTCTAACTGGAAACAAACAGCCATTGACCGAGTAGACTGGAGACGACTCCTACGTACAGCAAAGGACACCCAGGCGTTAGTCTGACCGGTAAGGTAAGTATGCTGCGGATGGCGAGTTCAATTCCCGGTAGGTCTAGGAACTTCTCAAGCTGCAAAATGGTGAGTCGACAAGGAGTCTGGTTCTCACAATTTCCTACCTAAGAGTTGCGTGCTTAGCTGATAGTGCAGCCTGGGCACTGTTATCCTTCTGACTTCAACTAACTAAATTGGTCCCGAGCGCCTGTTCGCCAAGGAGATGCGGCTCAAACAGTGTCTGTTTTGGCATCCACCGGATGAGTATGAAATGCCGTATCGCGTTAACTATACCTAAGGAGGCAGCCCTTTCAGCGCGATGTAGGCAGTGCGACCCCGTTAAGGACAGACTTGTTAAAATCCCAACATGGCCGCCACAATGGCCGACTTTGGCACCTACTCACGATTTTGAGGGCACAAACCTCTTCGTAAACAAAACCAGCGCACCTGAGCTTCTTATTTTAAGCTTATTACAATATAGAATATAGAATAATGAAATGCACTGTTGTTTGAAGCTTACGTCTTGAGATTTGTGCCTCTGAAGTTCTGATGCACTGTTGAAGCGGGATTTCAAGACGTTTGACCTGCTGAAAACCATCAAACATCAATAAAAGCAATAGTAAAGCTAACGGATTGATTCAACGGCAACAGACCCGGCAAAGAATTAAGAACGTAAGAACTGTGAATGAACCCGCACGTGTTGAGAGTGGTTACGTTACATGATTTATGTATGATACTGTGCTTATCCAGCGCAAGGAAGTTCGGATCAATGGCACCAGCCTACTTTCCGTGGAGTACGTTTCGAAATGCCTCATCGCGTACACATTTATTTCGCGTTTTCCATCGCGAAGTGAGAACGCAAGCTCGTTCCAACTTTTAACTTGCTCCCCTCCCTCGAACTACAACATATAAGACACGCAAAACTTACTTGGTCTCGGTTGCAGCTGCTGCCTCTTCACCCGCCGCCTGCTGATTTCGGTTAGGATCGTCCGGTTTCATGGCCGGGAAGAGCAGCACCTCCTTGATGTTGTTGTTATCGGTCAGGAACATGGTCAACCGATCGAGGCCCATTCCCCAGCCTCCGGTCGGAGGTAAACCGTACTCCAGCGCCGTACAGAAGTTCTCGTCCACGAGCTGGGCCTCGTCGTCACCGGCAGCTTTGTCGGCCGCTTGCTGTTCGAACCGTTCCCGCTGGACGGCCGGATCGTTCAACTCCGTGTAGGCGTTGCAGATTTCCTTCTTCATGATGAACAGCTCGAAGCGTTCGGTCAATCCGGCGGCCGAACGGTGATACTTAGCCAGCGGGGACATGATCTGAGGGTGATCGCAGATAAACGTCGGGTTGATGCAGTTCTCCTCTAGGAATTCGCCAACCAATTTGTCCAAGAGTCGGGCGGTCGTCCGCGGTGCAGGGCACTCGACTTCGTGTTTGATGCACAGATCGCTCAGGAATTTGTTCGTTTCCGGAGTGTTGAAGGACGTCGGCGACGGGAACTTGACCTTAAGAATCTCCTCCAGCGAACTGAGCATGGAAATTCGCTTGAACGGAGGAGTGAAATCGATCTCGTATTCCTTGCCGTCCGGTCCTTCCGGGTGGTATTTGATCTTGTAGGAACCATGAATGCTGCGGACCATTCCGGAGACCATCTTCTCGGTCATGTCGATTATATCGTTGTAATCAGCATAGGCCATGTAGAATTCACAGGTCGTGAATTCCGGATTGTGGGTCAAATCGATTCCCTCGTTTCGGAACTGACGGCCGATCTCGTACACGCGATCCAACCCTCCGACGGTCAACATCTTCAGGTACAGTTCCGGGGCAATTCTCAAAAACAGATTCATGTTGAGGTCATTGTGATGCGTGATGAAGGGCTTGGCCGTGGCTCCTCCGGCAATCATGTTCATCATGGGTGTCTCAACCTCGAGGAAGCCCATCCCGTCCAGGAACTGCCGGACGAAGCTGATGATCTTGGCCCGCACCATGAAGATATCGCGCACGTTGTTGTTCAGAATCAGATCCAGATACCGCTGGCGGAAGCGCGTTTCCTTGTCCTTCAGACCGTAGTGCAAGTGCGGTAGCATGTGCAAGCAGGGCGACAGCAGTTTCAGCTTCCGGGGGATAACTGAGAGTTCGCCCTTCTTGGTCTTCCCGGGATATCCCTGAACACCAACGATGTCACCGCGGCGCAAACGGGCTGTGTCCTCCACGAAGGCCTGTAAAAAATAAACATCAATCGCTTAGAAAAAAATCACAAGCCCACATAAATTTTTGAACATTCCTTTTTTTTCGACTAGTTTCTCAGAATCTAAGTATCTATCAGTAGAATACCTACAAGCATAAATTTATGATTTATCGTTTATTGGAAATAATGGCAAACTCTTTATAGTAATACCGGAAAAATCTAGAACTAACATTAAGGACACATTGCTTATATGCATAGAACTTCCACATGAACTTTACTTTCCTACTTCAAAGATTGCTGTTGGCATAAATTTCTCTTCTTTTCCTGAACTGCGTACACTGACAACTACGAACTTGATTGGTGTTCGATAATGGACTGAAGATCTGTTGATAGTCGTCAATCAGATTCTGGAGAGTAACAGGAGCTTTTGTTGTAACCTGACTCGGATGTCGCTACGTCCGAGACAAGCACCAATCAGTTGGTAAATTGTCTTGCATTGAAATCGAAATCCTCACAAGTAGTGTTCACTTTACCTCCGTGGCTAATAATGTGTTCTGTTTCTTCTTTGACCAGTAATAGACAGTGGAAATCTTGGTGGAAATGCTTGTTGAAAGTGAGGTTTGAACCACGTACCGACTGTACCACTTCTCAGAGGTGAAATCTTGTTGATGTTCGTCGCCAAGGCTTCGGAGGGTTTGCCCCGGGTTGCAGGGGGTTCATTGCAGGTATTCCACCAAGTATAACTTGCCAAAAATCTGACATTGCTTTGAAATCATGTGGTTCATAGCTAGATATGTTGGTTTATTGAAAACCAAATTGGAAATGAATCTTCTGGGTCATTAGTCTGCTGGACAGTGCAAAGTCAGTGCGTTTTTTCTCAGCTTTTCCATACTGACACCTTATTTGATCACTGGAAGGATAATCTGTATGTTGACAATAAGGTTGTACTTCTGAGACAAAGTCAACTTCCCTTTGATAAGGGTGCCTTCAACAAGACGTTACATTAAGAGGCCGTCTGTAGTGTGAATAGCAGCTTCAAAAGTTAAATCAAGCTAATAAGTCCCGTTGGACCAATCTACCGCCGAATCAAAATGGTAACGTGTGTCAATATGCTTTGTTCGCTTGCTACCGTCGTTGGATTTCAGCATCGCTATACAGCTCTGGTTCTTTCTATGGACGATCACCGAAGCGGGAACTTTGTTGCCTACGTCCTTCAGTAGCCTCAGCAACCACATAACCTCATGATTATAAGGCTCGGATAGTGTCACGTATTCAGTTTCGATCGACGAAAATGCGACATACGGTTGCTTACGAGCTGCCCAACTCACTAATCCACCTTTCCAAGCCGGTGTTGGAATTTTGGTACGCCTTGGTAACTACCAAAGCTTTGTACGCTTTGCGATGTCCGGATGATCCCAGTCACACCGACACGCAACTTTCACAATGTAGGACCTTTGGCTCAAAAAAAAACTGTCCAGCGGATCAAATAGTGCTTCACATCTCTAAGCTACGTAGATGCGGCAGTTCACCATCTTGCCAGCAAGATGCTTCCGAACTTTTTTTTTTACTTTGCTTCGATTACTATCAGCGTATCGTCCACTTATAACAATATGAACGACTTCTTCTTCTAGCAGGTTCTCAGAAGTTTGATGACGGTCTAGAAACCGATCTTTCGCTGTCGCTAGAAGCACTCTGTTCAGCGGTAGTCAGGGATGAGAAATGTACTGGAAAAAGTATTTTTGCCATCCCTGGCGGTAGTAAGCTATGATTTTTGGCTGACTTGTGTGAGCAATTGTGGTATATATTGTTAAAGCTGCTTCCGTTGTTTTGAGGTGGTAGTACTGACTATTATTTCTTGGTTTGTTTCTGCCATCTTCGCTTTTTTTCGTTTATTGTGCTTTTTCGCCTTAAGGACTACTCTCATTACACCGTCCTGGGACCGTCTGTCAAAATGAACGTAATTTAACCTCACTTGTTACAAATCAGTTAACAAAACACAATATAACAATAGCCTCCGGCTCTGGGAGCTCAGTCCAGTTGTTGAGCAATGTGGTTTTTCAAACTAGCTACACGACCGGCCAAGCTGCTTGTTTTGTTGAATGCTGTTGCTAATTCATTTTTTATTGCGAACATCTGGATCTTGAGCCCTTCGAATGTTTCACGGTTAAAGGCAAGCTTTTGTTGTTGCAGCGCGAGTCTGTGTGTGACTTCGGTGTAAGAATGAATTTGTTTCGCAAAACGCTTTGTTTGGGGCTCCTCCTCTTGGTTCGACCTACTCTGGAGTTGCTGAGGGCCAAACAACGGTCGCAACCCCCTCTTTCCTTCCACCCGGGACGGGACCAGCCTTTTCAGGCTCACCCTTCCCAGCTTTCCGAGACGCCTGGCTGGGGTCCGACTTGCCGGCATTACTGCCGACCTTCGGGATTAGTATCCGCCTAGCCTTGCGGGCACCGCCAGACAGCTTCTCATCTGACGGATGCCTCATCCGCTTCTGCGAGTGCTTATCAAAAGCAGTCGCATCGTCGCATCCGCCACACCTTTTGAGCTTCTCGCGAAAGTGAAGGCCTCCGTCTGGATAGACTTCGTGACCTTTTTTTTTCTTTTTAGTCGTGAATTTTAACTAATGCTAATTCTTTACACCGAGACTTCGTAACCTTTGCTTTTGCCGCTTCTGCTGCTGCTGCTGCTTTTCACGAGTCTCTCGTGATCTTGCTTGACATCGTCTATCGACTTCCGAAGTCGCAACAGGGTCGTTTTAAGGTCCTTGCTAATGCTGGACTTCAAGGATGCATAGTCGATGATTTTGCCAAGCTGCAGCACAGCCACCTCCATTGCAGATAGCCCGTCTCAATTTTGGTTGATGGCCGGGCCCTCATCAACCATGCTCCGTCCACTATCTCCGCCGGCAGGCTAGCAGGGGAATGAATCGTAGCTCAGACGCTGGCATTTCGTGCATAGCTTCCTGCTTCTGCCTCCGCACTTCTTAACGGAGACATAGCCAACCAATTTCTAGCGAAGGGGTCAACCTCATCACTACTTTAACTAGATTTTGATCACTCGATCACTCATTCCTCGGTACGAGTCGCTTGACACCTTGAATTGGGGTTAGTAGTCCTATTCTTAGCCGACAACTACGCGGCTCGCTATCAGGGGGGTCAGGCCCGGGAGGGACTTTGATCCTGCTGCCTATGCCTAGAGGCTTTTTCGTAACAGGCATCTCTTTTTCGGTCTAAGAGTTTGAAAGGTTAATCAACGGTTGATCGTGCAGACAGGGCCTTGATTACAGCTGACTTATCGTTGCTTGGATCCATCAATCGAACGTCTTATGATGCAAGGAGTATCCAACAAATTACAATTTATCCGATGACTTCGGAAACGACCATAGCTCCATATGACGTTAACTTATGGTTATCCTTCTACAAGAGACCAGGGAACTCCTAACTTTGAAGATTGTATCGCTGCAGCTTATACACCAGGCCATCGTGCCAAATGTTGTCGAAATCTTTTTCGATATCCAGCAAGGTCAAGGACTTGTTCCCGCATGCTCAGGTTGGTTATTTTAGTCAGTCGGGGCACGGTGGATCGCCGCGTCGAAAGACAAACTGTTCCTCGAGTAACATGTTACTTTGATCGGTTGCAGTAAGCAGCAGTTTGTAGATCGCTTTTCAAAGTGTTTTGATGATACTGAGAGAAGGCTGATGGGACGATAGCTTTTAGGGAAGGAAGCATCCTTCCTTGGCTTTCGAATGGGTATGACTTTAGCTGACTTCCACGACGAGTGCATGTTGCTATGGATTGCATTTGAATGAAATTCAACTCCAAGATATCTACCGAACGAACTTCAATTCTGGAGATTTGAATATCAGAAAGAACTTGGAAAACGATACAACAGAATAAAGATCTCATAAGCGAGCCCATACTCACCGCTTCGCTCTCGTACAGCTTGGCGTTGGCCATCACTTGTAGCTTGACACCCTCGCCGCGCAAGTCGTAGAAAATCAACTTTCCGCCGGACTCACGGATGGCGTGAATCCTACCGGCCACCGAGAGCGACTCCTGCTCCAGCATGTCACCATCCTTTAGCTGTCCGTACCGTTCGATGAACGCCTCCAGCGAGCTGCTCACGTGGAACTTGTGCGGATACGGGTGAGTCGCTTCCGACTTTTTCAACTCCGCCACGGCGGCACTTCGCAGCTTGAAATACTCATTCGGCGAAATTTCCTCCTCGTTCACTTTGGCGGCTGCCGCCGCTTCCTGTTTGGGCTTGGCGCCGTTGGCCGGAGTGGCCGCCGCCGCCTGTTTGTCCTTTTCCTCCTTCTCCTTGGCCTTCTGTTCCGCCTTCAGACGGCGCTTGAGCTCACTGAAATCGATAAAAAAATGATAAGAGAAAAATTCTGATGAAATTCCGTCCGGGAAACTGTCACCCCGGATGACGCACGCTTTTTGCCGGGTCGATTTGAGTCGCACTATCTCGCTGGAGCAGAAAACTGATGTCACTCCAGGTGTCACCGGAAAGGCTTTGTTTACTAAACAATACGAACGGAAAATTCGCCCAAAAGATAGCATTTCCTACAAGAATCAAAATCTAATCGATTCTAATTTACAAATTCTTCCTAAATCCTACAAAAACCACACTTTTTCTACGCAAAAACACGTGCACTTTAGCCTTTTTTCCTCTCGCCGATTTTGCAGCAACTTTGGCATTCGGCTTGTTTCACCTCCGTCCCGCACGAACCCCACTCTCCCCCGGGGCACAACCCTAAAAATACCAACACATCCCGTTCGACGTGGAAAACCCAACCTTTCTTCAGCGGCAAGAAAAATCACAAGAACCACTTACTTTTTCGATAGTTTTTCTCCAGCTGCTTCCGACATGATGACCCGGTGCGGAGACTCTTGCCACTTCTAGATTACACACACGAAACTGTTGACGATTTTTCGGAAAGAATTTTTTCAGAAGCAGCCAGCTGCAACTCGCGATCGACGTTCGACTGTGCGCGAGGCGAAAAATGCGGTGAGTCTGCTGCTGAGTGCTGCTGGCGGCGCGGTTTCGCACGAGTTTTGTTGCTTTGCTCACTCGCACGCACTGTGAGCAGTGCGATTGACAAGCGAGATGGCACCAACACAAACGTAAATGAGTGCCGGCGCTCTCACGGTCATCGCTTGAGCTAAACACTGAAACAATTTTTCTGTTATAATATTTCTAGCGCAAGTTTTCAGAAGGTCCTATCCTATTAGGCCTATTGGTCATTATTTCAAAATAATGTTCGCAAATAACAAACTCTTATCACGAATTTTATTTTAATTTATTTATTTATAAAGCATAAGAAAAATCCCGATAACCTCTACTGCTCCTCCCGCAGCACCTTCTTCTTGGTCTCCGGCACGTACGGGACGTTCTTCTTGGAGTTCTTCCGTACATTCTCCTCCTTTCGCTTGATCTTCTGCTTCTGCTCCTGCTGCTTGCGCCGCTCGTTGTACACCACCTTCGGCACGTGCCGGTGCTGGGCGATGCGCCGTATCTGCGGATGGGCGGCAAACTTCTCCTTCAGCGCTTCGTTGTACTTGAAGGCTTGCTTCTCACGTGGCTGTAGGGCACCCAGCTTCTCCGACGCCCGGGCTTTCCACAGCCGAACGTTCATCTCGTCCGATCCGGAGTAGATGTACTTGTTGTCCAGCGACCACCCGATGCACGTCAAGTGCTGCATCCGCTTGGTGTGGTAAACTTCCCGGCTTTTGGCCTTGTGTGACTCGAAGATCCGGATGGTCTTGTCGTAGCTTCCGGACACGAACTCTCGTCCCGTCGGGGCGTAATCGACGCAAGTCACGGCCGACGTATGGCCATCGTGAATCTTGAGCGGATTCTTCAACCGTCGGGTATCGAACGTGTACAGATTGTAGTCCTCGCTGGCCACCGTGAAGAAGTACGCCTGCATGGGGTTCCACGCCAGCTGATTGGGCCGCAAGGTCATGACAATCTTCCGCAGAGGTTTCACCTCCCGCTGATCGTAGAAAATGATTCCGCGATCGCTGCAGCAAGCCGCCAGTATGGAAGTCTCCACCGGATTGTACTTGACGTCGTACAAAGTGTCCACACCCCACTGGAGAGTTTTGATCGGGGAATTGCGGGTCTCGTCCCAGATGTTGCACGTCTCGCCACAGGTCGCGAAGAACGGTTCCTCGTAGTTGTGCGAAATCGACGTAATCACCGTCTTGCCCAGGATCGTGTTCAGCGGTTCATGCGTATCGTCCTCACTGTCCACTATGCCAGAGTCCCACATTTTGATGGCCTTGTCGTCGCCGATTGTGAAGAACCTGCGAAAAAAAACTTCTTTTAATTGGGTTTTTATTTCTTTTTTTAACTTATTGATTTTTAATTTTATACGAAAGAGCATCTTTTTCTGAGCCACTATGATTTCTTAATTGTTTTTTAAACAATAAAATCAATTTCAAAGAGATAATTTGATATCACCTTTTGACAGCTGGGCAAAATTAATGGTTTTCCGCGTCGCATGCGGAAGCGCCCCCATAACCACAGCTGTAATAAGGCATGTGCACAGAGAAACAGGCGTAACTCTTAGAACAAATTTCATTGAAAAACATCGTCATTGAAACAGAACCGCCCAATGCTAAACGTACTGTGCTTGGTCGGGCCATCAATAGGTGGCAGAAGTGAGGAAACCTCAAACAGGAGCAAAAACGATGCCAGCGCAGCGAGTGGTCAATCAACCTACTACCGAAAATTTGAATCAACCGTTAAAAAAGTGATCGATGTTAAGCGAGCGGAGTGTGGCGTCTGTTTCTCTGTGGCGTGGGTATTCAGTATGACCATGCGTATGGTAACTGATTCGAATCCCGGTTAGTCCAGGAACTTTTCCTAAAGAAAATTTCCTTGACTTCCATTTGGCACAGAGTATCGTGCCTGCCATACGATATACACATGTAAAATATAGAGGAGCAAACTAAGAATGACTAATTTCTACACAATAAATGCATGGCTTACATTTTCCCTTAAACCTAAATTTGTAAACCCCAATTTTCGTCTTAAAAATATCCTATCCCGAGTCCTATCCTCAATATGTTTCGGATTCGCTAATGATTTTGTGAGGATGTCCGCCGCTTGAAGGTCTCACGCCACGTATTCCAACTTGATGATTCGACCTGTTCCCAAAAAAGTGGTGCCTGATGCGCTTGCTACGTGCTGAGTAGCCAACTTCACGCTCCTCCAAGTTGATAGCGCTCTTGTTGTCACAATAGATCACCAAAGCATCGTTCATCCCATCTTGCCATAATTCTGCAAAGTGACGTAAGCGACATTGACAATTACGGCACATTTTTGGTTATTGCGCATCAAATGACTGGTCGTTATCAAAGTTCCTTCCATGGATGCCAGATTACGACTAGATCTTGCATTCTAATATAGCGAGCTATTATTTCGCCAGATACCAAAAGACGTCGAAATTTCGACCGTTGGAGGATTGCGTCAATCTTGTCTAAGAGTCAGAGATTAGTCCCAAATCTTTGTGCTTTGATAACGGACAGGAAAGATGCAACCCTCATAACAGCGATCCAGGGCTGTACCATCTACGAATTTGTGCGACTTGCTTAATGCTAATGCTAGATACCAAAAGACGTCGAAATTTGGAATGTCGCTTACGTCACTTTGTAGAATTACGGCAGCATGGAAATCGAACAGGAAACCTTTCCACCACATGGCCTCTTGCGTTGCATTTGACATACATGGCTCCGCATCGGTTGTCATTACTGCAACGGTAGATTGTCGCTTCGAGTTCCGCTGACAGCTCCACCACTCTGCAGGAAAATAATATCTGCTAACCAATCGTCTTGTATCGGGATCGTTTCCCCCAATAAATTGTAGTCCATAGACTAGCTCTCGGAATGGAACATCTTTCATTTTCCCTTTTTCTTCTCCGTTTGCAGGACACATTACCTTCGCGAGCCGCTGGTTCACGCCCAGGGGAGTAGGAGCATTATTACAGTCGATCATGTTGAACTTCCTCAACAGCTGGTCGATATAGTGAACCTGGTCGATTGCCAAGGCGCCGTCCGATCTGGTTAGCCGTCCCTATCAACCAGATTCTGTCCAGCTTCCGGTTTCATACTTTGCTGGCCTGCTGGTCGTACAAACCTTTCTGCAGCTTGCCCTGTCGTCACGAAACCCTTCTAGCTGATCCATAAAAATATCCTCATCACCCGAGACATTTGGTGCAATTCGAGCTCCAGCTTCGCCGCCAATGCAAGGAGGTAACGCACTGTTACATAACGAATGACGGGAGAGTACGTGTCCTGGTAGTCAACCACGCCATTGACTTGCGAATAGCCTTTGATCTAGTCGCGCCTCATACCGTTCGAAGGAGACATCTGCGTTCGTCTTGAGACCCACTTGCTCTTCAACGCCATCCATCCTGGAGGTAGATTGACCAGACGCCTTATGTCCTGTTCGCTCAAAGCACGGACCCTTATTCTCCATCGCGTTAATCCATCGATCACCATAAAGTCGGTCCAATACTTCCTACAGGCTGATCTCAATTATGTGGACAACATGCCTAAGTTTGCTGTTCGTGACAGACGCGACGGAATACTTGCCTGATGTCACTAAGCGTTGTCAGTTACTGTGCACAGAAATTTGTTGTAGACCAACATCTTCTTCTTTGGAATGTGACGGGAGCACGCAAGGAGGATTTTGCGTCACACTTCTTCCTATCTTCCAAAAACGCAAAGATGGAACAGATTCAGTGGCGCGAGAAAAAACATTTCCAACGATGTTTCCGCGCTGCCCTTGGTCGGAGATCGAATGGAAAGTAGACTACCGTGGATGCAGCGAGCGATGCAGCCTCTGTCCAAAAACGTTTATCGAACCTCCAGTCCGCCAGCAAACATCGTGCCTTCTCCTCAATCGTCCGATTCATCCGCTCTGATGACCCATTCTGCTGCTGATTGTATAGACGAGTGCACCGATGAACATTGAGTTCATCGAGCCTGAAATTTTTTGACAGCACAGCGGGGTCGACTCTCAACAACTTCTACTCAGAGATGCATCACCAAAATGCGCTAATAATTGTTTTCTTCGATTTCTTATATGAATTTTCTTTTAAACTGATGCTTATGCATGTAGTTAATGCCCTAGCCCATATTTTTACAACTTTATCACGAAAACTAGATGCAACAAATTAAATAAATTTTCAGCTGGGTAGAAGTTGTTGAGAGTCGACCCCGCTGTGGTGTCCGTGTCAAAATTCGCGGCCCGAGTGAACTTTCCGCGAGCGGTGCACTCGTCTATGTAACAATCCGCTCGTGCCGTATTCCACTTTTCTTCAGAAAATCGAAATACGGCTAGCCTAGATACTCCATTATCAGTTCTCAAGCATTTGATTTTCTTTCCAGATTGGTTTTCGACGTAGACCTTGAATTCTTGAAATGCACTGAACGCATCCGCCTTGGATTTCAGGAAGTATGCAAACGTCATCTTGGTAGCATCCTTCGCTCGAACTCCAATCGATTTGAACGGCAGCTTTCGATGCTTCCCTTCGGCGCATGGCACACAGCTCGGCATAGTCGATCCATGGATTTCAATACCACTGGCCATGCCATCGTGGTTAACCTCTTGACACTGTCGATGATGGGATGGGCCAACTGTCGATGCCACAGCTCGAAAGCTCAACGAGTTGCAGTCGGTACAAACCATCCATCTCTTTCGCCGTGGCAATGACGTCGCTTGTTGACTCGTGCTCAACTTTCGAGATAAACGTGATTCGATACCCTTTCTTGCAAATCTCGCTCACACAAAAGAAGTTCAGTGTGATTGATTGATTTGTCTTTATTTGAGAGACTTTCAGCCCTTGGCTGGTTCGTCTCTCGTTCAGTTCAGTGTGAGATCTGGAACACACAAAACGATATCGAGATCGGTGTACATAGCTTCTACACTGGCAACAAGCTTCACGCTTCCAACTGCCACCACTGGGATTGTTACGGGTATAAATATTTGTTACAATTAAATATAAGACGAAATAATTGTTAAATGTGTTATGTATTCTATATTCGTGCGTTCTTTGTGTTATATGTTTTATTTTAACTTGTAAATATTCCCCGAGTTTTAATACACATTTATAGGGTTCTGGAAAAATAGAGGCCCATGAAATGCAATCCAATATTGATTGCCAACTTTCAGGCCATTTCGGGCAGAGGTCAAATACTAGAGACAAAAACCTTTCCCTGCCACGGACTTCAAGTTATTGAGCTCAAGTGTCGAAACTCGAAACGGGATGCCCGATTAGGATTAATTTTCCTAGCCGAAACCACACAGCATCAAAGACTGTGAACTAAAAGGCAAACTGCCAACTAAAATACAATTCCAGGATGATTGATGGGCCCAAACTAATACATGAAACCTCGTCATACTGTGATCGGAAAATGTTATCCATCTGGATAACAGGGCACATTTATGTTATGTGTTGTGCTGCGTCAATTTGTGATGTTCCTAATTTGTGCATTTGTAAGGTTCTATGTGTATCGTGATATGTTAATCCTTGGTAGTAATTAATTTCTTTTATTTTTGTAACAGGATCTCTACAGCATTGATCATGTAGATTCATTATTTACTTGATTCATTTGAAGGCTCATGCGCCATTAAGCATAACGGAGCGAAGTTCATTTGTAATTTGTAATTTGTTGTTTTATTGTAAACGATAACCTTTTAGTTGTTACTTTACATGAGGTCAAGGATTCTGGCATAGGAAACATTTTTGAGGAGCAAAATAAAACTAACAAACTAGATCATTTGAAATTATTATTTTTACAATCTCGTTTTGTTTTCTTAAACCGCGTAGACTGATTCAGACGAGTTCTTGACCTTTTGGAGAGCCGATTGCGATCTTGCTCCAGAATCCAGGATCCAGCTCTTCTTCTGCTGCACCGGCTTATGTAGTGCCAGTAACGTCGTCTGCTTATGACGACTAGAGCTTGCGGCTTCCCTCGATTTCTGTGGGAATCGGTGCGAACTGACCTACCGGCTCGCACTTAAAACAGTGTGGGGTTGACTTCTCCAACTTGTTGCTGTTCCTTTTGCGTGCCTGCAACGCTCCGGCAGAATTTCTTGCGGCAGAATCTCTTGCGCAAGTCACATCAAGTGGGAACTTCAACTTCACTACATCCGCCGTTAATTGAACTCCAGATACGTCGAGCGAAAGCCACTTCGAGCTTGTGGCTTGTGGACATGATCTCGTATCGTCTACTGAACCAGGCTGTAATTATATGGTTCTATGCTGGGGCAAATATTCGCGTTCAACGCGATGTCAGTACTCTCTGGAGGGTCCACCACTTGCCATGTTCCTTAGCGGATCATTACCATCCGCATTGGCCAATGCCCACGAAACGTAATTTTCGCGTCTTCTCAATTTTTCCACCGGTATGAGAGACATACCACCGCCTGGTAGCATCGGAACAATATCCGCATGTCGCGCATGTCCTCCTCCAGGCTGCATTCCGCTGACGTTCTCACTGGAACTTGGCCTGCCTCTCTTCAACTAAGCGTTCTTTGAGCATTTCCACTGTTATTAATTGAAGGGCTTTCTTTGCCAGCCATTGCATGAATTTGTATATTGCGCAGCAAGCACAATGATACACTATGCCCAGGGAGTTGAGAAAATTATCCCGACCGGAACGAGAATCGAACCCGTCGTCTCCGTAGCGGCGATTCATTGCCTTAACCACTAGGGTAACTGGCGACCAGAGTAAATGTACGCCTCGTGTTGGAAAAATTATCTTTTTGTAACTCGTCCTCCTCTCTCTCTCTCTCTCCTCTTCTTGGCGTAACGTCCTCACTGGGACAAAGCCTGCTTCTCAGCTTAGTGTTCAATGAGCACTTCCACAGTTTTTTAACTGGGAGCTTCCTCTGCCAATGATCACTTTTGCATGTGTATATCGTGTGGCAGGCACGAAGATACTCTAAGCCCAAGGAAGTAAAGGAAATTTCCTTTACGAAAAGATCCTGGACCGACCGGGAATCGAACCCGTCACCCTCAGCATGGTCATGCGGGATACCCGAGCGTTTACCGCCTCGACTATATGGGCCCTTTGCAACTCGTATGGATTTTTTTATGAATGGCCCATTAAACTTACCTAGATCCATCGTTGGAAAACACAATCCCCCGCACGTATCCGCTGTGGCACATGACGCTCTGCACGCACTCCTGGTTCGGAACGTCCCACAGCTTGACCTCCCCGTCGTAGGATCCGCTCAGCAGCAGTGACAGTGACTTCGGATGTTTACCCAGCGCCGAAATGCCATCCTTGTGCCCGTCCAGATTGCCCACGAACGGCTTGGCAAACACCCGCTCCAGCTTGGTGGCATTCAGCGCCCGCACGTACTCGCGGGCCCCCTCGAACGGGTGCAGCGCCGTGTCGTAGTTGCGGAACACTTTGTGGATGTCTTTCTTCGTTTCCCGGACGTAGTTGTCCGGGTTGCGGCTGATCACTTTCACTTTCATTCTGCGGTGGAGTTTTCAGCTGGAAAACACATGGAAAACTGGTGGAAAATCGCGAAATTTGTGAAACGCGCAGTAAAAGTTGCGAACGGTTTCGAAGTGAGCGAGGTAAACAAAAACACGCGTTGAGGGGTGCGAGAGCTGTCAGAGCGAAAAGTGGACGGCACTCAAATTTGCTCTTGGTTACTCACATCAATCATGAGAGCAAGTTTTCGGATCTTTTCGTTTTTTTATCAACACAACTCTAGCATAACATTCAAAAAGAATCTATTTGCAAAACGCATGGCAAGATGGATCAACCTGTCTGAGAAAACAAAACGAAAGAAAAAAAACGTGTGCAGAACTTTTGAATTTAATATGTTATTTATTCTGAGGGTCTGTTCCAATTGGCGAATTAAAATTCTTGATTGAATTTAAATAAGGGCGCAAGTAACATGAGCGAGTTCTCTTCATCGACTCTCTCTTCTTCAAATTAAAGTGACAAGATGCAAATACGGTTGAACTTTTTGGTCATAAATCGCTACACTGAAAGGAGCCTTGCAGTAATGACAAGCACAACAATGTTTTTAAATTTACCATGGCAAAACATGATCATCGACTTACCAACGCTTTTTGTGTGCGTTTTGTTCCTTCTCATATCAACCGGTTCGATAGCTGAGTGGTAGCGAGCGAGCCTGGTGATGTCAAGATTCTTGGTTCGAATCCGGTTGCCAACAGAAACTTTTTTTAACTGAAAATCGAGTCCATGGTAAAATTGAAAACATAATTCTGTTGAATTAAAACGAAACTCAGTCTGCACAAATTTAGTGGCGTTGTGCATTTAAATTGACCCTCAGAATAGTAATTTTCACCACAAGCCGCCGTTCAGTGTAGGTTTCGATGCAATCTAGCGTTTAAATGTAAAAAAGTTCGATTGAATTTGCATCTTGTCACTTTAATTTGCAGAAGAGAGAGTCGATGAAGAGAACTCTCTCATGTTACTTTCGCCCTTATTTAAACTCAATCTAGAATTAATTTTTACTTAAATTTGACATTTCGAAACTTAAACTTGACAGTTCTCATAAGGAAATAATTATCGAACTGTCAAGTTTAAGTGACAATTAATTTTAATTGGCTTTTTTAGTGGTGTTGAGATATTGTGCGTTGCACGAAAAAGGCAATTATGGCGACTACTTTCCAAGGCCTTCAATGATGGTGGAAATTCAATCGCAGTGCAAATACCACGTGCTACCGCAGCAGTCATCACATAACCCGACCATGTGGCGACCTTTTTGCAAAAATTATCAAAGAGCGCTATGATGAAAAATTTGAAAACAAGTCTGTTTCCTTAGGGTCTGTGTCAATTGGCGAATTAAAATTAATTTTCACTTAAACTTGACAGTTCGATAATTATTTCCTTAGGAAAACTGTTGTGACGTCTTGAATAATCAAAGAGATTTTCAATTTTACTTCTGTTTTATTCTAAAGTCACTTATAAACTAACTTTTACATTTTCAATTTCTGGCCAGCGATTGCTGCGATTGAAGTTTTATTACATGGCAACCGTCGTCAGGTCAAATCGCGGTGTGTGCCATGCTGCAGGCAGTGGTGCCAATACACCACAACTACTCCCCCTCAAGATAGCGCGGTGGGCGCACTTCTCGATTCAATCTGCTCACGTATGTCCAATCCGATCGATGATGATCAAACCGAGGCAGCTCGAATCCTTCAACTTCGTCGACGAAATCCTCTTCGTAGAACTTGTTGTCACTTGAATCATTCCCTTGATTGTCCTCGTCTTCGAAATTGTCGTAGGGATACTCCAACAGTTGATGGCTTCGTCGCTTGATGCGTTTTGAACCCACGGCATCGCATTCGTACAGAGCAGCTCCAAGCTTCCTCACCACAGTTGCTCGAACCCAAGCAGGCTTCTTCGGGTCACGGTAATCTCTTGCGTAGACAGTATCACCTACTACGAACGCTCCAGTTCCATCCGAATTCACTTTACGCTGTCGTCTGCTACGATTCGTCTTCAGGACGTCGAACTTCAACAGCATTCCCCTTCTGCGATTTGGTTTGTGGCACTCCTCACAATTCCTGTTTGATGAGCCTCTCCTTTGAACGGATGACAACGGTTCTCATTTCTCATTTCTCCAGTTCTCATTTCTCGTGGACGCCATTTTCAAACATCGAGACTCTGCCGTAGAAATAACCTCACGCTTGCTGTTTTTTCTCAGCGGCTTACTGTGGCCTACAGCAACCGACGACGCACCAAAATCGATTTTCAGTCCCCAGCTGAACATAGTCTGTCGACCCAGCAATGGGTGCCGGTCGCCGTCGAATACGAAAATTTCCTCCTTGGAATTGTGTTTCTTGAACCGCATCCGAGCGTTGAACTTACCTATCGCTCGGAAGCCGCTACCGTTGTAGCAAACGAACTCCTCTCGCACGTTTGTGATGAGCTTCGCATATGGGAACAATTTCTCAAACATACTCTTCGAAATCGCGTTTACTGGGCTTCCTGTGTCCATCTCAAAATCGATCAGCTTACCATTGACGTCAATCTCCAACCGAACGGGTGGCAGGACATCCATTTTGCTCAAACGTAGGTTGTTCACCTCTGGGCCGCTGAAACTCCTTTCCGATGACGAATCGCTTTCTTCATTAGGGCAAACCCTAGCTAAATGCCCCTTCTCATCGCAAATCTTGCAAATGTAGCTCCTGTACTGGCACTTACGAAAATTGTGGTTGCCTCTTCCGCAAGCAGAGCACTTCGTAGGAATAGTCTTGTTCTTGTCAACCTCGTGCTGGATCCGGTGCACATCGTATACTTCCCGTCGCTGCAGAGTCGATTCCTTCTTCATCGCAATCTTCACCAAATCGTCGTACGCCGCCGTGGCGTCTTCCTCGCAAACTCGCTCGAAGATGGGACCACGCTGCAATCCCACGACGAACATATTCTTGATGAACTCGTTCAAAGTGGCACCGAAATCACAGTCGATAGCCAACTTTTTCAGTCGGGTGGCCCACTCCACCACCGACTCGTTGTCGCCTTGACGTGCTTCGAAAAATCTCGAACGCTCTCGAAAAACCACCACCGTTGGGGTAAACCGCTGGCGCATCACTTCGCAGAGCTGGGAAAAGCTTTTGCATTCCGGCTTGTCCGGGAAACACAGATTTTTGATGATCTGGTAGACCTCCAGGGAAACGGAAGTCAGCAGGAACGCAGCTCTCCTCTCGTCGTCGTCCTCGTCGTTAAGGTCGTAGGCCACGAAAAAGCGTTCCAAGCGTTCTTGATAAAGTGGCCAGGAATCTCCGACGTTGAACTCCGGGGGCTTCACGTTCATCTTCGAGTCTTCTGGTTTTTACCTCGTCGCCAAACTGTGACGTCTTGAATAATCAAAGAGATTTTCAATTTTACTTCTGTTTTATTCTAAAGTCACTTATAAACTAACTTTTACATTTTCAATTTCTGGCCAGCGATTGCTGCGATTGAAGTTTTATTACATGGCAACCGTCGTCAGGTCAAATCGCGGTGTGTGCCATGCTGCAGGCAGTGGTGCCAATACACCACAACTGTCAAGTTTAAGTGTTGAACTGTCAAATTTAAGTAAAAATTAATTTTAATTCGCCAATTGACACAGACCCTTAGGCGACTATCTCGCGTGTATCTTTGGCTGTGGGTAAAAGTATAGATAGTAGAGTAAACATAGATCCGTGTTGATGAATCCGTTGTATCCAAACGAACTGTCAAAATCTGTATCCAAACGAGCATGATGTCACGATTTGGACAACATCAATGGAGCGCATGACGTCATATTCAATCGTCGCACTCTTGAAAATTACTACCGCAGACAGACGTTCAAGTTTGACTCAGCAGCGTGTGTAAAAAACATGGCCGCCACAAATTGCCAAGTGGCAATCAGCGAGCAGATGGCGTTAGCGACGTTCATATTCAATCGCTGCCTCACACGTGCGTTGCGACCAACAACTGTCACCACGGTCGTCTTCCAGCCGGATGGCGGGAAAGACCGCACGTGTTGCACGCTAATAATGTTTCCACATAATTTGTGCAGAGCCAATGACTTTTATTTAATGTCTAAAATCTTTTGCACAAATTAGCGCAGGACTCTTGTAAAATATTTTACACATTATTACTTTTATTTTACATAGATTTGCTTGAATAAAACTGCATTTGGATGAACTTCACTCGCATTGGGAAATCTTTGTGAATGTGACGCAAATGTAGGAATGATTTTGACAGTGTTTGTTTTGATTTTATTTTTCGGTGGGTGGTGAATTGGGTGATAAGTAAGCGGCTGGAAGCACGTGGTTTCTCAAACTGTCAACTGCACGCGACTGCACTGTGGCAATCGGTTGCCTAGGTGTCGCTAGTGAAAATTTGCATAGAAAATTTGAATAAATTTGTTCGAGCTAGAACGTCTGTCTGCGTTACTACTTACACGCTTGAAACATTTTAGTCAACGGTGTCCGCGGATCTATGTTTACTCTACCACAGACAAACAGACGTCTCACTCTTCTCACTTCTCATCGTTACCCCACAGACAAACAGACGTATCACTTGGAACAAATTGTGATGAAAACCATCGTCACGAAAACATAATCGCCCAATGCTAACCAGGCTATGTTACGCAAACCACTCAGTAGATGGCAGAAGTGAGCAAACGTCAAACAGGAGTAAAAACGATGCGAGCGTGACCGAGCGATTTGCAAACTACAAAATATTTGAACTAGCCGTTAAAAAGGGTAACGATGAGAAGTGAGAAGAGTGAGACGTCTGTTTGTCTGTGGTTACCCTTTCTAACGGCTAGTTCAAATATTTTGTAGTTCGCAAATCGCTCGGTCACGGCGCTCGCATCGTTTTTACTCCTGTTTGACGTTTGCTCACTTCTGCCATCTACTGAGTGGTTTGCGTAACATAGCCTGGTTAGCATTGGGCGATTATATCTTCGTGACGATGGTTTTCATCACAATTTGTTCCAAGTGAAACGTCTGTTTGTCTGTGACTCTACTATCTATAGGTAAAAGTAGTAATCCTACATTTTAGAGATCTGCGGAGGCGGCCATTGTAAGCCAATCGTGCAGAGAGAACTGTCAAAGTGTGAGCCAAATGAACAGGCTGATCGTTCGTAAGAAGGCGTCGATTGAACGGTATTGCAATCCGAGCTAAATAAATTAAAATTATTTATTTTTAATATCGAGAAATTGACGGTATATGTAAGTTTAGTAAAAAGATAGAATTTAATTAATTCTGCTTTCAAAAGTATGACGAAACTTTTGTTGCTGCACTTCTCGAAAAAACTTTCATTGCTGCTTCTTGCTTCAGTTCTGCCGATATGTTTAGCTTAACACTTTACAATAAATTTCAGATTTCATCGATTGCTCCGCTATTTTTTCTCAAAATTTTGAAAAAAAATCTATTATAATTGGAAAATGTAAACAAAACAACTTGAACCACTACGAAGTCACGCACAAAGTTTGAACATCTAGCTTTGCAGCAAGTGTTGGCAGCTGATGTAAACAAAATGAACAGCGTTGCCGAATCGACATATGTAACTTCCGCTTATCTCTATGTAGAGGATTTCTAGGTAAAAGTAGTCGCCAAAGTAGATTTTATTTTGATTCGTATAATAATTTCATATTCTAAATCTGCATGTCAAACTGAGCCCAAATCCAAATTTTCATGAATTTTGGTACCCGGGAACCTATTTAAAAATCAATTTGAAGTTTGTACACTGAGAGATCAAAGTACTCTTTAAAGAGTAAAAAAGTACCCTTTTCGAGAGTAACTAGGTGAACTCATAAAAAGAGTAAACGGCCTTTACTCTCAAAAGGGTAAACCGCTTGTACGTCAAATCAACGAGTGATTTTTACCCTTTTTCTGGAATGATTTGAAATTATGAAAAGAGTAAAATTTACCCTATTTATTATTTTATGGGGACTTAGTGATTATTAATACAACAAATTAATAATAAATAAGCAACACAAGATTGTTCATGCGAAATATTTATTAATTATAATACTAACATTATTCCTATGGGTTTTGCAAGTCGGACCACGGACCTTTATACCGAAACTGGTTGAAGGAAGCCTGCAGATCCAACTTTGATCCAGGTGGAAGGCAGAACCGAGCAGAACCATGCTCGCGGCCTCTGACATTCTAATGAAATAAATAATTCACTAATCAGTTTCTTACTTATTGAATATTAGTTAAATATTTAGTTTTACTTACCCGCAAAAATCAGCAAAATGAAAAACATCACTCTTGGATGCACCTCGAAAAACTTCAACAACATTTTCACTCTTTGAAGAGTACTCGGTAGGAATTCTAAGAAGGGCAAAAATTACCCATTTTAAAAATTTGACAAGTACCCTTTATCTTGACAGTTTCATATACCAGCAAAAAAAGGGTACTTTTTACTCCTTAAAGCGTAATGCCGGATTCGCAGTGTATGGGAGCGATTTGTCGAATCACCCCTCGTTGCAGTTTGTACTGGGCGAAGCTGTCAAACAGTTGCTCAGCTGTCAAAAGGTGATTTCAAAAAATCTCGTTGAAATTGATTTTAGGTACCAAAATTAAGTTCCAAAAATCTGAAAAAAATCATAGAGGCTCAGAAAAAGGTGATCTTTCATATAAAATCAAAAAAAAATAATACATTTTTCTAAATTTAAAACCCCAATTTGGAACACACGCTAACCTGAAACTACCCATCGACTGGGTCGATTCGACCCGGATTTTCATGTTGTTAGCAGTTGTCAAAATCCGGGTAACCCGAAAACCCAGATTCGCTGAATTTGGGTAAAGATCTGGGTAATCGGCACTTTGTCACTTTTCGGCTTGAGAATATGGCAGCGGTCAGGAGAACGCTGGAAACTATGAATGTTTTCGCAATAAATATGCCGATAAATGACGGGAAAACAGTGGAATTATTCCGGGGAACTGTTTTCCAGCATCAGGTAAGTGAATAGCACGTGGCAACTGAGAGCTTTTTAATCAAAATCTAAATTGGAAATAAATTAACAAAATCGAGGCTCCGGAGGAGCTGGGTATCGTTTACCCAGATTTTGCCACCATCATCGGTAACCCAGATTTGAGTAAAGGTGCCTTTACTCAGTTTAGAGTAACTGCAGTTTTGCTCAGTCTGGGTCGCTTTGACATCAATCTGGGTAACTGAGGGTTAGCGTGCAGTGTTAACGAAAACTATAAATGCATTTACTAAACGCACTGCGAACACTCACCCGAGTAACTCACGGTGCCGAGCGCCATTTTTAAAGCAACTCTCGAACGTCTTCGGGGAGCGAGCGAAGATCGCCAACAAACAACGGCAACAAGCGTCAAAAACTCAAAAACGTCCCGAACCTGAACCTCTGCAGGCACAGCGCAACGGAAAAAGTCTGCCTAGAATTTTATGCAGTTTTTGTGAGCAATAAAACGTTAAAAGTTGCATCTATGTGTCGCAAATCGTGAAAATTCTTCGTATTTGGTACGGAAACAGTGCAGTTTGCTATGAATGTAGTGTAGTGCGTCAGTGAATCGAAATCGAAAAATTTCCGTTGGCTTCGGTTTGTGCGAGAACGAAACAAACATGGACGGACTCCGCTGGTCCCGGGTCTTATTACAATGGGTGAGTTTGGATGTTATTTTTGTTCTGTTTCAAACACTTTCTTTTCAACCGTCGATTTTTCTCTGATGTCAGGTGAAAGATTCCCATCTCATACCGTGCGAGTGCGACAGCATCGAGCAGTGCAGCGTTGAGGAATTCTATCGGCAGTTCCGCTCCCGGATCCAGCAGACGGTGTCCCTTCCGGAAGAGGACATCATCAGCTTCCTCAAGGTGCACTTCCCGCACTACGAACTGTACCTAACTGAGACGGGCCAAATCGCCGCCCCGGATCACTTCTACATCTTCTCGCTGCTGCTCTTCTTCTCCTGCGTCCGACATCCGGAGCGGTTCTTCCAGCAAATCTGCAACGGATTCGACAAACCGCAGCAGTATGCCGTCACGGCGTTTCTCAAATCGATGTTGGAAGGCGCCCACCTGCGGAAGGAAATCGACCGGATGATGATCCGGCGGGCTATTCAGGACGCCATGCCGCAAACGATGTTGCCTCCGGACACGCCGCCGTCCTCGTCGTCCCAGCAGCCCTCCTCGGTGCAACGGGAATCCGCCCGGCTGAGTTTACCCTCGCGGCTCGCTTCCTCGGTCAGCAGTGGCGGCGACATGGTGGACGGGAGTCCGCTTCGGTTGGGCCGACAACCGCCGAAAATTTCCCCTCCCACGCCGAAGACGATCATTCTGGACGAGAGGACCAAACAGCTGAAGGAACTGAAGGCGCAACTGGAAGCCGAACGCTACGAGAAGGGTTACCTGGAGGTGCAGCTCAAGCAGCTGCAGGACAAGAACGAGAAGTTCTGTGAGTGGTGTTTGAATGCGGTTTCTTCAGAAAATCTTCTGAGTTTCTTTTCTCTCCTTGCAGTGGAGGACAAACGGAAGTACGTGAAGGAAATCCGTGAGCTGCGCACGGAACTGCAGGCGTGCAATCTGGAGAACGAGTCGCCGAACAAACAGCGCGGTTTGGACCACAAGGTGGCCCGCATCGAGCGGCTGCTGGCCGAGAAGGAGGAAGCACTGGATCGGCTCAAGATCGAGCTGGAGACGGTGGCCGAGAACAACCGGAATTCGACCGAGATGGTGAGTTGACATTTTTCAAAATTCCTCTGGGAAGATGCTCCAACTTTTGCTGGAAGTTGCTTAAACTTTCTCTGGCAATTTGTTCAAACTCTCTGGGAAGTGATCAAATTTCCTCTAAGAAGTTGCTCAAACTTTCCTTGTGATGGTGCTCAAATTTCCCCTGGGAAGTTGCCTAAACTTCCCCTGGGAAGTTGCTTCAACTTCCCCTGAGAAATTGCTCAAACTTCCATTGGGAAGTTGTTCAAACTTCTCTTGGGAAGTTGCTCAAACTTCCCCAGGGAAGTTTCTCAAAATTCCTCTGTGAAGTAACTTCCCCTGGGAAATTGCTCAAACTTCCCCTGGGGACTTGCTCAAACTTGCCCTGGGAAGTTGCTCAAAATTCCCCTGGGAAATAGTTTAAAATTTCCCGGAAAGTTGCTCAATCTTCCCTTGGAAAGTTGCTCAAAATTGAGAAGCTGCTCAAACTTTCCCTTGGGGAGTTGCTCAAACTTCCCTTGGGAAATTGCTCAAGCTTCCCTTAGAAAGATGCCAATATTTCCCTTGGGAAGTTGATAAAATTTTCCTTGGGAAATTGCTCAAACTTCTCCTGGAAAGTTGCTCAAATTTCCTCTGACAGTTTGCTCAAACTTCCCTTGAGAAGTTGCTCAAACTTCCTCTGGCAAGTTCCTCAAATTTCTCTTGGGAAGTTGCTCAAATTTCTCTTGGGAAGTTGCTCAAACTTCCTCTGGAAAGTTCCTCAAACTTCCCCTGGGAAGATGCTCAAACTTTCCTTAGGAAGGTGATCAAATTTTCCTTGGGAAATTGCTCAAATTTCCCCTGGAAAGTTGCTCAAATTTTCTCTGAGAATTTGCTCAAACTTCCCTTGAGAAGTTGCCCAAACTTCCTCTGTCAAGTTCCTCAAATTTCCCTTTGGGAAGTTGGTCAAATTTCGCTTGGGAAGTTGCTCAAACTTCTCCTGGAAAGTTACTCAAACTTCCTCTGGGAAGATGCTCCAGATTATGTGAGAATTTGCTCAATCTTCCCATGGGAAGTTGCTCAAACTTCCCTTGGGAAGTCGATCAAATTTTCCTTGGGAAATTGCTCAAACTTCCCCTGGGAAGTTGCTCAAACTTCCTCTGAGTTTGCTCAAACTTCCCTTGGGAAGTTGCTCAAACTTCCTCTGGCAAGTTCCTCAAATTTCCCTTGGGAAGTTGGTCAAATTTCCCTTGGAAGGTGGTCAAATTTCCCTTGGGAAGTTGCTCAAACTTTGCTGGGAAGTTGCTCAAACGTCCCCTGGGAAATTGCTCAAACTTCCCTTGGGAAGTTGCTCAAACTTCCCTTGGGAGGTTGCTCAAACTTCCCTTGGGAAGTTGCTCAAACCTCCCTTGGGAAGTTGCTCAAACTTCCCTTGGGAAGTTGCTCAAACTTCCCTTGGGAAGTTGCTCAAACTTCCCTTAGGAAGTTGCACAAACTTCCCTTGGGAAGTTGCTCAAACTTCCCTTGGAAAGTTGCTCAAAGCTCCCTTGGAAAATTGCTCAAATTTCCTTGGGAAGCTGCTCGAACTTCCCTTAGAAACATGCTAAAACTTCCCTTAAGAAGTTGCTCAAACTTCCCTTGGGATGATGCTCGAACTTCCCTTGGGAAGTTGCTCAAACTTCTCTTGGAAACTTGCTCAAACTTTGCTTGGAAAGTTGCTCAAACTTCCCCTCGGAAGTTGCTCAAACTTTCCTTTGGAAGTTGCTCAATCTTCGGTTTGAAAATTGCTCAAATTTCCTCTGGGAAGTTACTATACTTCCTCTGGGAAGTTTCTCAAACGACCCCTAGGAAATTGCTCAATCTTCTCCTGGGAAGTTGCTTCATCTTCGGTTTGAAAGTTTCAGTTGCTCCAACTTGCCCTGGGAATCTTCACAAACTTCCCCTGGGAAGTTGCTCAAACTTCCCTTGAAAATTTTCTCAAACTTCTCCTGGGAAGTTACTCAAACTTCTCCTGGGAAGTTACTCAAACTTCTCCTGGGAAGTTACTCAAACTTCTCCTGGGAAGTTGCTTGAACTTCTCCTGGGAAGTTGCTTGAACTTCCCCTGGGAAGTTGCTTGAACTTCCCCTGGAAAGTTGCTTGAATTTCCCCTGGAAAGTTGCTTGAAGTTCCCGTTGAACGTTGCTTGAACATCCCTTGGGAAATTTCTCAAACTTTCCCTGATAAGTTGCTTATACTTCTCCTGGGAAGTTACTTAAACTTCCTCTCAAAAGCTGCTCAAACTTCCCTTGGAAAGTTGATCAAACTTCTCTTGAGAAGTTGCTCAAACTTCCCTATTCAAACTTCTCCTGGGAAGTTGCTCAAACTTCTCCTGGGAAGTTGATCAAACTTCCCCTGGGAAGATGATCAAACTTCCCCTGGGAAGTTGCTCAAACTTCTCCTAGGAAGTTGATAAAAATTCCCTGAGAAGTTCTTCTGGAAAGCTGCTTGATCGCTGCCCTCTTAACAATAGTTCATCCAATCGACTAACGGATCGCTGACGCTTCTCCCCCTCCCCCTCCCAACAGATCAACTATCGCAACGTGCAGATCGTCAAGCTCAAGGACCAAATCCAGGAGCTGGAGAATTCCCTAGGTTCGCTGTCGGAGTGCATCGCCGAGAAGGACGAGGTAATCAAGTATCTACGCGAGAACAACGAAGAACTGCAGCGCTTCATCGACGAGTGCCGCTTCAAGCAGAACGGCCCCCTGCCGGAGAACCTAAACACCTCCTTCGATGGGATGATGGAGCTCAGTTCGGGCGGAAGCAGCAACGGAACCGGAAAGAGCTACAGCATCACACCGGAAAACATGGCCCAGGCCGTTGTGGACGTGCAGCTGAAGGAGAAGGAAGCGGAAAATTGCCTGCTGAAGCGCTCGCTGGAGATGATCGAACAGGAGAAGGTCAGAGTGTCCGGTATGGTCGGGAGCTTCTTCCGGCTGTACGGCGATGTGGTTGGTGCCTTGCCGTACGGGAGTGCGAATCCACAGGACGTTGGATTTGTGGAGAAGATGAACATTTTCAAGGCGTGCTATGAGTCGCTGTTCGTGGAGCTGGGGAAGTTCAAGGAAGCTAAGGAGATGCTGGAAGCGAAAAGCGACGCGTTGGAGGAAGATGTGAAAATGGTAAAAGCGGAACTGCTGGCTCGGACAGAGGTGTTGCAAAAGCTTGAAAGGCACTCGGTAGATATCGAGATGCAGCTGGAGTTGGTGAGGAAGACAGCTAGCGAGTATCAGCGAAAGAACGCCGCCATGAACGAAGACTTGAACAGACAGAAACGAGACCTGTTGAAGTTGATCTCGGAGAAGGACACATTGAGCCAGCAGAATCTCACACTGAATGTGGAATTCAATAGCCTGAAGGGTGAGCATGAATCGCTCACGACGAAAATCGACTATCTGATGCTGTCACTGAACGAAGACTACGAGGGAAGTGACTTTTCCTCATGGTTCGACAAGATGGACGACCTGAAAGAACGTGTGCGGACACTGAAGGAAGACAAGGATCGTTTAACTGCCATGAACATGAAAATCATGATGGAAAAAGTTGCACTGGAAAAGGACGTCAGTGTCGGCGAAATCAGACTGACGGAGATGAAGGAACAACAAGCCGAATCGGAGAAGAAGCTGAGGCGACTAAACGAGCAGTTGCAGGAAAGCGAAAATTCACTGGCAGAGAAAGACAATGCAGTCAGCTCGTTGGAAAAATTGAAGGCCGATCTCGAGGAGAACATCCAAGGATTGTCTGCTGAACTTCTGGAATCGCAAAGCAAACTGAACGAAATGTCGGAGGACTTCCAATCGTGTGAGGAAACTCTTCGAAATATCAGGGATGAGCTGGAATCTCGTGATCACGAACTGCTATGTGCCAAGAACACCATCGATGAACTCCAAACCAGCGCGGAAAAACAACAAGATGAACTCCAACACATGACACAACTTCAAGAAAAAACTGCAGCCGAACGAGAACAACTGGTTATTCATCTTTCAAAGATTCAGCAGGATTTGAACAGCGAAAGTGATAAGCTAGAAGCGACAACAAAGGAACTTGATGAGGCAAACGATAAAAATCGACAACTCACGCAAGTTCGAGACCGTCTTCTAGAGGAAAAGCTTGCATTGGAAGAAGCACTATCAGAACAACGCAACGAGTTGAACAAAAGTTGCAAAACGGTTCAAAACTTGGAACTGCAAATCAAGAACATGCAGGAAATGTTTGCCAACGAAACCGAGCAATCGAAGGAAATTCAGGAATCACTAAACGCTCAGATCATCGATCAACGCAATCAACTGGATGCGTCACATAAGGAACAGAACATCCTGTCATCAGCAAATCGTTCTCTCCTGGCGGGTCTCGAGTTGATTCAACAGAAAATCAGCCAACTGGAAAGCCAGTATGTGACCAAAATCAACCGTCTCGAAGCGAAGCTCGGAGAATTCGCAGCGCTACTGACGAAACTCTCCGCCTACCAGTTCAAGTTGCGCTTGGAGAAAGCACAACTAGAGGACAACCTCGGCAAGATGATACAGGAGTTCGAAGCACTGCAGACGGAAAACGAAAAACTGATCGAGTCGGAGACGGTGTTGCAGCGGACGATTCAGGAACTGCAGGCTGAAAAAACGGCCGCAGAGGAACGCAGCATCGGTTTGGAAGACCAACTCGCCGAAATGGAAGTGCGACTCGATATGAGTGGCAGCAGAATCAAGGAGCTGGAAGGAAGCTGTGCCGAGCTGGAAGCCGATAAAACAAGACTACTCGGAGACGGAAGCCAGCGCGAGGCGGAGTTGAGGAAACAGCTCGAAGAAGCAGCGGTTTGCAGTGAGCGATTGGAACAAGAGATCAAGCATATGAGCAAATCGCAATCCGATCTTCAACTTCTACTCGATGCCAAGTTGGAACAGTTCAAGTGTGTGTCAGACGAACGTGACGAGATGGAAGTCAAATGTGCGCGACTGGAAGTGGAGTTGAAGGAGTTGCAATCAGATTTGGAGGAGCAGAAACAACTGACGGCCAGCAACTGTGAGGCGAAGGCTTTGCTTGAAACTCAACTGTTGGCGGTTCGCGAAGAGCTGCTTCAACTAGAAGAAGAAAGATCTCGTTTAGAGGAAAATTGTGAGGAGAACCAAGCGGCACTCGAAAAGCACAACAAGGTCATTTCTCGTCTCACTCGCGAGAAGGAACTACTAGAAGAGAAGGTGCAGGAGCTTACAGCGGTTCTAGCAACCGTGCGACAGACCAAATCCGATTTGAAGCAAAAGCTCGAGGAAGAGCAGGAAAAATCCGACGAATTGTCCTGTCAGCTGGAGGATCTGAACTCTAAAATACTGGCCGTGGCAGAAGAACTCGGACGGGTGAGAGAAGAAAAGGAGGAACTACAGAACCGACTGGGCGTCGTGGAAGTCGAGAAACAGGAACTCGAAGAGAGGGTACAAGAGTTGACGGAGGCGATAACGCTGGTGGAAGAAGATCGGGACACGTTGCGCGAAGAGAAATGCCGACTGGGAGCGGAGGTCGAGCGGGTGGATCACGATAAGGGATCATTGGACGAGCAGTGTGGAAAGTTGCTGAAGCAGCTGTCGAAGGAACGCGAGGACGCCGCACAGGCGAAAGCCCTGCTAGAGGAAACGACATGTGTGTTGGGCAAGGAACGTGACGCGCTGCAGGAGAAATTGAAGGTGATCGAAAAGGAGAGAAGTGTTTTGAAGGGTAGCGTTGCGGAATTGGAGGAGACGAAGAAGGGCTTGGAAGCGGTGCTCGGAGAAAAGGGTGTTGTGGAGGGCAAAGTAGTGGAATTGTCAAAGTTGATCGAAGAACTGCGCTCGGAGAAAACGGAACTTGAAGTCGAGAAGGCGAGCTTAAGGGAAGAACAGCAGTCTAATGAGAAGGTGATCGGCGAATTGAAGGAAAACATTTGCGCTCTGGAAGAAACCAAGACACGATTGCAGGAACAAGTTTCGGCAGGTGATGAAGCCAGCACTAAACTGCAGCAAGAATTGGGAGATTTGTCAAAGGCACTTCAGGTGTCCAAAGAGGAGATTGAGACAATGGAGGTCGAGACAAAGAAACTATCATCTGAATTGACTCAGTCGAACGCTGAAATGGAATCGCTTAGCGCAGAGCTTGAACAAACTCACAGCCAACTGCAGGAAGTGCAAGAAGCTTTGAAAACGAAAGAGTGTGAAGCTGCAGTGGTGTCTGAAAAACTTCTTGAAAGCGCGAAAGATTTGGAATTGGTTCAACAACGGAAGGAGGAAGAGATTTTGCAAAAGTCGAGGAACATTGAAAGCATTCAAGTCGAGCATCAGGATGTTATGAAGCGTTTACAGCAAGCATTGACTGACAATTCCGAACTTGGAGCCAAGGTTGAAAACCTGACCACAGAACTGAGTGGTCGTTCGGCGGAGCTGGATGCAAAAAAGCAAGAGGTTGAAGAGAAGGAACAAAACATTCGATCGGCAACCGAGCTGTTGATTGCTTCGCAAGCCAAGGCGGCTGAACTGAGTTCGACCGTCGATCAACTCAACGTCGCTAAGGTTTCTCTCGAAACGCAGCTGCAAAAAGTGCAAAACGACTTGGACAGTGAACGAAAGCTCTGCTCATCGAAGAAGCTGCAAGTGCAAGAACTCAAAGCCAGCCTTGGTGAAATCAACGAATCGAAGAATTGCCTTGAACACGAACTGCAACAACTGGAAGCTGAAAGATTGAATGCCGAATCCGCCAACCAACAGCTCATCCAGCAATTATCCGACTTGAAATCGCAAGTAGCCAAACAGCAGACCGCTATCGATGCGAAGGACACGGAAATACATCAACTGACCGAAGGACTGGAAAAGGTCAAACGTATTCAGTCGCAGCTGGAGGAGAAGGTGACTGATTTCGAGTCGGTTGTCACCGAGAAGGACGAAATCGAAGCGCAGTTGGTCGGGCTGCAGCACGAGTTGGAGTTGGTTCGGGATGATAAGCGGAAGATCGAGACCGAGCTGGAGACGGTCAAGGAGGAGAAAGCCGACGTGGACCGACGGTTGATACAGCAGCTGCAGGACTACGATACGGTGAACGAAGCTTATCTGAATGAACGGGACTGCAACAAGGAGCTTGTGGTGAAGCAGCAGGAGTTGACGGGGAAACTTCAAGAGGTGGTTGAAGAGAATGCCCGGTTGGTGCAGGGCCAGGAAAGTTCCAAATCTATGTTGGCAGCTAAGGAGAAACGGTTGGTGGAACAAGAGAAGCAGGTGGAGAAGTTGAAGCGCGAAATGGAGAACTTGTTCGGAAAGAATCAGCAGATGGATTCGTTGACGCACGATTTCATGCAGCTGAAGGTGGAGAAGTCTGAGTTGGAAGCCGAGAAGGAAGAGCTGAACGAAGCCATCGAACAGAAGGAGATCGAGGAGAAGGCGATGCAGGAGAGTATGAATCATCTGAAAGAGAGTCTGAAGGTGAAACAACAAGAGCTGGACTCGCTTCATTCGGACGTGGCGACTCTGAAGGAGACGTTGCATACGATGAAGATAGAAAACAGTAAGTTGAAATCGACGCACGAGTTGCAGCAAACGAAGATGCTGAACTTGGAACTGAAGAATAGCGAACAAAGCAAGAAGATCGAGAAATTAGAGGAGTCATTGAATAAGACTGAGATCAGCCACCTGGAGGACAACTCGAAGGCATCTACACTGCTGAAGAAACTGGAAATGTACAAAGAGTACGAGATGAAGATGAAGGAACTGGAAGAGCTGCATCAGAAGGAACGTGAGATCAACAAAACCTGCATGGGGGATATTGACATACTGCGGGCAAAACTGATCAAGCACCGGCAGATAACCGAAGACAAAGAACAGGAGTGGAAGCAGGAACGGTTGGCGCTGGAACAGAAGGTTCGGGACGCGCATAAGGATGCCGAGGTTAAGATGAGGGAGACCCGAATCGAGTACGAAGCCAAACTGGAGAAGATGAAGGATAAAATGGTGAGTACTTTCCACTTTGCTTTTTTTGTTCATATGTGTCAGTCCTTTGTGTCCATTCCATACTAGAGACAATAGTAGTAATCATTGAACATCTGGAGTCTGTTTAGTCATCAATCCCATTGAATTGCACTTTCATTGCATGATAGTTTTACGAGGTTTCTTTGAACCGCCACGCGGAACTTTGCACTAACGCTCACGTCTTCCTTTGGCGCTCCTTCTCTCTCTTTCTTCCAGATGGTTCAATCTACTATTGTGTCTAGTACTTGTGATGATCCTCCCATGATAAGGGATGCCTCCTCACCGGAAACGGTATCGCAAACTGCTGCAACCGAACCGGTTGCACCGGTTGAGCAAAAAACACCAGTCCGCGCTGCTGTTATGATGGAAGTGAGAGCATCCAGCGGTAGCAGCAACAGCGGTGGAAGCCGTTGGAAGCGAGCGTTTTTCAAGATCATAAAGTATCCTCTGATGATACTGATCGTGAACGTACTGCTGATCGGGTACATTAAGCGAACGCTGAGCGAGGCCGATCTGGAGATTAACTTTAAGCCGGGTGTACCACCGTTCCACTGACGCGGGAGTGACGAGAAATTGTACAAATAACTAGTGTTTTGTATATTTATTGCATGACTGAGAATTTACTGTTTTAAAAATTTTATAGGAATGATTTTTAATGTTATATACAATAAATATGAAGTTTTTTGCATGTGAATTGTTGTTTAATAAGTGGTTCACTTCCCGGATTAAACCCAGTTTCAATATGTGCCCATACTGCTGTTCATGGGTCAATGAAATTCACGGTGAACAGTTGTATAGCCATTTCCACATAATAGGGGATTCATCGATTCTTCAGAAACCTGATTGATATCTCGATTTTATCAACTTTTGGGGTCCTATTTGTTCCATGCGCTTTTATACAATCGACCTAACGTATGGCAAAACTTCAGCGCTCTTATTGCTTAGTTTAGCCTTATTAGTCTTAGCTCAGAGGATATAAAGAACAATACTCGTTGTTTCGAACTTTTTACCAAGTTTAACACATTATCACATTATCCGTTTTTTTTTTGTTTGGTTCCTTCGCAGAAATCGTTACTGAACGATGAACTACAGAAGACCAGATCCAAGTACGAGAAGGAATATCTGGACCTCAAGCAGGAAATTCAGGAAGAACAGAAAAAGGTAATACTCAAACAACTTTCAGGATCGTTGCGGCATTATCATCAATCTCTTTTTCCTTGCAAACAGTTCACCAAAATGGAAATGAAAGCCGTCAAACTGGAACAGCAGTTAGCCGATATGAAGGACTTGCGGAAAGAGTACGAGTTCGTGTCGTCCAGGTTGCGCGTCATGGAGCAAATCCAGAAAGAGCGCAAATCGCTCATGCCACCGCCCCCAGGAGACCACCTTCGTAAGTACCATTCTACCTATTCCAACATTGAAAACCATTTCGAAAGGAATTCACTCAAAAAGCATCAACTGATCGCCACCCTCTTGTCCCAGGTTCCAACCTCAAGATGGAGGACGAAGAGGGCGAACTGTTCAACAACACCTACCTGACGGATCTGAAGTACGGCCGTGGGTCGCCGCCACTTGCCGGCCGCGAGTCGATCCGGATGTCGGAAATTCAGCAGCGTAACTCGATGGTTCCGCCGCACCTCAAGGACAGCTACATGGTGCAGTACGTCGATGGGAACCTGACGGACGACGACAATCGAGTAAGTAGTAGACAGCCGGCGGCGGCGGCGGTACCGATCGACCGCAAACGTTGTTGTCACGTTATCTTAGAGGAAGAAGACGAATCAGCCGGCAGCGGTTCTGCTTGATTCGGGAACGAGTTAAGTTGGTATCTGTGAAATGTGTGCGTCTGTGTGTGTGTTCGCGTGCATTGGCGTTTGCATTATGAACGGATTACCATCGCAATTCAATGAGAGATTTGTGATAGCTAGTCATTGCACTTGGTGGTCATCGGCGCAGTCTTGAACCGCGCACTATCGAAACTTACATAAAACCTCCGCATAGCCTTTCGATTCATACATTCCCGCGCTTCTGCAATCTCACTCTCTTCGTACTCTCTCTCCTGCTCTTGATTCAGGTTCCGTCCATATAGGTTTCCCTAAATATTCTTCAACATTGTTCTAGTTTTCCAGTTTCTTTTGATTACTGACTTTGTAATCCTGCCTTTGCTAACGCCAATGTTTGTATTTCCGTCTGTTCTGTGTGTCGTATGTCTGTATGTGTGTAAAGTCCTTTGTGCTTCGCTTCCCGTCGGTTGATTCGTCCATCTCATATTTGAATATCCCACGTCATTCCCCGCAATACAGGATCTCGCCGCCGGTAACTTGGACGACAGCAGTACGAGCTTGATTTCACGTAGGAAACTAGGAGGAACAACCTCCTACAAACGACCGGGACCACCGACCCCGAGCAAGAAAGCTGGTCGCCGCTCGTTCGGTGGATCGCTACCGACCAGCGACTTCCAGTACAAGGAAATTCTCAAGGACAGCAGCAATGGATCGTCGTCCGCCAGTGGTCCCTTCGGAGGCCGTCTGAGCTTCGGTGGGCGGAAGAGCAACGTGGAGCCATCGTCGGCGCCAACCGCCGCCGGCAACAGCAGTGGCAGCATTGCTGAGCTGAACGCCCGCCGGAAGACCCCCGGCAAGTTCAAGCAGATGATCAGCTCGTCGAACCTGTTCCACTCGCTGCAACCGCAGCCGAAGGACGAGGTAGATAAAGACAAAAAGTTTTTTCCTTTCTATATCTAGATATGGATGATGGGGGGGGGGGGGGGGGGGGGGTGGTCCCCTTAAAGGGAGGGATGGCAACAGTGGATGGAATCTCGTTGCTATTAATATTGTTCTGCTTGTGTTGTGTATGTTATGTGCATGATCTCCGAGGAACTTACTAATCCGTCCGTACGTTTCTTTCTCTTACCCTCTGTAGGTTACTTTGCTCAACATAAGCTGGCATTTCGATGAGCGACGAAAACGGCACTATGTTGTTACTACGCCTGTAAAGTAGATTTTTTTAGTTCTGAAAACTTTTTTCAAGTTTTTGCTAACATTATACAGTTATCGTATTGTAGTTATCATGTTTATATTTATTAATTGTTTATTGTTTTTGTTAACGTATATCTACGTTATATACCTACTGAAAAAATAAGAAAATGAATTACTTTTCAATCCAGTGAAATTGTTTAGTAATCCTCGGATAAACCCAAAAACTTTATTACAATTATTGGAGGAAACCCTGGAGGCACTCCTAAACAAATTGTTGAACAAATCCTTTGAAGAATTTCCAGAGGAATTTTTGAAGGAATCCCTCAATAAGTCTCCGATAAAGTCCATGGAAGAATTAATAGGAATCTCTGAAGGAATACCTTGCAGGAACTCTTTGGGACATCCTTCAAGTAATTCATAAATGCATACCTGGGGAATTCCTGAACGAGTTCATGGATGAATTCCTGAAGGATTTCTTGGAGAAACTTTAGCAGGAATTCTCTTTAAGAAACTTTGGCTCGGAATACGTTGACGAACGTTGGGAGTTTGAACACGAATAAGTTGGTAAAAAAAGGGTTAAGTATACTGTTCATTTTAATTCCACTAAGAATTTGCATCCTTTGACGGATACGTATTTCGACCTCAACTGTAAGATCGTCTTCAGTGCCTCGTACTTGACTCGACTCGACTTGCTTGGCTTCCTGCTTGTCCGATCTGCCATAAAGACTACTCCGTTTTCTGTAGCTGCATTCGCTTCATTATCCCATTCCTGCCTACAGTATCTCTTGGTATGGCCACGTTTTCCGCATTTGTGCATCTCCTTTGAAACTTCTTGGCATCGAGGGCTTGAGCTTGATCCAATCTATCTGCCAACAGACGGATACAGTTCCGTTTGTTTTATCTCTTCAGGCAGTATTCCGAGGGCGGTCACCAACGGATCAAATGAATCGGGTAGAGTCTGGAACAAGGAAATTACCGCATCCGCTTCATCAATCTTAGTACCGGCTGTCTTCAATATCTTCGATGATATCCTCGAATACCAGCAGATGGACTTGCACGGACTTCCCTTCCTCCAGCTTCAAGCGCTTCAACTGCTTCCGCAGTAGATTTTGAGTTGTCTTGTTCTACAGCAACTTCCAGGAGATTCTCCGTCAAAGTCTTAAGCACTCCAACAGAATCCAGGAACATTTTCACCGTGTTACTCTAATTTTGGAAGCCTTGTCCACCATCGAATTGAGGTATTCCGAGCGTCGATTCACCTATTGAGGACCCATAACCTTTTGAGGAACGATGGCTCGGAAAACGTTGACGAACGTAGGGAACAAACGTTTGAACACGAACAAGTTGGCTTTATTTGTAAAATACGTCTGTACAACTTAAGGGTTGGATTGGGATCAAAGAGCTTGAAAAAAAATAACAACGACCGGTAACCAGGTATTCAGGGGTGTATCCAGGTTGAACTAGCAAGTGCGATTGTCTACTATGCTGACACTTCTGAAAGATTCCCTGGAGAAATTCTTGATGAAATCCCTGGGTGCATTTCTGGACAACTCCCTAGAAGAATTCATACATAAATCGCTAATAGAAACGATGCAAAAGTCCGTTGAGGAATTTCGAAAAGAATTCGGAGAGGAATTTCTGAAAGAATTCCGAGAGGAATTCCTGAAGCAATCCAGAAGAATTTCCTGGAGTAGTTCGGAAGGAATTCCTGAGAGAATTTCATGATAAATTTCTAAAAGAATAACAGGAGAGATTCCTGAAGAAATCCTAGAATGAATCTCAGGAGGAGTTCCTGTAGAAATCTTAGAAGGAATTCCTAAAGGAATTACAGGAAGGAGCAATTCTTAAAGGAATCCCTGGAGGAATTCCTAGAGGACTTCCTGGAGAAATTCTCGAAGGAATCCCACCAGAAATTCCTGCAGAAGGCCCAGGAGAATTTCTTAAAGGAATCCCTAGAGGAATTCCTGAAGGAATCCGAGCAGGTATTCCTGAAGGATCGCAAGAGAAATTCCTAGCTATTCTTGTAGGAATGCTATGAAGAATTCCTGAAAGAATCCCAGAAGAAATTCCTGAAGAAATCCCAGAAAGAATTTCCGAAGAAATCATTGAAGGAATCGTAGGAGAAATACCTCAAAGAATCGCAAAATAATTCCTGAAGGATGGAATCCCAGGAGGAATTCCAGGAAGGAATCCCAGGAGGAATTCCTGGAAGGAATCCCAGCAGAAATTCCTGGAAGGAATCCCAGCAGAAATTCCTGGAAGGAATCCCAGGAGGAATTCCTGGAAGGAATCCCAGGAGGAATTCCTGGAAGGAATCCCAGGAGTAATTCCTGGAAGCAATCCCATAAGTAATTCCTAGAAGGAATCCCAGGAGGAATTCCTGGAAGGAATCCCAAGAGGAATTCCTGGAAGGAATCCCAAGAGGAATTCCTGGAAGAAATCCCAAGAGGAATTCCTGGAAGGAATCCCAAGAGGAATTCCTGGAAGGAATCCCAAGAGGAATTCCTGGAAGGAATCCCAAGAGGAATTCCTGGAAGGAATCCCAAGAGGAATTTCTGAAAGGAATCCCAGGAGGAATTCCTGGAAGGAATCCCAGGAGGAATTGCTGAAAGGAATCCCAGGAGGAATTCCTGAATGGAATCCCAGGAGGAATTCCTGGAAGGAATCCCAGGAGGAATTCCTGGAAGTAATCCTAAGGAGAATTCCTGAAAGGAATCCCAGGAGGAATTCCTGAAAGGAATCCCGGGAGGAATTCCTTGAAGGAATCCCAGGAGGAATTCTTGGAAAGAATTCCAGGAGGAATTTCTGGAAGGAATCCCAGGAGGAATTACTGGAAGGAATCCCAGGAGGAATTCCTGGAAGGAATCCCAGGAGGAATTCCTGGAAGGAATCCCAGGAGGAATTCCTGGAAGGAATCCCAGGAGGAATTCCTGGAAGGAATCCCAGGAGGAACTCCTGGAAGGAATCCCAGGAGGAACTCCTGGAAGGAATCCCAGGAGGAATTCCTGGAAGGAATCCCAGGAGGAATTCCTGGAAGGAATCCCAGGAGGAATTCCTGGAAGGAATCACAGGAGGAAATCCTGGAAGGAATCCCAGGAGGAATTCCTGGAAGGAATCCCAGGTGGAACTCCTGAAAGGAATCCCAGGAGGAACTCCTGGAAGGAATCCCAGGAGGAACTCCTGGAAGGAATCCCAGGAGGAACTCCTGGAAGGAATCCCAGGAGGAACTCCTGGAAGGAATCCCAGGAGGAACTCCTGGAAGGAATCCCAGGAGGAACTCCTGGAAGGAATCCCAGGAGGAACTCCTGGAAGGAATCCCAGGAGGAACTCCTGGAAGGAATCCCAGGAGGAACTCCTGGAAGGAATCCCAGGAGGAACTCCTGGAAGGAATCCCAGGAGGAACTCCTGGAAGGAATCCCAGGAGGAACTCCTGGAAGGAATCCCAGGAGGAACTCCTGGAAGGAATCCCAGGAGGAACTCCTGGAAGGAATCCCAGGAGGAACTCCTGGAAGGAATCCCAGGAGGAACTCCTGGAAGGAATCCCAGGAGGAACTCCTGGAAGGAATCCCAGGAGGAACTCCTGGAAGGAATCCCAGGAGGAACTCCTGGAAGGAATCCCAGGAGGAACTCCTGGAAGGAATCCCAGGAGGAACTCCTGGAAGGAATCCCAGGAGGAACTCCTGGAAGGAATCCCAGGAGGAACTCCTGGAAGGAATCCCAGGAGGAACTCCTGGAAGGAATCCCAGGAGGAACTCCTGGAAGGAATCCCAGGAGGAACTCCTGGAAGGAATCCCAGGAGGAACTCCTGGAAGGAATCCCAGGAGGAACTCCTGGAAGGAATCCCAGGAGGAACTCCTGGAAGGAATCCCAGGAGGAACTCCTGGAAGGAATCCCAGGAGGAACTCCTGGAAGGAATCCCAGGAGGAACTCCTGGAAGGAATCCCAGGAGGAACTCCTGGAAGGAATCCCAGGAGGAACTCCTGGAAGGAATCCCAGGAGGAACTCCTGGAAGGAATCCCAGGAGGAACTCCTGGAAGGAATCCCAGGAGGAACTCCTGGAAGGAATCCCAGGAGGAACTCCTGGAAGGAATCCCAGGAGGAACTCCTGGAAGGAATCCCAGGAGGAATTCCTGAGGGAGTCACAGGAGGAATTCCTGAAGATATCACAGGAGCAATTCCTGAAGTTATCACCTTAGAAATTATTCAAGAAACGAATTCCGGCGGGAATTCCTAGAGGAATTCTTGAAGAATTTCGGGATGAATTCATCTAGGAATCACGGGGGAATTCCTAAAGGAATTCTTGGATAAATCCCAGGAGGAATTTTTGAAGGATTCCCGGGAGGAATTCCTGAAGAGATCCTGGAAGAAATTCTTCAAGGTATAACAAGAGAAATTCCTTAAGAAATGACAGATGTAATTCCTGGAAGAATCCCAAGAGGAAATCCTGAAGAAATTTCACCAGAAGTTCTTGAAGGAAACCCAAAAGTATTCCGGAAGGAATCCTAAAGAAATTCATGATGTAATCGAAGAGAAATTCCGAAAGAAATCCTCAGGAACTTCTGAAAAAATCGCAGAGGAAATTCTGAAGGAATTTCGGGAGACATTCCTCTAATTATACCTAGTAGATAAATATATTTATATAATTTATATATTTCATCAATTCTGATGAAATATGAAATTCAAAGTCTTCGTTGAAAGCATGCATCTTGACATTTTTTAATAAGTGTCACTTCTATTTGTCTGTAGTTTTACCTAAATTACTCTACATAACAATGCCGTTCCTATATAACAGAAAAATACTCCTTGGAAAGATCTCACCAAATCAACTGAAAATTTGGAAGAGACTGTTTCTCTTGATTGCTGCATGCCTCAATACGATGTTGATTGCATGCCTAACAGCTTAACATACACAAATCGACCTAGTCATCCGTCTAACATTCCCATCAATTATTCCGCTCAAATCCAAAGACGCCCAAACGAGGTGACCTGCCGCTGATTCGCCATCCGCTCATCACCAAAATCAATTCTACCCAGGGCAACACCGTTGACTCCGGAAGTTCCGACCTGGACGATCGACGACTTCGAAACCGCAAATCAAAACTCGCCTCGTCAACGGCAGCCGACGACAAAACACGCAAGACCCACCGAAACCACCACTTCCGGAAGACCATAACCCGGTTCGACACGAATCGTCGCCTCAACAGTGCAAACACTAGCACTAGTAGTGACAGCGCAGGAAGCAGTCCACAGTCTAGCACGGTAGCACCCAGTGAGGATCCTTTCGGAGGGTTCTCCTACGAGGCCACTCCCGATCGGATCCGCAAAATCGACATTAATACGATAGCCGTTTTCGGGAGAGGTGTCCCCAAGTCCCAGGTCGTGATCTTCAATGGCGATCAGTCGCTGAAGGATCTGAACAACAACGATCACAAGGCGTCCAACATCTTCGTGATCAATACTCCTAAGAAAGCTGATTTGAAGACGTCAAACAGACACCTGGAATCGGAGAGTAGTTTCGTTCAACGGCTCTACACCCACCGACGGGACAAGCATCGCCGGAAAAGCCGCGATCAACGCCGGAAGTCGTTCAATCGACTTCGAAACATCGACGGCAACGCCACCAGTCCGCGATCGGAAGACGAAGACTGCGACGGGCGGCGTCCAGTAGTGGACGATGTTGAATCGAGCGAAGAAGACCGGGAAAACGACCGCTCCCGGAGTAACTTCGAATCGCTCCTCGAAGAGATGGTTCTGGATCGTCCGAGTGAGGTCATGCCGTCGCAACTGATGTTGTTCCGCAGCAGTATGCACGATCCGTTCGAGAACGTGGTGAGCAGTTCGACGACCGGAATGGGACCGGTGACGGTTCCGCTGTTGGAGCGGTTTTCGGAAATCTTCCGAATCGCAACCATTCAGAGGCAGCTGTCGATCAATAATGCTGCATTGGAAGGTGCTCCTTCGGAGGATCAAGCCGATGGCAAGCCGGATTGGAAACCGGTGGTTTTGATGGTGTTTGTTGGATTGAGCTTTTCGGCACTGGTGTTCAGCATCTACCTGCATTACGAGGGTTTCAGAAAAGGTTTTCGGTAGAACTTTGTTTGAGTTTTCTTCTAAGAAAGAACGTTGAAGCGCGAACGATTCCATCCACTTGCTCCCACTTGTGTATACATTTTTTTAGTGTGTAGGGAATGTTTCCCGTAGATTGTAAGATTGATTTGATGAAAAATATAACATTCCTAATTGTGATAACAGTTACTAATTCCTAGACTAGCGTTTTAGTGGAAATAAAAGTGAAAAAAGTACATCAAATGTCAAAATTCTGTGTCCCTGTTTATTCTAGCGTAGCTTGTAGAATGTAGAAGTTGTTGAAAGTAGTCCCAGGCTGTAGTCTTGCTTTCGTAGATTGAAATGAAGTATGTAGATTGCTGTTCATGTTTTCAACACTATTCAATCCATTATTACATCACATATCTCACTATATACATATTGCTGACTGCACCCCAAATTGGACTATCACACTATTTTTGGTACGCCTAAAAAGTGTGATAAAAGTGCACAATTGCCTCGGACCGCCTCGACGTCTTCGGTGCACTTATTCCTTGATTTACAAGGAATAAGTGCACCGAAGACCCCAACTCGATCCGACGTGGTCCTGCGCTGCAATTACACTTTGAAGGTGTGTGCACACTATTGTGTCAGTCCAGTTTGGGATGCAGTCAGCAATACATGCGAAAGGTATTCAGTACGATAATGCTGAGGGTGACGGGTTTGATTCCCGGTTGGTTCAAGAACTTTTCGTAAAGGAAATTTCTTTGACGTCCTTGGGCATAGACAGAGTATCTTCGTGCCTACTAAATGATGTAAACATGCAAAATGGTCGTTGGCAGAGGAAGCTCTTAGATAATAACTGTAGAAGTGCTTATTGAACACAGAATTGAGAAGCAGGCTTTGTCTCAGTGGGGTCATACGCCAAAAAGAAGAAGAAAATATGTAGTACTGAAGTAGCGGCTACTGTTAGTTCTTCACGCCAAACGATCACCAGTTCAGATTTTATCTAGTTTGCTCATCTTGTGACTGCCTTTAACGTTTTCTTGTGTACCATGCTTTCAGGGTTGTTATCTGACATTCTCGTAACATGCATTGCCCACCATGCTTTTCTAGCTTTGGCAACCTACAGGATCCTCGGTCTTGTGGGTCTAAGTTTTGTTTCATCTAACGATTTTGACCGAAGTTTCTTCTGGAACCATCTGCAGGCACGATTTCATCTGATGATTAGCTGTCGTTGTTGTCAGCTTTTAACATCGTACCGAGGTAGATGAGTACTGTTTCAAAAGTATCCCCGTTTATCATAACACTGCACTGCTGCGGAGGCTTCGACTTCTTCCTCGAAAGGATCCTCCAGGATGACCTGGATCTCGACTAAGTGCTTGGTGTCACCCATCACTGTCAATTTGAAGCACTTCTGAAGTTTGGCAACTGTCTCTTCAAACTTGTCCTCGCAATAGCAGGCCTCCAAGGTGTCGTCCGCACAGATCAAGACGAATGATTGTTGTCCATTCTTCGTTCGGATGTAGAGAGACATCGGCTGATGACTGCATGAAACAAACCTAGCTTGCGTGGTTCGTTTTGTTCCAGACCCGTGTCGTTTGGTTGAGACCATACAGACCCCGCTTGAAGCGACACACACCGGCGGTGTTGCTGGTCTCGAACCCAGGAGGCTGCTTTATGAAGACCTTTCATTTGTACGGTAAATAGGTAGTCTTGATGTCCACGTGCTTGATGAGTAGTTTTCTCTCAATCGCCACCGTTAGCAGCGAACGTAAGGTGACCTGTCTGGCGACCGGGGCGAAGATCTCGTCATAGTCGCATCCCAATTTTTGTGAAAAGTCTTGGGCAGCTAATTCTGCCTTATACCCAATGACGTTGCCAGTTTGATCCTCCTTGCGCTTGAACCCACTTGCAACCAACCTGTTTTGCGACCGGCTGTCAACGTGATGATCTCCCAAGTAACGTTCTCCGTCAGAGAACGGAATTCCTCGTATTTCGCTGTCTAACAGAATACACTTTCCGAACTGGCCATTGCTTCTTCGTGGCTACGTGGTTCAGCATCCGATTGAGAAATTATGGTAATCGTTTCGCGATAGCGCACTGTGGTTTGACGGATCGATCTCTGGGGAAACGCCTTCATCCAGCATCGAATCGTCTGCAGTGGCGTAACCGCAATTTCCATCATCCACGTGATGATTATCGCTGTCCACATTATCCAACAACGGTTTTCCTGATGCCCACTGACGCT
The DNA here is from genome assembly GCF_035046485.1 of Aedes albopictus. Taxonomy (NCBI): domain Eukaryota; kingdom Metazoa; phylum Arthropoda; class Insecta; order Diptera; family Culicidae; genus Aedes; species Aedes albopictus. Next base: position 48,027,829 of record NC_085136.1, read on the forward strand.
CTTGGCCTGCTCAAGGCACTCATCCTCAACGAAATTTGCATCACGACTGATGATCACTTGTCGAGTTGATCGGTCCAAGAAGCGGTGTGCTTTGTGGTTCGGCGATCATTCAACGAACGTTAGCTTCGTCGACGTCTCTGGCTCAACTTCATCCTCTTGCTTTTGCTTGGGTACGTGAATGTGCACCGCAATACCGAAGACATAGAAGCTTCTTGCATGTATAACTTTCTCAGCGCACTTCCGGTGTATTCACCGTCTTGATCGCTTCTGATGAATTTCGGCGGCCGGCCTAATTGAGTCCTCATCATGGTCACGTACTCCATTATCTTCTCCGGGACTTCTTCCTTCTTCTGCGCCAGATTCTTCTTAACCATCTCTTCGAGCGCATTGGGATCGCGATGCTCAAATCGTCGATGCCACATGTGCCGGGATGCCCCCGAGTCCACAATCCACTCACCTGAATTCGTTTGTCCTCCTGCCATCAGAGCGAATGTTACTGCGAGTTCACGACCTTTTTGCGATTCCGTCTCCTTGGCGTACAACTTGCACTAAGTCACTCCTTCTGCTTTATGGCCAATTTTCTTGCACAAGTGGCACACAATCGTCTTCTTCTTCCTCGAAAAATTGTCCTTCAACGTATCGAAGGAATCGGGCAGGTTCCTCAGCACCAGCATACCAAACAGCTCTTCCAGCTCGAACAAATGGCTCTGCATGTCGTCTCCGACCTTGTACGTTTTATTGCAGATTCACTTCAGGACTACAACCTTCGAGTCTTCTGGTCGTACTTCTGGATGTTTTCCTATGCTTCCTCGACCGTCTTCGTAACACTAATCAGGGGGTGTCGCTAGTCCTCCACAATCGTCGTTCTTGTTTTGCGGTCACCTCCGTTCCAGGTGTCCGTAAGGGGCTTCGGGGCTTTATCCTCCATGTACTTCCACATGTCCTCTCAAGTCAGTAGCATTTCCGCTTTGAATTTCCGCACCACATTCCATATACTTACCTTATCGGTCAGACTAAGGCCTGTGTGCCACGTAGGAGTCGTCTCCATTCGACTCGGTCCATGGCTGTGCGTCTCCAGTTCTGCACTCTGCGAAGGGTCCGCAAATCGTCTTCCACTTGATAGACTCAGCTAGCTCGCAGCGCACCACGTCTTCTTGCGCCGGACGGATTGCTATCGAGAACCATTTTAATTGGGTCGCTATCCGACATCCTGATAACGTAACCCACCCACCATAGCCTCCCGATTTCGATGGTTGGTTCTCTCAGCAACTGATGCGGTTCGTGGTTAATTCGCTTTCTCCAATTCCCGTCTTCCTGCACTCCGCCGTAGATGGTACGTAGCACCTTCCATTCGAAAACTCTAAGGGCGCGTTGGTCCATAGATTGTTACGATTCGTAATATCTAACAGATTTCACCGTGTGGCGATCTATGGCCAGGAAGCGCACGCCTTAGACGTTTAGTTGTCCCATCCGGCAATGTCAGACCTCTAAGCTTCCTGCCGATGAGTACATCATGGACGAAAATTTGATGTTGTGGTGATGTGGTTTGATGTTCTCCAGTACACTGCTGTGGCACATCATATGCACGCTTGCTCCGAAATCGAAGTACCAGTCTTCATCTGGCATCAATCCGAAAGTTGACAGCACGGCACGGAATGCATTGTTCTTCATCGAGCTGTTGCAGTCCTTCGCTATATGACCGTACTTTGCACATTTCCGGCATTTGGGCTCCAGGAGAAGATCCGACTTCTTCACCTGCTTACCTGAAATTCCGCTTCCCTTCTTCGCTGCAAACGCCGAATCACTTCACATCGTCTGGGCCTCTTGCAGAAGTTTCGTTTTCATGATGTCTCCAGTGATGGGTATGCCCGATTCCCACGATGTCTATCGATTTGTAAAGGATGCCGACTTGCCTGGTCAGTCCGAATCCACAAAGGCCTTCTCCAGTTTCGACCAAACTTTCCTTGACGTGACCAAAATTGATGGGATCAAGGAGTAAGATGGTCTTCGCTCCTACCTTGCGATCCTTGTCTACATTTAAGGCTTCGTAGGTTCCGTCAGGCTTTATCTTCGGCTTCACAACGCACCTTACTTACCTTACCGGTCAGACTAAGACCTGATTGTGCTCTGCTGTACGTAGGAGTCGTCTCCATTTTCCTCGGTCCATGGCTGCTTGTCTCCAGTTCCGCACTCTGCGAAGGATCCACAATTCGTCCTCCAATTGATCGACCCACCTAGCTCGCTGCGAACCACGTCTTCTTGTACCGATCGGATGACGCTCGAGAACCAGTGTAATCTGGTTGCTATCCGGCATTCTGATGACGTAACTCGCCCATCGTTGCCTCCCGATTTTCGCGGTGTGGACGATGGTTGGTGCTCTCAGCAGCTGATGCAGCTTGTGGCTCATTCGTTTTCTCCAAGTCCCGTCTTCCATCCGCCGTAGATGATAAGCAGCACCTTCCGTTCGAAAACTCCAAGGGCGCGTTGATCCTCTGCACGTTGGGTCCATGCTTCGTGCCCACAGAGGACTACCTGTCTAATCAGCGTTTTGTAGATAATTAACTTCGTGTGACGGCGAGCTTTGTCCGATCGTAGTTCTGCAGAATCCAAAGTAGGCTCGATTTCCTGCCATAATGCGTCTCTAAATTTCTCTGCTGGTGTCGCTGTCGGCGGTCACCAGTGAGCCCAAGTACACGAATTCTTCAACCGCCTCGAGTTCATCACCGTCGATAGAAATTCGGCTTGGCGGGCGCGGTGATTCTTCCCTGAAACCCTTTGCCATCATGTATTTTGTCTTCGACACATCAGCGAAACCAAGCACTAATCGGACTTTCCAAAAAATTTTCCACTCGTGTTTATCCCCGCTCTTCTAATTACACCCTCTAAAGCAATGTTGAACAGCAAGCACGAAAGACCATCACCAATGCGATATTCGAAGGGAGTCGAGAGTGTCCCTGATACTCGAACTACGCACATCACTCGATCCAACGTCGCCTTGATCAATCGTGTCAGTTTATCCGGGAATCCATATTCGTGCATAATCTGCCATAGCTGTTCTCGATCGATTGTATCATACGCCGATTTGAAATCGATGAACAAGTGATGTGTGGGCACGTTGTATTCGCGGCATTTCTGCAACACCTGGCGGATGGCGAACATAACATACCTGTAACATGATTCATTCGTTTGTGGGGTAGACGAACTCAGACTCCTTCAACATGATCTTCTGAATCTGAATATCCACGCGTTTACCACAACTTGTAGTCGTTGTTAGTAATGTTAATGTTGTTAATGATATTTATATGTAATCCGTGTGATAAAATCCCATGATTTTTATTTTATGCTCCCATTCTTATGTGGCATGGCAAACTAACCTCTCTCCTAATGTAGTTTAAATATCGCAAACCCCGTTCCTTCGTATGTAACACCCAGAATACAAGCAACGTAACGTAAGTAACTAATCCAATCTTCCAATGTTTCTCTCTCTTTTCTTCTTCTTGCAATCACCTTTTCGGTCACGGTTCCAGAACACTCCACCAAGGAGGCGCTTGGGCTTATTCCAAAAACATCACTATAGAAAGTAGTAGAAAGCCAACTGAATGGAGATGAACACCTCTATGTATAGCCAACCAAAACGCCAGTACAAACGCTTTTAGTATTCGAAGCTCCTCCTGTATTATAACTGTGTATAGCCGTAAGTGGTGCGTGGGAACAAAACACTATCTAGATAGGATTCTAGTGTACTATAACTGAAAATACGCAGAAGATTCGTATTCTACTGTTTGCAATAAAGAAGAATTATAATATTATGAAAACAAGCACCTACTTTTTTGTGTTTTTCGAAGAAATCCTTCAATAAACCACGCGACACACCCATCAATGTTCGTTTAATATATGGTTTTTATTTATTCTCTAGACACTACTCTTTCAATTTCAACAAATGCTACTTCTGTTTGCATTTTCTCGTTTCTACATAAGTTTTTTTTTGTTTGTTTGTTTTGTGGTAGGTGTATTACGCCTATAAGTAAGTTTATAAATTATCTGATTCTCCTGTAAACCGATGATGATTCCCCTCGTCGGAATTTCTCTCTTTTCCCGTAATATTCGTGTGTTGACCAGCAAACTTGTTGTCCATCGTGTTTATTATATGCACCACTTCATCCGTGTGTTTCATCTTGTTTTGTTTAGTCGTTTTCTCTCTAAAGACTGCGTAATTTGCGTGTGGTTCAAGCTGTTATGATAAAGTTCTACATTTTTTCTACTTACTTTGCGGTTGTGGTTGCGTATGTAGTGTGTTGTTGTTGGTGGTGGCTGGTGAATAGAGCTGTGAACCTCTAGTAGGTACCGTTCGTTTATATGTGTGTGATTCGCACTACAGATATATGTAGGTGAGCGCTTTGATTGGCCATTTCAGTAGTAGTGAGTTAATGCTTTTACCAATCGTAGAGAAGCAATGGGTATTTGTGATCAAACAAGGGTTGCAATGCAATGCTCATTGTATTGCGTTAGGGGAAATTACAGCAATTTCTTAGGCTTCTATTGACAGGAGGGACGAAAGAATACAAAAACGGGCCTAATATTGCGCGCAAACCCCAGAATTTTATTCCCACCTTTGGGTTTCCGCGCCGAAGACCCAGCGCCAGATTCGGCGACAAAGAAAACTGACAGCAGTCGCCGAACAGTTGGCAATCCTGATATTTGACGGCGGCCGCCCGGTAGTCATGTGAGTGGATTGTTGTCACGCAAATAGATCTTTTCGATGAAAATGCATGTGTATTGAGTTATTGTTGACAGATTTTCTGCAGTGTTAGTGTGAAATTCAGCGATTTTCTGTATCGCGTAAGCCTTCGCTGGAAGAAAACGTCATGTTGTTCAGCGAAGCAAGGAAAATTTTCAGTGAAAAAAGCAATATTTTTCGATGAACAACAATCACACCAAGTTTCACTTCAATTTGAGATCCACTAAAAACGGTTTGCTGTAAAATAGCTGTATAAGCTATGAAAGAATCCGTAATAGTGAAAATAAATAGACGAAGTAGACGGATACTTTCTATAGAACAATCAGATCGTTCTGATCTATCAGATTCTATCAATGCTGATACGTGAAATGACTCCAATTGCTGAAGGAACCAGGATATAAGGATTGGTAAAGCTTTTAGTTGCTAACAAGCTAACCTTAGGTCTTCTTAATCAGAAGTAACAGCGCATTTTTACTACCAAACCTGCAAAACCCTAGCGCTGCGGACTTCAAGCAGCGACAAACAAAGAAGAAGCTGATTCGATCCTGTTGTCATTTCTAACCCTATCCGGTAGCCGTCACGATCCCTTGGTCACATCACCAGAAAATCTGACAGAGAAGAACCTAGGAGAACTGAAAATAGTCCGGCTGCCGTAAGCAGGAACAAACGGATGACACTGGTGAAAATAACGGTGCGACGCTCGTCCGAGTTGGGAACAAGAAGTGCAAGAAATCTGAGCCCCAGGCAGACAACGGTCGTCTGAGACGATAAACGATGACCAAAGGAAGTTTAAGACTGAGAAGATCCGTGTCGGATTCGATTTGGAAGCGTAGTGATCTCCTAAAAGTTTAGTAGCCTATACGTTTATGATTAGTTCATTAGCTCTCAGCTATGGAAACCGAGACATGTTCAGCAAGTTCAAACGTGCAAATATATCTTTCGTTGATTTCAAAAAGTACAATCAGTGTATTCGCGTTTGTATTAGCTCTCTAGGAGGGGTTATGGACCCAGAGCTGACCATAGTTTGAAGAATTCCGATTAACACAGTTTGTGAAAATAAGGAATTTGTAGAATTTTCATAGTTCTGAACATACGACTTCCCAATTCGCTAGACTTCCAGACAGGACGCGTCACCCAATTACGCCACAGAACAGGTCACAATTCTGCGGGTAGGAATTCAACCTGAATTCGACATCCACCATGTCCTACAATACTACTTCGCAGTTGTCCATCTCATTCGGAGCTTAGATATGTGCACGTATGCGTTGGATAGCTGTCTTGTTTTCAGCCTTATGCTACATCAAGACACCGAAATGTACAGAAGCATTTCCCATTCAATAAAACTTCGGTCGTTGTTGCTTGAGCCCTGTCTGTTCATTTCGTCCAGCCCTTCCCACACCGTATTCCTTGAGGTTATGGGCTCGTCAACGGAGGAAGGTTCCGCGGAACTCCGCAGTTGAACGAAACTAAGTTCAAGAACTGGAATTTTCGTGTTCAACTCTATCTGGATGCAGCGGAAGCTTCGGAAGTCCTAACGAAGACCAGTTCCGATGAGTATCTCGGCATAGTCCGGGACGAGGAGACGGCTTGCGAGATGTGGAAGGCCCATGAAGATACCTACGCGAAGAAGTCTGTTGCAAATCAGACACTGCTACAGAAACAGCTATGGCGAAACTTGAAGAGAACAATACGGCGTCGCAGTTACGTTTTGACCCTTCCCGACAGCAACGAATCTTTGGTAACGGACATCAGTGAAAACAACTTAATGTTGAAGACCGAGAAGCAACGACTGTTGGCAGACGAACCCAAAAGGTCTGACCGGATGGAAGATTGTGAGGATCGAAGCGCTGTGTCTGTAGGAGAGTGCCGGATTGGATTGTCGCGTCAAGAAGACCGAAGATAAGGCCAACGCTGTTGTTGGAAGTAAATCGGTTTTGTTCATGCTGAACAAGATGCCAGTGCAAGTGAAGCTGAAGAGGTCGAGCTATGTAGTCGTTTTCGGATGTAGCGATCATCTAGTGAACAATGGGGACTGTATGCAGTCAGACAGGAAGCTCGAAAAACCGTTCGCAGGGCTGGTAGCAAAACCTGATGGTCAAAATAGTTAATTTAGTGACCAATTTCTCGAAAATAGTGACTAAATAGTGACTTAAGAAAAGCAAAAAAGTGACTAAATAGTGACTTTTCGCACAAAAAAATAATGATTAAAATTTTTTGAACGGGCTTGATTCAGAAAGATCTGTAGTACCGCATAATAACCGTTTTCAAGAAAAGACTCACGCTTATTCCAAAAATTGTTTAAAATTGCATGTATATTCAATTTTTCAATTTTAGAAACCCTTTGGGACACATTGATGGAATTTCTTGGAAAATTATTGACGAAGTTTTCAGAGGAAACGGATGTTCTTGAGTGTTTTTTTTTTTGCAAAACCCTAGTTGATAAAGATTTAACCTGAGGAATTAAAGAATAAACACTCAGAGGTTTATTAAACGAGTTTCTATGAACATAATTGCTGGTATTTGCTTCGTCATTGTAGACAGATTTTAGGAGAACATCTTGGAGGGGTTTAAAATATCTGGAGAAAATTGTGGAGCGGACCTGGTGCGATGGTTAGAACACTTGACTATCACGCCGAGGACCTGGGATCGAATCCCACTCCCGACAAACTCGCAAAATGTGAGTTCTTCCTTCGGAAGGGAAGTAAAGCGTGGGTCCCGAGATGAACTAGCCCAGGGCTAAAAATCTCGTTAATACAGATAAAAAAAAAAAAAAAAATCTGGAGAAAATTCTGACTAGAATGAAAATAACAATATTGCAATTTTCATATTAACAATATCAATAATATTTACGTGATGGTGTGTCCTTCGAAATGGCGATGCTTTGAATGTGGGATTTCTTATACAATTTTTAAAAACCTGGTTGGTTGGTTTTGAGTGAAATTCATGTAGAAAACATATGCATAGAAAATGTGAGTAAATTTGAGTAAGAATTTCTCAAGTATGATTTTTTGAATATGTTTGTAGGAATCCTCTCAAAAAAATTTATGAAACCAATAACTGAAAGTAGTAACGTAATTTTGATCGGATTCCTGAAGTATTTCTTTCTGGGCGTACCCTCTGAAAATTTCTGAAGAGCTACAGGGGGAAAACCAACTATCATTCTATCATTCTGAATATACAAAGCAATGTTAGATTAACTTGTAGAAGAATTCAATTTTCTTTAAAAAATCTCATTTTAGGGAGTCTTTGATGAGATTCCCAAAATATTTACGGGCGTGATGTCTCATTTATTTTCTGGCGTATTCTTCGTGGCATTAAGGGAGAAGTTGCCGGGTTTTTTGTTGACTAGATTATCTGGAATGTTTAGGTTTAGTTCTTCTTTAGAGAACTATTGTTACTAGTTATCGTTTTTAATAAGCTTCATAAATATACAATCTGTCAGCATGAAATTAAAACATTAACATTAAAAGCTTATGTTTCCTTTTCTCAAATCTGGACGGATGCAAGAGAAAATATATTAGTTCGTTTGCATCTGCAACAGCACAGCCGTGTTCTCGACTGATAATTAGGTTTATCCTAGCAAAAACTGTAGAGCAACTTGACTTGACTTTCTCAATTATTCTCTGAGAGAAGCCATGGAGAGCCTTCCAAATAAATGAATAAGTAAAAAAAGCCATTGTAGTTTTTTTTTTCCTTAAAAGACAGTCATTTATTTTACAGTACCCCTGAAATAACTCTTGCAAAAGCACACATTTTTTCAGATTTTTGGGAGATATCATTTCCGAGGTTTCTCAAGAAATTTTGTTATAAATCATTCAGAACTTCTACAAAAGCACACTGAATGACTTTCATCATTTTTTTCGGAATGTAGAGTATTCTTTTTAAAGTATTTTTTTTTTCACACAATATTTGAGAAGTACTATAAAAATATTCTAGACATTCTGAAGGATTATACCACTTTTTTCAAGATTGCATTTACTAGACATTACTTAAAGAATTTTATCAGGCCTTCAAATTTCCTTCTATGAACTGCACCAGAATATCATACGGATGATGTTGCAAGCAATTCATACAGAAATGATTACATATATTACAAAAACACAAGGATTTCAACATGCTCACTGAAAATTTTAACGAAATTTCGCCAAGAGTTTCAGCAAAAGTTCTAAAAATACCCTGTTTTAAGTATAGTCACATGAATCATATGCTAAAAGGAACAACATTTCATTGTCTCCAGTAACACAAAATTTGGTTTTCACTATTTTAACCCCTTCGGGACGACTTTTTTCCACCAACCTCGCCGCTGTAGAACGCGTCAGCGAGGTGCAAATGACCCAACCGTCCTGAAAGGGTTAAATATCAATTCTTGTTCTACTTCTTGACTAGATTTCAGGAGATTGAAAATAGTTGAAAATAGTGACTTTTTAACAGAAAAAGTGACTTTAGTTGAAAAGTCTTGAAAATAGTGACTTTATAGTGACTTACACGAAAATAGTGACCAAGTCACTAAATAGTGACTCGCTACCAGGCCTGCGTTCGTGATAGATGTGGCCAAGGACGACGCCTCGAAGCGATGGTGACTGCAGTGCTCAGTGGTACGTATATTCTAAATCGTTGCCCTACCGCTGCTATTCCGGCAATCGTGCACCTACTGAGTATTGGGCTGGTGTCCAACCTTTTCAAATTGAGCGTTTTCGGGTGCAAGGCGTTTGCATGGGTGCCTCAGCGTCAGCGTCAGGAGGTGGTGATGATCGACTATGCTCCCAACGGCTATCGACTCTGGGATAGGACATCGAGGAAGATCTTCGTTACGGCAGAAGGCAAGACAAGGTCGTCAGATATACATGGCAGTTTCAGATGCCGTCAAGGCGAAATCAGGGTCGGTATGTCAACTGTTGAACAGTTGAAAAACGAGAAGAAAGCACCGGAGGTGGCGTGGTAACAGATCTAGGAGTACGTGCGCAGGACGAAAGATTTCCAGCCCCTAACCTCCAAGAGATTGAAGAGGATGTTAACCCTTTTGAAAAACAACAAAGCCGCTGGAGCAGATCAACTACCAAGCGAGTTTCTAAAACACGGAGGAGAAGCACTGATGAGAGCACTTACACTGGATCATTAACAAGAATTGAGAGGAGGAAGTATTACCAAAGGAATGGATAGAAGGTATCGTGTGTCCCATCTACAAAAAGGGCGACAAGTTGGATTGCGGGAACTATCGCGCGATCACACTACTGAGCGCTGCCTACAATGTACTCTCTCAAATTTTATGCCGCCATCTATCACCGATTGCAAGAGAGTTCGTGGGCAATATCAGGCTCGATTCATGGGTGAACGCGCTACAACGGATCAGATGTTCGCCATCCGCCAGGTGTTGCAGAAATGCCGCGAATACAACGTGCCCACACATCACTTGTTCTTCGATTTCAAATCGGCGTATGATACAATGTATCGAGAACAGCTATGGCAGATTATGCACGAATACGGATTCCCGGATAAACTGATACCTACGATTAATCAAGGCGACGATGTATCGAGTGATGTGCGTAGTTCGAGTATCAGGGACACTCTCGAGTCCCGTCGAATCTCGCAGATGGTTACGGCAACATTGCGTTATAAGGTGTAATAAGGACAACGACACCAGCAGAGAAATTCAGATGCGCATTGTGGCAGGAAATCGTGCTTACTTTGGACTCCGCAGAACTCTACGATCAAATAAAGTTCGCCGTAACACGAAGTTAACTATCTACAAAACGCTTATTAGACCGATAGTCCTCTATGAGCACGAAACATGGACCATACGTGCAGAGGACCAACGCGCCCTTGGAGTTTTCGAACGGAAGGTGTTGCGTACAGTGAACCGTATAGGGAATCGCGCTACTTGGGCGGTGGCTTCTATATTCGTCTGTTTTCTACTATAACTCAGTCAAATTTGAACCAATTGACACAACTTTTGGAATGTGGTGAGATAGGTATAGTATCTACCCGCGTACAACATTTCAAGTCAATTGGTTCAAAATTGACTGAGTTATAGTGGCAAACAGACGAATATAGAAGCCACCGCCCAAGTGGCGCGATACCCTAGTACATTTTTTTCATTATCGTCGCAACGCCTTTACCGTCATGACTAATGTTGCATACTACCGTCACACACTACATTCATGCTGCCGTCGATGCATCAATGTCGTCTACCATGAATGTAGCATTTGGCACCTTGATTGTAACACAAATCAAGATGATGGGAGTACGAAATGACAGTTTTGAAATGTAGAGTTGGAGTTCCAGTGGTTCCGAAAACTGCGAAAGAAAAATGCGGATAACTCGTGCTAGAGGGTGTGAAGGGCGTTACTTGGGGTCTGAGGGGGTTTAAGGAGGATTTCAGAGGCATTCCAAGAAGCTTCAGAGCATTCTCAGCGGATTTCAGAAACGTTACAGAGGCGTTACATGGCGTTTTCTGGGATTTCGGAGGGTCTGAGATGCGTTACATGGGGTTTCTGGGGGTATTAGGGGGATTTTGGAGGCATTCCAAAGAGCTTCAGAGCATTTTCGGCGGATTTCAGAAACGTTACGAAGGCGTTACATGGCGTTTTCTGGGGTTTCGGAGGGTCTGAGGTGCGTTACATGGGGTTTCTGGGGGTTTTAGGGGGATTTCGGAGGCATTCCAAAGAGCTTCAGAGCATTTTCGGCGGATTTCAGAAACGTTACGGAGGCGTTACATGGCGTTTTCTGGGGTTTCGGAGGGTCTGAGGTGCGTTACATGGGGTTTCTGGGGGTATTAGGGGGATTTTGGAGGCATTCCAAAGAGCTTCAGAGCATTTTCGGCGGATTTCAGTAACGTTACAGAAGCGTTACATGGTGTTTTTGGGAGTTTCGGAGAGTCTGAGGTGCGTTACATGGGGTTTCTGGGGGTATTAGGGGGATTTTGGAGGCATTACAAGAAGCTTCAGAGCATTTTCAGTGGATTTGATTTCAAAGTCGTTACAAAGGCGTTTTTGAGGATGGCGGAAACCCTCAGTAGTGTCCCTATATTGTCCCAGAAATCCCAAGCGCCATATTTAATTCCAAAATGGCCTAGGATATCGTTTTTCAACATCAACTCAATTAGCCAGATCTGAAAATATCCGTATGGCATGAGACTTTTTGATTTGTTAGACGTGGGCCGTAACTATTCAGTTGGGAGCCACTGACTTTTGTTCCCCTGCTCCATTGGTGGTTATGACCCTCGGTACGCACAATCCGAAAATCTTTGTCTCCGCTTCTTCACACTTCCGGTTCCTAAGTTATACGCATGTCCCGTTCGCAGTTTTTGGAACCACTGGTATTTCATTAGTTCACTCAATTTGAAAATCCACTACATTTTTTACCGTGATTAAAAAAATGTCACAGTCACCCATGAATATTTCATCTGGTCATACGTGAATGTTTTTGTTGCATGATAGTCAAGAGCATACATCCACGATTATCATGCAAACTACAGTTTTTGACAGTACATTTTGGATCACTGGTTGCGTACCATCCTAGGGGCAAGACACTGTGCAAACAAGAGTAACTCTAAGAAATTCGGAGTAACTCTTTTTACCAATGATCGACGAAAATTGTTGAAAAGCACCCCTAAAACTGCAAGAAAAGCGGGATATCGGGCAATATTGTTTTGTTTTGGCGTTAGTATCAGGCAATACTTAAGCAAAACGGGAGCAATCCGGAGAAATTCTGAGCAACTCTGTGAAGGAAAATGCCCTCTCCAGCACAGTGTCTTGCCCCAAGGTACCATCTATGCAGATGGAAGACGGGATTTGGAGAAGGCGAATGAACCACGAGCTGCATCAGCTGCTTAGAGAACCAACCATCGTCCACACCGCGAAAATCGGGAGGCTACGGTGGACAGGTCACGTCATCAGGATGTCGGATAGCAACCCGACTAAAATGGTTCTCGAGAGTCATCCGACCGGTACAAGAAGACGTGGAGCGCAGCGAGCTAGGTGGGTCGACCAAGTGGAGGACGATCTGCGGACCCTACGCAGAGTGCGGAACTGGAGACAAACAGACATGGACCGAGTGGGAGACGGTTACGGTCCGTGTCAACTGTTGAAATCATTCTACGGTTTGAAGCAATCCCATTGGTGTTGAAACGAGAAGTTCAATCGAGCGTTGCTGAAGTTAAGGTTCGTTCGTTCCAAGCATCATTTTTCGTTTTCCGAATTGCCGTCGATGGTGAAAGCAGCTGAGGATGACTGACTGTAGTCAGCATTAGTATTCTGGAAGCGTTTTGAAGAATCAAGTTTGAAATAGACGGTCGAAAGTTCAGTATCGTGAAGCGAATTCGAGACCTGGCGGTTCAAAGTCGAGATGCTGTTAGTCCGAGAGAACCTGTGGAATTTTGTTCCCGCAGAAGCCTGGAAGGAAGGTGACGCCAACACCCCTTGATCCGTGACAGCAAGACGGTCAAAGCTATCTGATGGGATGCGATCAAGAACCACCGTCAAAAGACAACGATGACGACGAAGGTGTCACTCCTGAAGAGACTCTGCAAGGCGGAGTACGACGAAAGCAATGGCATGTAGGCTTACTTGTCTACGGCATCTTTCCGCAGAATACAGCAGGATGCTCCCCGCAACAAAACGGAGAAGCGGAACGTAAAAATCGGTCGTTGATAGAAATGGCCCGCTGTATGTTGAGTTGATCAATTCGAACCTTGGATACCGATATTGGCCCAAGGCCATCAATGCTGTCGTATACCTCCAAAACTTCCTGCCATCAAGATCCATCGAGAAGACTCCAGCTTTGGTACGGGAAGCAACCGGACTACATCAATCTGCACGTCTTTGAATGCTCAGCTATCGTTCATGTGCCAGCTAAGAAACGCAAGAAGCTCGATCCCAAAAGTATAAAGCGTTCCGGTTCATAGATCCTACCACCGACAAAATAACCACCAGCCGAGAGGCGAAGTTTACTGAGATGGAGGAACAGGAGGAACTCAAGTATGTATTCTGAAAATCCGGATCCGCAAATCGTAGAGTACCAGTCAGAAATCGTCTCGCAGTTCGATGTCGATTCCTTGGGTAGCCATGCCCCGATACGGTTTCAGAATCTGAAGGAGAAGACAACACCGATGAAACTCTGGTTGAGGAGGAGCAAGCGGATGTGTTGATGTCAGAGCATGTACGATACACCAAACGAAGATGAGGATGACGATTGTGCAGCAGCCAAGGCTCTTGGATCACGCCAGTTCGACGATCATCATCCTGTAGCACAAAGGGTGTGCCGCATCAACGGTTCCGAGAGACAACTGGAATGGTGAAAAAGTTAATCGATGAACCGAAAACGTACGACGAAGCAATGAATAGCCCCGAAGCTGAACTAAGGAAGGCAGCTATGGACGATGAGATGAAGTCGTTGCGCGAGAATGGTACGTGGCATTTGGCGGATCTACCACCGGATCTTGTTTCAAAAGTCTTTAATCAGAAGTTTGGAACAGACTACGAAGAAGTTTTTGCGCCAGAGGTACGTCAAGTAACGTTTCGAGAGTTGCTAACGGCTGTCAACGGGGAATGTTGGTTGAACATGGGATGTGAAAACCGCTTATCTCAATGGGGACCTGAAGGAGTCGATTTTCATGCACGAACTCCCTGGATATGAAGATGGTGACCGGAACGCCGTATGCTCATTAGGCAAATCATTGTACGGACTGAAACAAGCTGGATATGTTTGGAACAAGAAATTTGATCAAGTCTCAAAGCAGATGAAGTTCCAACAACCGAAGAATGACACTGTGGTGCATAATTTATCGGACAAACGCCGATTTTCATACAAAATGGTCAAGTTTGTGATGCTGTAACTATGGTTTGCTACCCCTTTGATTTACACGCGTGTCGTTGTCCGAACACTTGCACATTTTGAACGCCTTGTCACGTCCAGACCTGTGAACAAAAATATTTCATATTGTGTTTACGTAAAATTCAGTATAGTGGTAGTTCCGTGTCAAAAATTGAGCTCAATCCATCCAGTGATCCACTGAATAACTGACACTGAGGAAGATTACAAGTGGTAGTCGAAATACGCGTAACTGTCAATAGATAAGCAAAATAGGGCGGAATTGAAAGGTATACAAAACTGATTACACTCATTCGAGCGAAGAAAGGCGCTTAAGCCTAGGCATAAGAGCCTGGACATGGATTAAATACCTGTGTTCCATCTCCGGAAGGATCAAGGGATATTTTTATAATTTCATAAACCGGTTGGAACGAGATGTCTCCACTCATTGTCTTTATTGTTGAATAGAAAACGCTGCACAGTAGGCCTGGCCGCTTTAATGCTTGTAATGCATCTCTGATGTACTGCAATCATTAATATTGACAAGAAAAATGATGGAAGTAGTCGATTCTATCATTTTCCAGGATTCTTTCAATGAATGGCTGTGTATGTGTAGACTAAACTAGACTAGACAAAACTGATTACACTCATTCGAAGAGAGTATTCTGCTTAGAGGGTTCGAAAATTGGGTACAAGACTGGAATGTTTACTTGATGCCACACCACATTGGAGTTCTTGAGCACCTGCTTGATCATAGTGTAATTACAACAAAAATTAAAGCAAGAATCCACGGATTGTAAACGTTTGATTAGTATTAGGGATATTCATCATAGATACATTAGATCACCACTACCTTCCTCACATGAGACCACAAGAAAATCAATCGCTCTGAGCTTCACACAGAATATGTGTATTTCCATGATAACACTATTTATTGAATGCTTCATAAATGTACTTGCTTATCCTACATTTTCGCTTGTTCTTATTTTTCCGCGGGTCTAATTCTAAATTTAACTAACCTAAATATATAAAATAAATCATCGAGAAATGTTTCAACAGTATCAACTCTAATTTAAGCAAAATCGTCAAGAAAACGCGTAAAACGCTCCGTAAACCCACGGTACCGATAGGAATATTACAAATTTTTCAGAAAATAGCTATATCGCTTGAAGTTGCACTCAACCACACTTTAATTTGTTACTAAGCTGATTTCGTAAATTTTGTAACTCAGAACGCGCCCTATACTTGCGTTTTTAATAGGGAAACCTGTAGTCATCACGATTCAAAGAAGAAAAAAAAACGAAAACTTAATAACAAAATGACCGAAAATTTACAACAGTAGTAGTATGCGCGCCTAACAACCCCTTCTGTTGGGTTGGTTGTTGTTTCAAGTTATCCTCATAACATTTGGGGTTTTCATCACCCCATAACTTCTGCTCACACAATTATTGCCCCTAAAGTTAATATGAATTCGTTTATACATATAGTATTTTCAAACAACTCTCTGCTGCAATTTATCTTCGAATAATGTTGTATGTATGTTGTTCCGATATACATATTCTGCTGTCATATAGTAGATGCAAGATGGATATATGTCACTGACTTTGATGATTCGCAATGAATTCGGCGGCCAAAAGTTTCCAATAACGCAAAGCTCTTCCTGTCTGTTTGTTTTAATTTTTAGTTTTCCTACACGAAGCATGTATTTTGTATATGAATACCTTTCAGGGATTGTGGAATATGTAGTTTGGTTCTCTGTTGTCCACGGCAAGGGGATTTTGGGATGCGCGAACGAGCAAAGCAAGCCGTTTGCGGGGTTTCCGTGTTTGTTTGTGTCTGTGTGTGTGTGTGTGTGTGGGTGCTAGGTTAGGTTCAACAACAACAACAACAGTAGGATGCAGTAGTAGTAGTAGTGGTAGTAGCACTAGAAGTAATAGTAGTTGGGTCAGGGTTCGTTTTTGTTTGTTGTTTTAAAGTGTGTGTTCTCATAAAGGTTATTCTTTTGTTACCTTCCTAGAATATTTTTGCTAAGGATATTTTGAGTTACTTCTGTCGCATAACCTTAAAACTGCACCCAGTTGGCGTTCGTTTTACTTGGTGTCGTTGCTGTCGCCTGCGGTTTGGCACTGGAATGAGAAAAAAAGAGAAGTAAGTAATCCGAAATGTATAGAATTTTATCGGATTAGGTCCGATTTTTTCAACATTGCTGAATTTGATAAATCTTGTTTGAGGCTCGTTTCTTCTATATGTAGTTCTACTTTACATATTCTTATTCAAGTAGCTCCGTAGCTTTGAGATAAAGAAGTGTCTATGTAGAGGGTTTGATTCCCACCTGAGCACGCTGATGTCTTTATCGCATTTGTCCATGAAACACGTGTTGCTGTTGTGTACAATATTTGCCATATAAGAAAGCTTCCAAATGTTGCATGCAAGTAAATGTACCCAACATACAATTCTTAATGTGAAACATCAGAGATTACAAATAATGGTTGCCAACATATGTTTTCACGGCTGGACGGCTGGACGGACTAACTTCAGTAAGGACCTAGAACAGGGCCTGTTGAAGCTCCGTAAATCGCTAGCTTTGGCCAAGAAGGAGTATGATCTCTTCGTCGAAGAGCGGAATGCAACTGACGCGAGCAAGCAGGAGTGGTCCACCCAAACGGCTGTTCGAGCCCGTATGAAGTTGATCATCAATATTAACTTCTTTCCTCGATCAGCCTAGATAGCTGTGTAGTGTCGGTAGCGATTGTCTCAATTGGCTAAGAATAACACTACGGACCGCCTGTTCCGGTGGTAAGAATCCACCAACAGGTGACCCCTAATTCATGGTGTGATGCGGTTTTATGTTTACCGTGCCTACACGGAGAAACTGAAAAACTCAAAATTAGGTACTTTTAAACTCAATTTTGAGTTCTGTTTCATCTCCCTTTTCATGCGCTCTTTCTGTTGTTGTCAGAGAGTGAAGAGAGAAACAGCCCAACTTTTGCAGTTCCGTGCGTCAAGCCAAAATTGAGTTTCTAGCACAGTACTCAAATTTGAGTGAATACAACCTAGTCAAAATTTCGGTTGGGTGGAAAAAACTTAAAATTAGGTATTTTTTTCACATGGAAGCAAGCGGGAACAACCCAACAAAAACATCGATTCCATCAACTCAAAATTGGCTTGACGCACGCAACCCCGAAGTTGGGTGGAAAGAACTCACTTTTGAGTAGTTTCGTCTCTCCGTGTAGGAATGAATGGCTAGGGGGGTCTAATAAAAACCCAACCGCTAACGGAGCCTGTGGAGTACCAGGATGCCCTCCACAGTATGTAGCCCTACTGCGCTAACCGGAGCAATGGTGCAGTGGACCTTGTGTTTCTCCGAGACAATCAGCTGCCCTTCTTTAGTCTCACTTGAGGCTAAATAAGGGCGGGATTATGAAGATGTTGTTAATTAGTTTAAATTTTCACCTATATGGTTTCGCATTATGCGATTTACACAGTGTATTCTGTGTATCCTCGCTTTTGGCATTTTTCAATCGATACCGATCTGGTTTTGTTGCTGCTGTTCTTTGTTGTGCTTTTGTTGCGAAGAGTTTAATATTGCCTAGTTTGGGTAGTGGCTACGGTTAGGATAGCTCAGATCAATCTTCAGCATAAAAGAACAGCAACGATCAATCTTTGCAGACTTATGCAAAATGGTACAGCCCAAGCGGTACAAAAACCTTACTTTCGTAAGGAAAATTTCTATCTGTGAACCCGGTTTTTGCTACTTTCAGTAAACATGAAATGGTAAACTCGCGTGTCATGCCTCGAGCCTGTGTGCTTGTCAACAACGCAATAGTTGCTACACTCATCTCTGAACTAACCACCAGAGATGTATGTGTTATCACAATTGATGTATCTGTTGGAAACCTCAACAGGAAATACGTATATTGTTTGGTTTATTTACCGCATGATGAACCATCCCCTGCGGATGCTTTCAAGCAAGTCATCGCATACTGCACTTCAAAAGCCCTTCCGCTAATTGTTGATGCTCATGCTCACCATATAATCTGGGGCAGCTCAGACAGCAATTTGAGAGACTCCAGTTTAATGGAACACTTAAGGGTTCGTTCAAATATTACGTAACGCTAAGGGGGGAGGGGGTCTAGCGCTGTGTTACGCTTCATACAAAATTTCCCATACAAAACGTGTTACGTGGGGGAGGGAGGGAGTCTAAAATTGTCAAATTTTGCGATACGTAATATATGAATGAGCCCTAAGTAGTACAGATCTTGGATTACTTAACATAGACAACCGCCTAACCTTCATGGTATCTGCTAGAGAGAAAGTGTTAGACATAACGCTTTACTCTAGCAGAATTAGTCACGAGCTGACCAATTGGCATGTGTCCGATGAAGAATCTTTATCTGACCATCGTTACATCTTTTCTGAGCATGTGAATGTTACTTCGCAAAATTTGCGTTTCAGGAATCCCCGGTCAACCAACTGGGATCTCTTTACCGATTTAAATGTAGACAAATTTCATGGATACTCACCATCCTTTGACACTCCAGGTGATTTAGATGATGCCGTTGATTCTACAACGGCCTTCATCATGGAAGCTTTTGAAGAAACTTGCCTTCTGCGGTGTGTGAAGACCACATGAGGAACCCCTTGGTGGAACTCTGATCTGGCAAAGCTCAGGAAACAATGTAGAAAGAGTTGGAATGGAACAGACAACGTTCGGCTGGATCGGAGGCTTTCAGGTCGGCTCGCAAGGCCTACAGGAAAGCTCTCCGGTCTGCTGAACGATCCGGCTGGAAAAACCTTTGTACAAATGTTTCCAGTTCGAGTGAAGCCAGTCGGTTAAACAAAATCCTTGCAAAATCTAAGGATTTTCAAGTGAACGAACTTCGTTTGCCAAATGGTGATTTCACTTCCTCTGATGAGGAAGTTTTGGAATGTTTATTCAGTACACACTTCCCCAGATGTGTGGATATTACATCTTTGCAGTCTTTTCTTGTAATTATGATTCTTTAGCTTCGGCTCGGAGTATCAAAACTTTAGAATCAATTGAATGGGCACTAAATAGTTTTGCTTCTTTCAAATCTCCTGGAGCAGATGGGATTTAGCCTATTTTGCTACAGAAGGGATTTGATTATTTCAAACATGTTTTGAAACAACTACTTTTTTGCAGTTTTGCTACAGGGTATATTCCCAAATCCTGGCGGAATTTTACTGTAAAGTTTATTTCGAAAGTAGGTCGTGCGTCGTACAAAGAAGCAAAGAGTTTCAGACGCATTTAGAACGCATTGTTAAAACGCAATGTCTATCATCACATCCGTGATGTTCATCTGGCCGATGTGCCTCTTCATGTGAACCAACATGCATACCAATCTGGAAAGTCAACTGTGACTCTTTTACACGAAGTTGTTTACGATATCGAGAAGGCATTCGCTCAAAAGCAGATAAAAGGAGATATCGAGGGTGCCTTTGACAACGTGCCTTTCGATGCCATATTGGAAGCCGCACGGAGTCATGGTATATCTCCAATGATTTCCAATTGGATTCATCAAATGCTCAAAAACCGATATCTCTTCTCGACGTTGCATCTAACAGGGATTAGGAAATTGAGTGTTTGTGGATGCCCCCAAGGGAGAGTCTTGTCACCGCTTTTGTGGAATCTCGTAGCAGATACGCTATAGAGGCAACTCAATAATAGCGGTTTTCGACTTATGGTTTTGCCGACGAATACCTAGCATTGTTAGTTGGTATGTGTATCACCACCCTTTTCGACCTGATGCAAAGCGCCCTTCAGGTAGTTGAAGGCTGGTATCGCCAATACGGCCTTTCGGTTAATCCGAGTAAAACATCTATTGTTCTTTTTACGGAAAGGCGAAACCGTAATGGCGTTCGACCTTTGCGTCTCTTTGATTCTGAAATCGATGTGACTGAACAGGTAAAGTACGTTGGAGTAATTCTTGATTTCAAGTCTTCCTGGACACCCCATATTGAGTTCAGAATCAAGGGAGCTTGTATGGCAATGTACGGGCAATGCCGGTGAACCTTTGGTACAAGTTTGGGTCTAAAACCCAAGTATATCAAATGGATTTACACAACTGTTGTTCGACCAATATTAGCCTATGGATGTCTTGTGTGGTGGCAGAAGGGCGAAATGAGAACGATCCAATCAAAATTAGGCCATCTCCAAAGGATGTTCTTAGTGGCGATGTCTGGAGCGTTCTCTTCAACTCCCACGGCAGTGTTCGAAGTTCACTTTTACGTTGCCCCACTACACATTCATCTCAAACAAGGCACTTACCACCTATGGGTACTCGATTTACTAAAGGAAATTCCTGGGAAATGCAGTTCAACACACACCTCGTTGTTTCCACTTTTGGTGAATTGGGACAAAGTTGTCCTTGCTCCAAGTGATCTTACAATTGCTTGTAATTTTCCATATAGGACATTTTCCACGAAATTTCCATTCCGGAAAGAGTGGACATCTGGATATCTGGAGAGAAGTATTTCAGACGGCATCGTATGTTACACTGATGGCTCCCTTCTTGAAGGTCGAGCAGGTGCTGGTGTTTATTCTCGTGACCTGGGGCTGTGTCAGTCTTACTCACTTGGTAGACACTGCACCGTTTTTCAAGCCGAAATCTTTGCTCTTATGTGCGGAGTGCAATCAGCACTTCAGCAGCACGTCATGTACTTCTGTTCAGATAGCCAGGCTGCTATTAACCCTTTCCTTCCCACGACTTAGAACGACTATTTCTATGCCAAGAAAGCGTTTCCGGAAAAAGTTCTAAATCAAAAGTTATTGCAAATTTGTCAAATTTTTCGAAATCAACGAAAAAGTTTTTAGTTGTAAATCAATAGTTTTTTGATTGTTTATCAATAGTTGCACTATTGAAACAAGTAGTTGGCAGTTGGGTTTACCTAATGAGATTACAAACATATTCTAAAAACTATTGCATCATATTCATCCAATTCCGTTTGTCTCGAGTTCGTCGAAAATCTATGGTGCTCTAGAGCAACCATGGGAAGTAGAGGGTTAAAGCCCTTGCTTTGGCCAACTCCAGGTCGAAGATAGTTATCGCTTGTCGAACTCAAATCGAGGAGCTGAATTCAGCTAACGCTGTTCACCTTGTATGTGTACCTGGCCTTTCTTCCATCGCTGGAAATGAATTGGCTGATGAGCTAGCTCGCACTGGATCATCACATGACTTTATTGGTCCTGAGCCAGCTATTCCGATATCGAAATGTTGGGTAAAGCTTCAGATTGACACCTGGGGTGCCACTCAGCACAAACAATACTGGAATAGTTTGGAGTCATGTCGTCAAACCAAATTGTATTGTACTGAGCCATCTCTAGGGTTGGCGAAGTATCTAACAAATCTGTCAAGCAGAATAGGACAGATCGGTGTAGTACTAGATTTGTAGTAATGAGCTGAATTTTAGTATGGTGAGAAGGTCAATTCTCCGTTTCTGCAATGAAATGGTGCAAAAAGCGTGGGTATTATGATTCCTTGCCTAATTTGATGCTGTTTGAGCAAAACTTTGAATCACTATGTTGTTTATGTTGCAAGAAATGGAGAAAACAACAACACTGTTGCCTAAAGTTTTGCTCAAACAGCATTAAATTAGGCAAGGAATCATAATACCCACGCTTTTTGCACCATTTCATTGCAGAAACGGAGAATTGACCTTCTCACCATACTAAAATTCAGCTCATTACTACAAATCTAGTACTACACCGAACGTGCCCCATTGCAGCATGCTGGTCAAAGCATTGACTGACCACTGCTGACTCAGCTATCACATGGCGAATATTCAGCAAGCTGATTCATTTACATGTGATAGCTGTGAATCCGATTATGGAACTTCGTATCATTTGATATGTAACTGTCCAATTTTTGCGCAATTGCGTTTCCGAGTACTCGGTAAACACTTAAGTGAAACTGACTTCAGAAACCTGATTCTTCAGGACGTTCTGTTGTTCTTGACCCGCCGTGGTAAAGAGCTATAGGCTCTCTTTACGCTTCATGCGTTATCACAGTGCTCTTTTCAGGGCGCTGTTTGAAGCCATTGTGGTACGTTTATGCGTGTATGACGATCCTATTCCCTTACTTGTCCATTCCCCTGTCCCATCCTTTTTTCCTTCCCTTCTCGCTCAGGTAAAATTCCCCAATGAAGAACGTGCCTCTGGAGCCAACCTACTGATACCTATACCTGTCCAACATCTCGCGTTTGTCCAACGTTTCTATACTTTTTCGCGGTTCACCATCATCAAATTCAAAATTTCACGAAGAATTTTAGTAAAAGTTCTGTCGTTACGTTTCAGATTCCCCAACTCATTTGCATGATCTTGTGCAAGCGTTTTCGTAGTCTAGGTACAGTTCATATTTTTAGCTTTCTTACTAGACTTGAATAGATTAAATAGAAATAAACGAGTGCAGGCAATCCTTCATTAGTCGTAGGAATACCGCAATTCTATAGGCAGGTACGGTTAGAAGCCATCGGCAACATTTAACGCGAAGAAATTAAAGAACAAAAGGGACAAGGTACAAGCACTTTAATGGCGAGATGCCGTTGACACCTGGAGTCATTAGTACAGCACTTACCCAGCCGACGTGAATTCACCCCAATCCGATTGACCTGCGGAACCAGCCGCAGGCTGATGCGACGGCGATGCTGCCGAGGGTGGAGGCGCAATCTTGTTACCTCCGGGTGGAGGTGGCAGCAAGCCTAGTCCACCGGTCTTCTTGCCACCGGTTCTAGAACCTCCTTCGGAACCGTCCTTTTTCTAAAATCAGATAAAGAGACATTCAGTTTGTGTTCCGATCTGTGAACTAATTCTATCCTCACCGTTATCTTCATATTGATCTTGATCGTCTCGCCCTCCTTGAAACCCAGATCCAACTGCTGCTGGGGTTCTTCCTTTTCCTTGGCGATCTGCTCTTCGTTCTTGACCCACTTGAAGTGATCCTGTAGGGCCACGTTCATATCGAACGAATCGGACCGATCGCCGAAGCCCAATCCGATAAATGCCGTCCTTCCTGCAAAGCCGGGGAAAAAGTTAGTCAAAGATCATCGAATTCAAGCACACTAGCCAAAAACGTACCATTATCGTCCTGTATCCGCAGCACAAAGTACCGAGAGCTGTCGGACACGGCCTCGATGGCCACCCCCGGGTACGCCTCGATCGGACAGTTGGCAAACAGCGCCCCCGTGGTCTTATCTTCCAATTTGACGGCCAGCGTCTTGCCCTTGGACACCATCCGCAGCCGTCCGGTCCAGGTCGGCTCGGCCAGGTTCCAATCCGCAGCTCGGTAACCACGGTTGCTCTGCCGCGGGGGAATTTTGTAAACAAACACTTCCTGCTTCACCAGCACGACGCTTTCGTACTCCATCGTCGTTGTCACTGTTTGGAAACCCTTATCGAACACTCGCGACGACCGAGAAAGCTAAAAAATCGAACAACACTCGCTCGCTTTCGGAGTGGTGACACACTAACCAACACTTGGGGCTTCCTCTCGCGATACGCCCCCCTTTCTGACGATGCTTGCAGTAGCAATTCAAAATTCACTTCCGGTCGCGATTGCAGGCAGGAACCACCGCAACACAGCTAGCGCGTAGGAATGTATCGGAAGAAACGCGTCGCGTTGCGAGCGATAAAGATCTGCTGACGAAGTGTGAAAAAATCGCTTGTGTATTTAAATTCGGGAAGAAAAACACCACCTCCTCCGCACCGCGCAGGCAGAATGATATTCGCTTTTGCTGGCTGGCTGCTGCCTGATGTAAAAACTTTCTTTCTCGCACTCGCACGAACGCAACGATGGTCGACGATGTCTTTTCTTTTGTGTTTTCTGACATCCACAACAAAAAAAAACTGAGCGAAGCAAATCCGATGACGTCTGTCATCAGAAGCAGGAGCGCGGAGGTTGTGACGTCAGCATTCAGCAAATTTAAATAAATTATTTTCTAGTCGGGTTGCAATACACAACCGGTTCGCGTTTTACACCCAAAGAAATTGTAAATATTTTTTGCAGAGTAAAGCGCAGTTTCGAGTTCGAAAGGAATCGCTCAAGAAACTTCTTGAGTGATTCCTCTCGTGATTCCTGGCAGAAACTTTCTTCGGTGACTGCCATTTGAACTGTCATTTCTTCGCTACTGCGTATTGCGATCGAAGAAAAACCGGTTTCTTGAGCGATTCAGTCAAGGAATTTCCCATGCATCAAGATAGGCTGAGAAATTCCTTCTGATCTGCAAACAGTGCTTAATACTTATGACACACATGTGATACAAGAATCACTGTACAATTGCGCTTGAAATGAGTGCCATACTGAAAATTCTTTCAGTTCAAGTCAGTCTTGTCAGAATTTTCTTGACACTGCGTACCGTTGTACAGGAATCACACTCGTATCACATGTCTGTCCGGGGTATAAAAGAAAACGTCCGGTTTGGTTCGTTGACTAGATAACTAATAAGACAAATTTTATTTGAATTTAACCGCCTACTGTGATACGCGCTGCTAGGCGTTGCTATGGTGTTGCTAAGGTATCTTATATACTAGTACATAGCAGGGGGAGCGACACTAGTTTTGCCAACCCAAAAAACCTCAAAAAAAGCTGAAAAAAGCTCAAAAAAGTCGCTAAAACCCGCAAAAGTTTTGCGGGTTTTACCGGGTTTTTTCGACTTTTTTCGGCTTTTTTTGGGGTTTTTCAGCTTGTCAAAACTAGTGTCGCTCCCCCCGGTACATAGGTTCATTGGTCATCGTTGCTTACTTCGATGCCTACTACGATTACAACACTCCTCCCTAAGCAAAGAATCCAATCTATATTTATAAAAATGAGTTTGAAATCCCTTTGAGGCAATAAAACTCACAAACGGCTGAACCGATTAGGATGGCTCTTGTACGGTTTGATTCATTTTCATGGTGGCTGTGTTTATATGTACAAAAAGTTACGAAAATCAACTAGAAAAAAGAACTGATTTTCTATGAGCTTTGAAGGAAATCAACTCGACCGAAATAAAATCAATCTAGAGTGCGGTGCTATTTTGAGCTCAATAGTTGTCAAACCACCACAAGACGGCAAGACAAAGTTTGCCGGGACAGCTAGTTAACCTATTGTTTTCTTCCAGCTTCAGATTCGCCAGGGCTTTCGTGAACCCATCCGCAGGTTGCTGCTTCGTGCTCACATATCCCAGCTCGATTATTCCTTGCTGTAACACATCCCGGATGAAGTGGTACCGGATGTCTAAGTGCTTCGTCCGTGGATTGTATCCTTGGTTCCGAGCGATGCAGATGGCCGATTGATTGTCGCACCGGATAGGAATTCCCTGCACGCCAAACATCTGTGACAGGAAGTGGTGCCACCAAAGCGCTTCCTGGATTGTGCGGGAAAGCGCGATGTATTCCGCTTCGCACGAGGACAACGCAACTGTTGGTTGCCGCTTCACGTTCCACGACACAGCTCCTCCCATTAAGGTGAACACGTACCCAGTATAGTGGATTTCCTGGAGTCCGGTTTGGCCAACGCTCGCAAACTAAGCTCCTCGTCAATTTGCTGCCCCGCCGGGGGCGATACCGCGTACCACGTGCCCTCGCGAATGAGCGTCATTTTCATCGCGAATGCCCACGTGGAGTAATTTTCGCGTCCTTTCAGCTTCTCGATGATGGGCATGGCGACCGCGCTGATCCGTCCGTTCCCAGCGGCCGGCACTCCGGCTCCACCCACGGCACCTGGTAATCCAGCTCCGATTCCGCTTGCTCCATTCTGCTGACGGTTCATCGCGAAAATTTTCTTTTTAACTTTTCTTCTGGCTATGGCCAGCCTCGGGCCCATAACCTTTTGCAGAGTAAAAGAAAACGTCCGGTTTGGTTCGTTGACTAGATACTAATAAGACAAATTTTATTTGAATTTAACCGCCTACTGTGATACGCGCTGCTAGGCGTTGCTATGGTGTTGCTAAGGTATCTTATATACTAGTACATAGGTTCATTGGTCATCGTTGCTTACTTCGATGCCTACTATTTACGATTACAACAGAATTCAGCATGTTGTGGGAATTTACATTTTAAATCTATTTTACTATAATGATAAAAGTGCAGTGGCATTTTTTTATCTGTACACACTTAAACTCCAAATTTGATCTCGGTAAAAGCGAATAACGAACTCAATCGGTAAAGGTTATTTCAACTGAAATATCGTTAAAATTTGATAGTTCATCGAAAATAACTTGTCAAAAATAACGAAATTCGGCAATTTACGTTCAATACTGATTATCGGTAAACGGTTTTGCCAAAGAAATTGACAAACTAATCATGTTGCTGAAATTCGGTAAAGCGCATCTGTCAAAAATAAAGACGAAACGCGTTGCCGGCTGCCATCTTCAAAAAAGGATTTTTCACTTTCATCGCTGGAATGGTTCTCGTAAGTAAAGTAATTAAACAAAAAGCTAATGATGTGTATGCTTCTACTGTTAATATTTGTTAATAAATGGATGCCTCTCCTAATTTTCTTTCAGTTCGTTGTTCTGCAGAAGAAGCGCTGCAGGACGGAGTGCCGGATTACAGCTTCAAATGCGCCTGTTTTTTTGCTGCCGGAAAGTCAACAAACCTACAGCAAAATGGTCCGTACCAAGCAATCCGCTCAAAAAACCACCTGAGAAAAGGCTTTCCGTTAGCAGCTGGCAACAAAGGCCGCCCGCAAAAGTGCTCCCTCGACCGACGGAGTGAAGTAGCCGCAGCGTTACCGGCCGGGAACGGTAGCTCTGCGAGAAATCCGTCGCTACCAAAAGTCCACCGAGATGCTGATCCGGAAGTTGCAGTTCCAGCGCTTGTGTGAAAATGCGCAGGTTTTGAAGATGGGCATGCGTTTCCAAAATGCCTTTATTACCTTGCAGCGAAGTTGCAAGGTTGGTTGGACTGTTTGAGGACACCATCTTTGCGCGATCCACGCCAAACGCGTCACCATCTAACTGGCCCGGGGCCCGGTGCATCCGTGACGAGCGTGCTCAAGGAGGAGTAGGAGGAAGTGTGGAATTATGTTTTTGTTTTTAACAATGAGTTAAAGAAACGATAAAAAGCGAGAAGGTCCTTCTCAGAACCAGAAATTTCAACAAAAAAAAACTTTCCGTTGTATATTTTTTCGTAATATGTTTGCGAGAATAAAATTGGTTACCTTATTATAGTTTTTCTTTCATTTTACTTCTTCTTAATATCAAGCATGAAAGGAAATAAACATTTACTGAATTTCGGTAATAACGTATGCCAAAATTTTCGGCAATTCATTACCGAACCACTCGTCAAAGTTTGACAGTTGATCTTTGTCAAGTTTGCAGACTGGTCGGCAATTTGAACTTTTACCGAGATTTTTACCGAGCTCTCAGCTGTTGGATTCTCGGCGATTTGTTTTGCCGGCCTCGGCAAATTAAATTAAGTGTGTATTAACGAGATTTTTAGCCCTAGGCTAATCCATCTCAGGACCCACTTTTTTACTTCCCTTCCGAAGGAAGAACTCACATTTTGCGAGTTTGTCGGGAGCTAGGAGCAAGACACCATAGACTAATTTCAAGACTTCGATGTACCAAAGAAAACGATCAAATTTTCGATGATCAGTCCGGTACCCAATAAATATTCATAGCCGTGTATTTTTTCCGTGTAAATTGCCTTTTGTGCAAATTTTATTTAGCGTGTTACACTGATCTGACAGCTCCGACAGTAAGGGACTAAACATAAATTACGTAAAGTGAGTACCGAGGATTGTTCACAATCTGCGAACTTGACTGCGGAAAAAAATGCGACCATGACGCCGCTGATGGTATTCTAATCAGAATTGTACTTTACTCGAACTTGAAAAGGAATAATGAGAAAATTCGAAATAAGTAAAATGGTAAATAGTTCTACTTTGACATTTGAGGTCAACCTTGTGTGACTCAGCTCAACATTTTTCGCACTGGGATTTCAAAAATGGTCCTATCTGACATACACGGTGAAAAAAAAAATCACTCAAAGTATGTGTTATAAGCTAGGGACGAGACAAAAGGCTAAAAAAATAAAAATTATATATTTTCAACTACGGCTAATAAAAACGTCAAAAAATGAGAAAATATATTCTTGAACCATATATTGACGGTTTTCCCCCTTATCGAACGCGACGATTTCAATCCGTCGCGGATGAAACCGTCGCCAGAGTCGTCGCAGCCAATCAGCAGGCGGGAGTCTGACGTTTCTCCGATCTCACTAACACAAACAGCAGCAGAGGTGGTGCTTGATTCGTTGCGATGATTCAGAAATGCCGACTGGAAGTTGGCAGCGCGTATTGTTATGGAAGCAACATACAATATTGTGGTTTAAAACAAGAATCCCGATAGGACTTTAGGAGCCTATTGGGTTGTTTAGTGTATAAAATATTGCTATTTTCCATAGCCTAATCGATAGAGCTCATTTTTTTAATATGACGTGATTTTATTGGATTCCATAGCTTTGTTTTGATGGTTAAAATAGCAAAACAGTTTTAGTTTTCGTGGATAGAATGACAGTTCAATCATAGATTTAATACTTGGGGCAAGACACTGTGCTGGAGAGTACATATTCCTTCACAGAGTTGCTCAGAGCTTCTCCGGATTGCTCCCGTTTTGCTTAAGTATTGCCTGATACTAACGCCAAAACAAAACAATATTGCCCGATATCCCGCTTTTCTTGCAGTTTTAGGGGTGCTTTTCAACAAATTTCGTCGATCATTGGTAAAAAGAGTTACTCCGAATTTCTCAGAGTTACTCTCGTTTGCACAGTGTCTTGCCCCTAGGCGTTGACAAATAGGAGGAAATGCGCTTCTCGTTTTTCGGGGAAAAGCATAACAGTTCTACGAACGATCGTGTAGCAGCTGGTCTTCAACTGCGTCAAAATTTTTCACTTGTGTGTGGGGGGGGGGGGGTAAACAACAACTCCTAGCAACCCTAGCAACCCCACAGAAACCAATAGAGTACAAGCTTGCTATTTGGTGAAAACATTCGCGAAATGATGTGATTCGCTTTCGTCAACGAATACGTTTTCACCCTATCTCGTTTTATCAAACCAAACTCCCGTACTAATAGCACACGAACAACCTCAACGCTGATCAGCATTGTTGGCTGCTCCTTTTCGCCGTTGAACTGTTGCGTTCCAGCCAAGCCTGTCTTTTCATCGCTTTCGATGCTTTTCGATTAGCTCATCGCGAAGCATCGTTGGCTGGAAACTTTATTTGTGAGGTGTCGGTACACGCAAATGTTGCTTCTGTGTGCGTGTCGAGCGTTCGTCAGAGATGGCATACACCTCAGAGCGCTAAGTGAGAAGATAAAAAATACACATTACACACAGCCTAGGATAGCAGTGCGATAACTACAAATTGTTGCACTTAGAGGACTTGCAGTTAAAAAGCATTGCAGTTAAACCGTTTGCACCGAGCGAACGTCTACTGTAGCAGTGCGATAACTACAAATTTGTTACACTCTAGGAAAGGTCTCGGTTTGCCTCTGGGCGAGATGGATCTTGAAACCTTGCTTGAAACGAGGAAAACTGGGAGTTCAGGGAGAATCTTCTCAAGCTAAGGAGCTGTTTTATGAAATTTGAAATGATGCGCAGAGAACTCCGGCTGCAGAAATCCATAAAAAAATTCTTAAAGAATTGCATTGATTGATGCACCAAGCGGTAAGAAGAAGAGTTTTGACATCCAAGCGGTGTGCCGTTTACATCCATCGACCAATCAGCGACGAGGATCTAATCGACGGCACACCGCTTGGATGTCAAAACTTCTTCTTCTTTTCGCTTGGTGCATCAATCAATAGGTCACTCACCTTGGTGGAATTTGCTAGTTCAATTTTGACCTAAAACATTGCGACCAGATGTCCAATTGGGTTCTTTAGGGGTATCCGGATTATTTCATAATCGGATTCTCCGCCCAAAAATTAGTCGAAATCCAAAATTTCATAATTTTTGGAGTCCGGGAACTATTTTTAAAATGCATTTAAAGTTTGTATGAGGAAATTTGTTTGTTCGGGTCGAACTGTCACTTTATCGATTGAACTGTCATTCTATCCACGAAAATTAAAATTGTTTTGTTAATTAAACCACCAAAACAAAGGTATTGGAATCCAATAAAATCACGTTTCACTCAGAAAAATGAGCTCTTTCGATTAGGCTATAAAAAATAGCAATATTTTATTCACTAAACAACCCAATTGAACCGGTTGAGCATTTTTCTAATCGGGAATGTTGCTGAATAGGCGATGCACGCGGCGGTGTAAGTGAAGGTGGGTGTAAATGTGCGGAATGTCACCCCCCATCACAACAAACAGCTGTCAAAATGTATATTTTTGTCTGTTTATGGTAGTTTGTGCGGTGTTTTTACAGAACGAAACAGATAAAATTTTAAATCTGCGAAGTAAAATGTGGATTTCGCGTTAATTAGTGATAAATTAGGTGAATTCAGTTTTTAGAATAGCAGCCCTCAAAATGTCTCAGGAAAGTGCCATCGTTTTCACAATTTTCTACGCCCTGTTGTGCTTCTGCATCGTCTATCCCTCGACCGAGTTCGTTTCGGCCGGTCTCACCGTGGACCATGTTTTCTCATCAACGTTGGGCTCGGAAGCGCTGTCCTTCGTGCAGCATCACATCCGAAGGACAAGTCTCAATCTGATGGTGCATTCGCTCCTGCCGGTCATGTACATCCGGGTATACTTTATGCAGTTCGATCGGAGCGAATCCGGGGAAGACGGCGGTGCCGAAGGGGACCCGGATTTGTACTCCCCGCTGGTGCTTGCGTGGAGAACGTTCATTGTGGCGGCGATTCTGCTGCCAGGATTGGTAGCCGGAGCGATCTACTATTGGTCCCGGAAGGGATGGGAGAATCACCCGATTGCCCGAAGGTTGGCCAAGTTCTGCGACGGAAGCGAAAGGTTTCGCGATTGGAAGGCAGTGGCTGCCAACATCAATGACGAGTACCGAAGGGATGACAAGGTGGTCATAAGGATGAACCCCGTTTCGAGGGTTGTGGTGACGGAAAATTGGATCATCAAGACGGGTCCGTACTGGATCAACATAGCGAAGCAGGACGATACGGCTTTGATCGCTTACAAGGTAATGTTTTGTGGAACTAAGATTCGAAACATTTTTTAATATGTATTATTCGTTATCATTCTTCTCTTCCGCAGAGCGATACCCACGACGTGAGTCAGGAAGCGTTCGAAACGGTGCAGTACGTGAACATTGCGGTTAAACCAACACGGCCGGGCATTCGAGAGTTTTCCATTCGAATCAACGCGCTGGATTTCAAAGATCTCCAAGACCGTATCAACCGTCCGATAACGATCCTATCCAGTGTCAAGTTCCACCGGTCGGTGCTGGATCGATTCGTGGATGTGTTCAAGGACCAGGTGGCGCAGAATCCGACCTACAGGGCGGAGAGGCACGCGGCGGCAGCCGACAGTCAGGACAGTTGCTTTGCCTGCATGCAGGCGCAGCCGAACATAAAGATTCAGAAGAACTGCTTGGACGTGGACGAGGAAGGGGAAGCGTTGCCAGAGTCGCGGTGTTGTCAGGTGTGCAACTGTCGGCCCATGTGGTGCATCGACTGTGTGGCCAAGTGGTTCGCTTCGCGACAGAACCAATCCGAGCGGGAATCGTGGCTGCAGCAGAAGTGCACCTGTCCGATGTGTCGGGCGCGGTTCTGCGTGCTGGACGTGTGCTACATCGAGGGAATGGCTTGAGGTGCTGGGACCAAAGTTGGAAGGTAAGAGAATTTGTGGTTCACTATATGCTTTCGGCGCGAATTGGTGTGACTTTGTGTGATAAATCCTATCGAATACGAACCGTTTTGGTAAACTGATAGAACTAAAAGAACTTGTCATACATAGGTTAGTTCAGTTGGGGCTCTCTCGAGATTTCCTGAGTCTTTTTATATACATTATTCTTATATATAATAGCCGAGGCTTTATTTTGTCCGGGCACCTTGCTAAAAGGTTTGATTCTTAGTCGAAAACTGCCGTGAATCGCATATCAGTCCCATCTTTGGGAATTTCTATTATTTTTTTTTTGGCATAGAGCAGCGTTTCTTACAGATACAGACTGATTTTTTATGGGTCGCGAATATTTAGACGTTCAAAGCTTAACTGCGCTGCCATAGTGCCGCGTCAAAGTGAGAGTGAGAGTGCGCGTACAAAGGATTTTCGTGGATTTGCTGTTGTTGATATTCTTCTTTGCGGCTTCGCACACGCGCACTTCCACTCTCACGCGTAACTATAACGGCACCCTAACTATAACAGCGCCCTAAAATACCAGAGAAGAACAATTTTTCGCTCTACAAGAGCTTATAGCGAAATACATGTACTGTACAGATGCATGCAGAAAATCAAGTTAATGAATTGGAATGGAAAGTCCGTTCGTTCTAACGTCGTTGAATTGGAGAACTCCATAGCAGAACATGGTCGTCCTTCCGTTCTGGGTCTCGTGCTGTCCAATAATCTGGTCAACATGTGGCTTCCAGTAGCTCTTTACGAACTTTCGTCGGATTACATCCCTACAACGTTTAAAGTCTACTGTTATTAGTCGCAAAACTGGAATTCTACCTGGAAATACCGGACAACTCATCTAGTCCTCTCCGAAGCCTCTGTTCGACGCCCTAGTAGAATCGCAAACTAGCCTTCTATAACTTTCCCTCGAAAAACTGCTATTACTATACGACTAATACAGAGAGACATTCAAAAAAGGAGCGGACTAGCCAAGCAACGCCAATACCGAACAACAACGATATGATAAAAGAGCTCAACACATATACCCGGCGGAGCTACGAAGCAGTCAATGCATCGCCAGTGCGGAAGAATATGCCACGAAGTCCCTCTTCGTGGAGAGACGAACAAGGGAGGTAACTCCTATCCCCCTATAAGGACACCGAGACAGCCAAAGCCATCTCTAATCCAGCATAAAATCGACGAAGCTTTCCGCAGGGGTAGTCGGGAAGAACATCACCAGGGTGTCTACTACCTGGAAAAACCTAGAAAATCGTGAATCCTCAGGGAATTTTATTTAACAGGGAAAAACCTGGAATACTCAGGGAATTTCTTGAGTACTCAGGAAAATTTTACTCCGATAAAAAAAACATTGGGTCGTATGAACCTGGTAGTAAAAATCCAAATTTCGCTACAAGGATTTTTTCCAGAAATTCCGTCAGAATTTTTTTCTGGAACTTCTTTAAAAATGCCTCCTGGAATGTCTCCCAGGATTTCTTATAAAGTTCCTTCCGCATTTTTGACGCTATTTTTCTTGGTATTCCTTTTTGATTTTTTTCCGGAAAGGTATACTTCCGGATTCTTTCCAGGATTCCTTAATTCCAACCGATTTCTCCTGGAGTTTTTCACGGGGATGCTATTTCTTCCCAGAGTTCCTCCAGTGTTTTGCTCAATGAAATCTTCGCAGGATTTCTACCAGAATTTATCCCGAATACCCACTCTTTAAGAATATCTGTTGGGATAAATCGTGGAATTTCTTTCGGCACTCCTCACGGAAATTTTACCCGATCCCTTCCGGTGTTCCTCTTGGGACTTCCCCAGAAGATCTTCACAGAATGTCTTTCAGAGTTGCTAAAGGAGTTATTTCTGGGGTTTCTACTAAAGTTCCTCCAAGGGTTTCTGAAGGAGTTTTCACGAATTTACTGCAAGAGTTCCTCAAGAGATTTCTTTCATTTTTTTCCTGTGATATTTTCAAACCATTGCTTTGGGCCTCCTGGTCTCCTACAGGAATTTGTTAAAAGTTTTCGCGAGGTTCATTTTGAAGTTTTACCTGAGATTTTCCTCGGAGTATCTCCTGGAACTTCTCTCAGAAGATTCCTTCCGATATTGGTCATGAGATGTCTCTCAGAGTTTTTCTTAATTTACCCAGGATTTTCTCTCAAGATATTTTTTCTGCCTTCTGGGATTTCCACAGGAGTTATTGCTGATATTTCTCATAGAATTCTTCTCTTGCATTCTTTCAGAGCCAGGCTGTTTCTTGTAGTTGTACCGCATTTCTTGCAGTGATCCACCTGAGAGTTTTTACAGGTATTCTGTGAATTACAGGTCGGACTCGATTATCCGGAGTCGGGTTCTGCTTCTCAAATATATATTCGGGAAAGGGATTGCTCTATAAAGCTGAAATTTTGACATGTTGAGCTAACTTTGGTTAGTGATCAGTCAAAATTTCAGCTTCTTGTAGCATTTCGTTTCCGAGATATTATGTTGGGAAGCGCCAGAACCTGACTCCGGATAATCGAGTCCGACCTGTATTCCCAAAATTCTTCCCGGAATCTTTACCAGAAATTGTCCCGAGATTCTGGATACTCCTTTAGGGATTTCTCCCAAAGTAATTGCAGGGATTCTTCTACGAGTTTTCCTCAGAATGCCTCCTGAGATAACTTCCGAAATACCTTATAGGAAATTCGAGGGAATTCAAATAAAACCTTGCGAGAAACTCCGCAAAGTGTTTTTGAAGAAATCCCGACAGGAACTTCAGGAAAAACCTGAGAGAGACATCTCGAAAAAAGTTCTAGGTATAGTAATCCCGAGAAGAAATATTAAGGACTTCCAAGGAGGAATTCTGAAAACCTCATGGAATCCTGTAAACAGCTGCGGACGAAGTTCCGTGAGGAAAACAAGAGGAATATCGGAAAACTATCGGTAAAAATCCAATAGTTTATGGATAGCTGTCCCGGAAAATTACTAAAAAAGACATGGACACTGGCTTCAGCCGGCGGTTGTACCGATTGAACGAAACTTAACACGGAGTGGCTACGGATAAGAAGCAATTCTAGTGAAAAATTTCATCGCTCGGAGCGGGAATCGAGCGAGAATCTCTGGAAGTATATCGGAAAACCTTTGCAAGAAATATCGGGACGTTCTCAAACAGATATCGCGTGTGAAAGAATCCTACGGAAAGCCAGGAAGAAACTTTGGAAGAAATTCCTGGAATTATGCTCAGAAATCTTTTGAAAATTTTTGAAGAGTAGGGGAACTTACGTATTTTGTTTTGTTTTTTTTTTTGTTTGTTTTGTTCTCTTCGTCATGGGGGGTGTTTTGAAACCTGTTGAACTCAGAGTTTGGCATCAAATCCTTCCCAACCAAACTAAATATGATCAAGTTTCAGGCAATTTGGCCGGCATAAATCCCTCATGGCGAAGAGGACAAACCTGCCGATGATACCCTAAGTCATTATTTATAATTTTTAGAAAATTTGGGTTATTTTTTGTATTATAAACTTTTAAAATTTCATCTGGAAACATTTGGAAAACTCAGGGAATTTTATTTTGAGTTATGAGTAAACACCCTGATCACCCTCTGTTGGACAACGTGGGATCGAAAAAAAAACCCCGGAATCAGTCACGATATAGTGCTAGATCAACCGCAAACACATTTCCTGCGCTGCCGCGAGGTGCTAGATCAAACGCCATCTTCTATGATTCATTTCAACTCAAACATAGAGGAATCACTTCTCCAGTAGCAAGCTCTTCTGGTTATGTTTCGTACAGAGTTGAAAGAGGTACAGGGGATAGACAAAATGATCGGGACAGGCAAAATTTTCACTTTTCAAAAAGTGTTTAACTAGCCGTAACTTTTCGAAAAGTGCATCAATTATTCTCAAATTTTTACTGTAAGTTCGTCAACTAGATGTGTATCAGTG
Source organism: Aedes albopictus (assembly GCF_035046485.1). Classification (NCBI taxonomy): domain Eukaryota; kingdom Metazoa; phylum Arthropoda; class Insecta; order Diptera; family Culicidae; genus Aedes; species Aedes albopictus. The sequence goes on from NC_085136.1 coordinate 48,064,035, forward strand.
GTCCAAAATTAGAAAAAAAGGGCAATTCTCCAGGAAGTTATAAAGATTCTTGAAAAAGGTAAAACTATCCGATAGCCAACTTTGAGCAGTTATATCTCCGGATTCAATGAACCGTACCTTACCTTACCGGTCAGGCTAAGGCCGGGGTGGCCTCTGCTGTACATAGTAGTCGCCTCCATTCCACTCGGTCCATGGCTGTTTGTCTCCAGTTCCGCACTCTGCGTAGGGTCCGCAGATCGTCCTCCACTTGGTCGACCCACCTAGCTCGCTGCGCTCCACGTCTTCTTGTACCGGTCGGATGACTCTCGAGAACCATTTTAGTCGGGTTGCTATCCGACATCCTGATGACGTGACCCGCCCACCGTAGCCTCCCGATTTTCGCGGTATGGACGATGGTTGGTTCTCCCAGCAGCTGATGCAGCTCGTGGTTCATTCGCCTTCTCCAAGTCCCGTCTTCCATCTGCACTCCGCCGTAGATGGTACGCAGCACCTTCCGTTCGAAAACTCCAAGGGCGCGTTGGTCCTCTGCACGTAGGGTCCATGTTTCGTGCCCATAGAGGACGACCGGTCTAATCAACGTTTTGTAGATGGTTAACTTCGTGTTACGGCGAACTTTATTCGATCGTAGAGTTCTGCGGAGTCCAAAGTAGGCACGATTTCCTGCCACAATGCGCCTCTGAATTTCTCTGCTGGTGTCGTTGTCGTCGGTCACCAGTGAGCCCAAGTACACGAATTCTTCAACCGCCTCGATTTCATCACCGTCGATATGAATTCGGGGTGGCGGGCGCGGTGATTCCTCCCTGGAGCCCTTTGCCATCATGTACTTTGTCTTCGACACATTAATGACTAATCCGATTCGCCTGGCTTCCCTCTTTAGTCGGATGTACGTTTCCGCCATCGTCTCAAATTTACGAGCAATAATATCAATATCATCGGCGAAACCAAGCAGCTGAACGGACTTCGTGAAAATCGTCCCACTCGTGTTTATCCCCGCTCTTCTTATTACACCCTCCAAAGCAATGTTGAACAGCAAGCACGAAAGACCATCACCTTGCCGTAACCCTCTGCGAGATTCGAAGGGACTCGAGAGTGTCCCTGATACTCGAACTACGCACATCACTCGATCCATCGTCGCCTTGATCAACCGTATCAGTTTATCCGGGAATCCGTATTCGTGCATAATCTGCCATAGCTGTTCTCGATCGATTGTATCATACGCCGATTTGAAATCGATGAACAAGTGATGTGTGGGCACGTTGTATTCGCGGCATTTCTGCAACACCTGGCGGATGGCGAACATCTGGTCCGTTGTAGCGCGTTCACCCATGAATCCAGCCTGATATTGCCCCACGAACTCTCTTGCAATCGGTGATAGACGGCGGCATAAAATTTGGGAGAGTATCTTGTAGGCAGCGCTCAGTAGTGTGATCGCGCGGTAGTTTCCGCAATCCAACTTGTCGCCCTTTTTGTAGATGGGACACACGATACCTCAATACTTCAATGAACCGAATGCAATGAAATTTTGACCATTTATGACTTATATAATGAGCTATGAAAAACCATTGACTTAACTTAATATTTTCAACACGGAAGAAAATTATAACGATTAGATTATTTTTCTAATAAAATACCAAATTATCCAAAATATCAACATCGTTTCAAAATTCAGGATGCAAATTAAAGTTCATTTAATTTCCCTCTAATTAACTTATATATAAATGTGTTTTGAAGGAAAGTAACAACATAGCCACCAATAAATTGAAAAAGTAATAGAATGCATATTAAAAATAGACCAATTTACTAAAAAATCGTGAAAAAATCAAAATCTCTATAATTTTGTCTCTTGTTAAAAAATTCAAGTTAAGTCAAATGTTTTCCAGAGTTCATTATATAAGTCATAAATGGTCAAAATTTCATTTCAATCGGCTCATTGAATCCGGAGATTTAACAGTTCAAAGTTGACTATCGGATATTTTTACCTTTTTTAAGAATCTTTATAACTTCGTGGAAACGAACCGGAATTTGAACCACTGATGCACAACTTGTTGATGAACTCACAGTAAAAATTTGAGAATATTTGATGCACTTTTCGAAAAGTTACAGCTAGTTGAACATTTTTTGAAAAGTGAAAATTTTGCTTGTCTCGATAATTTTGTCTATCCCCTGTAGTTCAACAATATGACACAATAATGCCTGGTTTAGACAGTGCAAGTGACTTGATTCAAGTCAATGGAAAATGCCCAATTGAATGCGAATTGAACGTGTAAACACCACCATTCATCTCACATGAGCAACTCACTTGACTTGAACGAAAGTTGAACATGTTGAACTTTTTCATTCAAGTCAAACGAAATCGTCTCACTTGCCCCGTCTAAACCCGCGATTCATGTGAGCTGAATTCAAGTCATCTGTCAGTGAGATGAATTCAATTCAGTTTGCTTACGCTTCGCACGAGTTGAACAATGTAAACACTTGCTTCAACTGAGATGCATTCAAGAGCATTCAAGTGAACACTCAAGTCATTTGCTCAGTTTAAACACATCATTCCATTGGATTGAACATCTTTGAGAAGCTAGCAAGTGAAATGTTCGTTTCAGTTGAACAATGTAAACCAGGCATAAAGATTATCGTAGTCGGAGTTGCACGTCTTACTTTGTATCTTCTACAAACTTATCCTTGCAGAAAATGTACAAGTGGACACTAAAATGCAACGAAAACATCTACCACTCAACTGCTATTGGCATTTTATCCACTATTCCTAATTCTACGCTTCAACTCAACACAAATCTAAGAGTAAGACTCGAGTACCCGTTCCCTTTGACAGTCATATCCTCCCCAATGCGCGTACCGAGGTCCTTATACCCCGCCTTACCAACGCACTCCAGGGTCAGCAGAGCCCAGTCCTTATTATGTGGGATGTAAACGGCCATCATCCAGAATGGGGAAGTCGATCACCTAATGACAGGGGACTACTCATTATGGAAGTAGCTGAAATGCTAGTTTTGGAAACATCAGAGAATACAAACATGGCTATTACAATACCCGACTTGGATAAACCAGTTCGACTTGATTCGATGCTTCGTTCGTCAGATTCGTGCTTCTAAAGTTTGTTGCAAAATTGCGGGATTTATTGATGTTTCACCTTAATGACGGAGCTACAACAGCCTAAACATAGTGAATCGACGACTCCTTTGGACAGCCAGAGGGGATCCTATGGGCAGCGACCATCGCTTACTTTCCATTGCGAAAAACCAGAGACTATTTCTCGATGTCCTCGATGGAAATTTAATCAGCCAAACTGGTCTCACTTGGGCTGCCAAACGGTGAATCGATAAGGAGAGCGTCCAACATAGCTCTGGTCCTCACAAGTTCCTACCTCATGCTTCCACGGGTCAAGCGATGACAAAGACCGCCAGCTAAGATTTGTAGTAGTGCAGCTTGGGCCTAGACTTGGGCACTGTTGTCCTTTTGACTTCATCTAGATTTAGGAGGTACGAACCGAACCGAGAATCTGTTCACCAGAAAATACGACTCGACATAAAAGGCAAAGACCCACGCAACGAAATAAGGACTAAGATTGGAAACTTGGAACATGAAATTGCAAGTCACTTGGTTTCGCAGGATGTGACAGGATAATCTACGACGAACTACATCCCCGCAACTTCGACATCGTGGCGTTGCAGGTACTTTGATTGACTGGACAGAATGTGTAGAAAAGCGGGCATCGAGCGGCTACCTTCTTCCAAAGCTGTGGAACCTCCAATGAACAGGGAACAGGATATTTAGTGTTGGGCAAGATGCGACAGCGTGTGAACGGGTGGCAACCGATCAACGCAAGGATGTGCATGTTAAGAGTTAAGGGCCGTTTCTTCAACTACAGCATCATCAACGTCCACTGCCACACGAAGGGACACCTGATGACGAGAAAGAAGCGTTCTAAGCGCAGTTAGAGCAAACATACGATGGTTGCTCGCCGCGTGACGAGAAAATCGTTGTCGGCAACATGATCGCGCAGGTAGGGTAAATGTACCAATAGTGGTGCTATTAGTAGCTCCTTGTACAAAAATAATTGAATAAAATTGATAATACCCCAAAATAAAAAGTCTGAAAACGGTAATCGGTAGTTTTTCACCTAAATTTGCTAGGAAAAATGTAAAAACCATTGTTTATTTCAGTTTTTGCTAATAAATCACTTGCACCAACTATAGGTACACGGTTCCTATTATGGAGGTAAAATTTAACATTGGTTCCTATAGTGGCGCATCCCATTGAATTCTTATGGAACCCACCACTATAGGAACACTACCACCACTATATGTGCAAAGGAGCAAAAAATTTAAGGAAAATAATTGTTTATAATAGGTTTTTCGGCAAATCCTGAACACAAAACTGAATTAATGTTATTAATTAGTTATGATGCATCTATTAAAAATGTCATTTGCAAGCGTTTTGTTCGAAATAGTGCTAAATTGGCACTACCACCACTATTGGTACTACCTCCACTAAGGGAGCTTTTACCCTAGGAAGGGAGGAAATGTGCAGATCGGTAAACGGGCGAAACAGCCTGCACGCCGTATCGAATGATAACGGCCAGCGATGCGTAAACTTTGCAGCCTCCCGTGGTATGGCAGTCCGAAGCACCTTCTTCCCCCGCAGATATCCACAAAGCCACCTGGAGATCACCCGACTATCAAACAGAAAACCAAATCGACCACGTTCTAATCGACAGTGAATTCTTCGCGGATATAACCAATGTACGCACATACCGCAGTGCGAATATAGATTCGGACCACTACTTAGTCGCTGTATGCATGCGCTCAAAATTTTCGACAGTTATCACCACGCGTCGAAGTCGAACGCCGCGGCTCAACATCGAGCAGCTGCGTAACGTAGAAGTGGCTCAAGGCTACGCGCAGCAGTTAGCAGTGGCCCTACTAACGGAAGAGCAGCTTGGCGCAGCTACACTTGAAGATGGCTGGAGGGATATCCGATCCGCCATAGGTAGTACCTCGGCTACAGCACTAGGTCAGTTGTCAGCCGGGCCGGTCGTCTTTCTTTCGGTTCGATTATCGCTGTGGTATCGCTATTTACAATGGCCACCACACGGAAGAACACATTGGTCATCGATTTTAGTGTGCTTCCCGTACGACCAAGGCTGGGAACATCGCAAAATTCGTCAACGAAAAACTGAAAATTGACATATCATTCGTCAAAAATATCCAGCTACACTCCACTCGAAATTGTGCTCTCCTGGAGATGCGCAATTTAGAGATAGCCGAACGCATAGCCGCTTCTCATCATCTTAAGCACTTCATGATGGCAGCGGACAAAAAGTTCAATATTCCAGTTTTCATGGAAGACAGTGCAACAAATGTCCGTATCCATGATCTCCCGCCTGATATACCGAATGAAGTAGTTGCAGATTTTATGAAACGGTATGGCATAGTGAAATCGGTTGCAAGAGAACTGTGGAAGAAACATTTTCCGGGTATACCGAATGGCGTCCGTGTGGTACGGATAGAACTTGATAAACATATCCCATCGTATATCAGAATTTGCGATGACGTAGCTACAGTTACTTACCGTACTCAAATTCGTACGTGCCGCCAGTGTGACAAAAGAGCACACCCAAAACAAAAGTGCAGTGAAGCTGCAGCGAAAGAACAAGATGCCCTAGCAGCAAAATCAGCTTTACAACGCGATGTCCAACAAGCGCAACACAAACAACCATCAAACGAAGTCCTCTTATCCAATACGGCCGACAACCACACTCGAATGACCAGCACCGCAACCCAAGTAAGTAGCCGCGAGTCAAACACGAATGCTGTCAAACGAAATGTTCGTCAACTTTGCTCACCCGAGATCAACCCAGCGCCCCAGAAAAAAGCAGATCGAAAAGCAGACACTGTCGGAGCAACCGCATTGATCGATACGTCCGTCGCGATGGATGATAATTTGATGACCGAACCTGCTGTTAACATCGTTATAGACGTGGATAGCGATTTGAATTCTGGCCCTGATCCAGCTCCGGATGACGTAGATTAACCGGTAAGCCAGGCTTACCCATACAGTTAAACCTGGCTTAACGCTTAAGCCAGGGTGAAGAAATCGCCCCTAAGCGATCAAAACGAACGGATAAATTCATTAGAAAGTATTGTAATTAGTTTTTTTTTGTATTACCTGACACGAATGCACTGTCGTAGTGAAAAGTGTCATAAATAAATATTAATAATAATAATAACAGCACTAGGCTTCGCGACTCCGAATCACAGAAACGACTGGTACGACGGCGAATGTGAACAGTTGAAAAACGAGAAAAATGCAGCATGGGCGAGGATGCTGCAACACCGTACGAGAGCGAATGAGACACGTTACAAACAGGCGCGGAACAGGCAGAACTCAGTCTTCCGGCTGAAGAAGCACCAGCAGGAAGAACGAGATCGCGAAGCGATGGAAGAGCTGTACCGCGCTAAGGACACACGAAAGTTCTACGAGAATCTGAACCGCTCGCGCAGAGGCTTTGTGCCACAAGCCGACATGTGCCGAGACAATCACGGGAATATTCTCACGAGCGAGCGTGAAGTGGTCGAGAGGTGGCGGCAGCATTACGATGAGCACCTCAATGGCGACGTTGCAAGTACCGAAGGTGGCGTGGTAACAGATCTAGGAGTATGTGCACATGACGAAAGACTTCCGGCCCCTGACCTCCAAGAGATTGAGGAGGAGGTTGGCCGGTTGAAAAACAACAAAGCCGCTGGAGCAGATCAACTACCAAGCAAGCTTCTAAAATACGATGGAGAAGCACTGGTTAGAGCACTACACTGGGTCATTACCAAGATTTGGGAGGAGGAAGTATTACCGGAGGAATGGATGGAAGGTATCGGGTGTCCCATCTACAAAAAGGGCGACAAGTTGGATTGCGGGAACTACCGCGCGATCACACTTCTGAGCGCTGCCTACAAGATACTCTCTCAAATTTTATGCCGCCGACTATCACCGATTGCAAGAGATTTCGTGGGGCAATATCAGGCTGGATTTATGGGTGAACGCGCTACAACGGACCAGATGTTCGCCATCCGCCAGGTGTTGCAGAAATGCCGCGAATACAACGTGCCCACACATCACTTGTTCATCGATTTCAAATCGGCGTATGATATAATCGATCGAGACCAGCTATAGCAGATTATGCACGAATACGGATTCCCGGATAAACTGATGCGATTGATCAAGGCGACGATGGATCGAGTGATGTGCGTCGTTCGAGTGTCAGGGACACTCTCGAGTCCCGTCGAATCTCGCAGAGGGTTACGGTGATTAAGGTGGTCAAGGTGATAGTCTTTCGTGCTTGCTGTTCAACATTGCGTTAGAAGGTGTAATAAGGAGAGCGGGGATGAATACGAGTTGAACGATTTTCACAAAGTCCGTTCAGCTACTTGGTTTTGCTGATGATATTGATATTATAGCTCGTAAGTTTGAGGCAATGGCGGAAACGTACATCCGACTAAATAGTGAAGCCAGGCGAATCGGACTAGTTATTGTTGTATCTAAGACAAAGTACATGGTGGCAAAGGGCGCCAGGGAGAAATCACCTCGCCTGCCACCTCGAATTTCTATCGACGGTGATGAAATCGAGGCGGTTGAAGAATTCATGTACTTGGGCTCACTGGTGACCGCCGACAACGACAACAGCACAGAAATTCAGAGACGCATTGTGGCAAGAAATCGTGCTTACTTTGAACTCCGCAGAACTCTCTGATCGAACAAAGTTAGCCGTCACACGAAGTTAACTGTCTACAAAACGCTGATTAGACCGGTAGTCCTCTATGGGCACGAAGCATGGAAGTACAGAGCACCAACGCGCCCTTGGAGTTTTCGAACGGAAGGTGTTGCGTACCATCTACGGCGGAGTGCGGATGGAAGACGGGACATAGAGAAGGCGAATGAACCACGAGTTGCATCAGCTGCTGAGAGAGCCAACCATCGTCCACACCGCGAAAATCGGTAGATTACGACGGGCGGGTCACGTCACCAGGATGTCGGATAGCAACCCTACTAAAATGGTTCTCGAGAGTCATCCGACCGGTATAAGAACACGTGGTGCGCAGCGAGCTAGGTGGGTCGATCAAGTGGAGGACGATTTGTGGACCCTTCGCAGAGTGAGGAACTGGAGACACACAGCCATGGACCGAGTAGACTGGAGACGACTCCTACGTACAGCAGAGATCACTCAGGCCTTAGTCTGACCGGTAGGGTAGGTAAGTAACACTAAAACGCGAAGCAGGCTTTGTCCCAGTTGGAACGTTAACAACAATAAGAAGATTGTGTGACGCCAACTATTCATTATAATGGATTGTGATATCCTCAACTAAAACAATCTAATAACTCACCTTACGTCAGTCTTTTCTAATCCAACCACTCGTTGATGTACGAACACAGTTTGGGAGTAATAGCACCGCAATCGGAACAGTTCCTTATCACCGGACAGATTCCGCACGGCATCTGAACCAATCCGGGCGAAGACATCGGAGCTTCGATCGCTTTATACAGATACTTTCCCTCCGCCGTAGGAATCGATTCGGCCTTCCCGTCGTAGACTACCGTTTTCAAAATCGTTTCCAAATCGTCCTCATCCAGGCTAATCTTACTGATGCCCAAATCGGAGATGAACTTGTGAACATCTCCCACCGAACAGTAGGACAGCTTCTGCACCGCCAGCGGTCCATCACGGCACTCCTTGGCTGATTCACGCTTCATCCGCAGAAACCGCAGGCACTGCTGATTCAGGACGTCCACGAACTCCGCCTCAAAGTCCTGATCCTGGTACCAGGCGCCTCCGGTAATGGATCGGTCCGGCTCCAGGTTATACAACATGTAGACTTTCTTCTTGCTGGCCTGGAAAGATCGAGATCTTTAACATCCCAACTAAAATGTCTGTCAAGTCGCACTTACATTGACCGACTTCACAGCTTTGATCAGCTTCTTGTTCTCCAGCTGCTTGAGCACCTTGTTCAGCTGCGTCATAATCAGATTCGATTTCACCCTTATGTCCCTAATCCAGATGCCCTTGTTACCACCTTCCTCGATGATATTGTAGATGATCTTCTCCTCGTTGTCGATGTCCTTCGGTGCGGTGGACTTCTTCGACGGATCCTTCAACCGGTAGATGAGCGTGGTTCCCTTCTTCAGAATCTCCAGTACCCCCTCCTGGAGCAATTTGTTCAACGCTTGGACCCGGTGTTCCGGTTTCACCTCCGGTATGGCTGCCACAAGATCGTCATTGTTGATGCCGCCCGGTTTGTCCTTGGCCAGGGCGATGATCTGGAAGCCGACGGTGGCGGTGTCCTCCAGCGAGGCCGAGTCGGTGGCAGCGGACATCGTTCACTATGTCAGGGCGGGTTTTATTGAGTAAAAACTATTTTTGTTCGCAAATATTTTGAAGAAGTTGATTTGCACGTTGAATTTGGAAAGAGCGAACGAACGAACTGAGTGTTGCGAAAAAGCATAAGAAGAGAGAACCGAAATTTATGACAGCTGCTTGTTTTGTTCGGGTCATTCGTTGAAATTTGGGGGTGTCGCAAAGATATCGATTTTTTTATTCATCGATCAACCGAACACCAAATTTTTAAAGTATAGCTGATTCCTTGACTGATTCAAACCAATGAGGTACAGATACCTGTACCTCATTGGATTCAAACGTTTTCTGATTAGGTCTTTTGCAGAACAAAAAATAAGACCGTTGATAATCCATATACAACCTTGAAATATTGACTCTGCTATTTAGTGAACTTTAGTGATCCTAATCGATTAATGCAGGATATTCAAAATTTTGTGACACCCCTCATGAATGATTTGTTGGTAATCTGGCATCACGGTGTACCATCTCTCTTTTGCGTTCTCTCGGTTCTCTCTCACCGCTCTCACCACCCTTTACGGACCATCAGATCAGCAGCGGATTCACAAAACAAATCGCGTGTGATAACAGGAGGAATCCCATCAGGTACTAGTGATAAAGCGATAGCGATCCAAGCCATCGAAATGGCCAACGCCTTCCGCACAATGTTCCCGGTGGTAAACCGGGAACTGCTCAACTGGTTTCCGGGCCACATGGGCAAAGGCATGAAGCAGATGCAGCAGAAGCTCAAGCAGGTCGATTGCGTGATCGAAGTGCACGACGCCCGGATTCCGCTGTCGGGGCGTAACTCCGAGTTCCGGTACACGATCAGTGGGGTCAAACCGCACATACTGGTACTGAACAAGAAGGACAAGATCGACCGCAGGATGCAGGGACGGATTGTGGACCGACTGCAGCAGGAGGACTCCGAGGCGCGGCACGTTTTGTTCACCAACTGCAAGGACCAGTGAGTAATCTGATGAAGGTGGGAGATTCTAAGAATTATGAAAACTTTCTTTTGTAGATCATGCAACGGTATCCGGAAAGTGATGCCCCTAGCGCAGGACTTGATTCTTAGTTCGAATCGATTCAACCGGGCGGATCAGAAAGAGTATTGCATTATGATCATAGGAGTTCCCAACGTGGGCAAGTCATCCCTTATCAACGTGCTCCGGAATCGTCATCTGAACAAGAAGGGCGCATCACAGGTCGGTGCCGTGGCCGGCATTACCCGAAGCGTGTTGAACAAAATTAAAATCTCCGAGGACCCTCTAGTGTATCTGTTGGACACGCCGGGTATTCTGAAACCCAACATAGCGGACACGGAAACCGGATTACGGCTAGCATTAGCAGCCTGCCTTCAAGATCACCTGGTAGGAGAGGAGCTCATAGCTGACTATCTTCTCTACCTGATGAACAAACGGGGGAACTTCAAATACGTAGAAGTGATGGGTCTCAAAGAACCGACCGATTCGATAGCGGAAGTGCTGATAGCCGGATCGAAGCACCTGGATAAGACGGTCCGCGTTCGACACTACGACGGATCGTTCGTAATCCGACCGGACGCGATGCTGGCTGCAAGGCATATGATCAAAGCTTTCCGCACCGGTGCCTTTGGAAAAATCCTAATCGACGAAGATAAGTTTGTCTGAAACGCTGGAAGTAGGTTAACAAATTCGTCATAGTTGGCTAAGCAGCAAAAGTACTTGTTTCCTTCTTAATCAAAGTAGTCGTTTATTAAATCTAAAATAGTTCTTCCTACATCTAAGCTTGCATCATTTCCTCCAGCGATTCCGTCGGCATGCTGGGGGCCGGTTCCACACTCCCGCCACCGACCTCTTCGTAGGCGGCAAACTTGCTTCGTTCCCGCGCCTTCTCCACCACCTTGCTCTTGGCCTCGTAATACTCGATCACCACTCCGGGATCTTTCTCGTTGACCACCGCAGCCGGTAGAATGTCCATTTCGTCGCAGCCGAACCACTGCAGCAGGAACATCAGCTCCCCGCCGCAATCGGTCGCGCCCACAATGGCCTTCAGCTGCAGACCCCGCTCGTATCCTCGCGGTTTGGCAATCTCCTCCAGTTTCTTCTTGGCCGACTTTTTCTTCGCTTCCTTGAACTCCTTCTGGCGGCGCGCTTCCTCGTACTTGGCGATCAACTCCGGGCATTCCAGGTTCTCCTCCGGTTCCCAGGTGTTGTCCGTCTCCGAGTAGCCCTTCCACTTGAGGTAGTACTCGATCTTACCGGCGGCCGTGATCCGACGGTCCATCACCTTCTCCACCACGTAGGGGGCCTCGTTGCTGTCCTCGTCCGCGGGGGCCACTGAAATGGGTGTTCCGGGATTTGTATTATTTGTTTAATTGAGATTATTAAGATAAAAACTTACTATTTTTGTAATGTTTTGTTCAGCTAAACTGAAAGACGCGGCTTGTAAATATGAAGCTTCCTCGTTCATGGCTTTTATCAACCAAACTCACGGCTAAGCTTCTCATTTCTCACGAAACTCTTTTAATACACTGAACCAAAACACCAAAGCGAAGCAAAATTAATAGCAATGCGAAAAGACTTCAACCAGATTTTCTACAATAGATCAAGCTGATAGCCTTGGACAAAGCTTAAGCTGTTGCTGATTTTCTGTTACAATGGTTATTTTTTTACGGCTGGCTTTTAGGGCCTGATCCAACCCCCTACTTTCCGGAGGACCATAGTGCACAGTCTTGGGCTAGACTGGAATGGATCAATGAAGCAAACTTTTCTTTTGTTCTCCGCATGTAAACAAAGGCGCCACCGTATATGGACATTAACATTGTGACAGCAGTCGAGTTATGTCTGTTCGATAGCAACCGAACGCTATTGGGTAGCAACCTAGAATAACAAATTGTAGTAGGCTATGCATAGATGTTTAAATAAAATTTTCACTTCCACTGTTACCATTAACCGTAGTGTGGCCAGCAAAAAAAAACACCCGTAGAAGGCCGGCAGGGTACCCGGGTACCCACGAAATGGAAATGATCGTATCTCAGCGATTTTCCACCGATTTTAAAAGTTTTTGCCTCATTCAACTCAGAAACTCATTATCTATCAAGATCGTATTTGGTTGGACCGGTCCGATCACCATAGGTACCGGAAAATCCGGATTTCGGGATCCGTGTTTTTATACAATACAATATACGGGATTTTCGGTAGGTTAGTAACAATTTCGGTACCAAGCATCGTAAAATTGCTTTGGTATATTGTATCTGACCGGCCTGGAATCATAAAACGTGTTGACTTTGAAACTGTGATTTCGGAACACGCTTCCCGTGAGGCCATGGTTGACCATAAACACTTTAAGCACAGATAACAGACGTTGATGCTTATATTGGCAATGTGTGTAAAAATGCTCAACTGCCATTTTGTATTTAACGAGCAGCTGAGACTCATGTGGCAATCATTTAGAGATGGCGCAGTGATCGATAGTCAGTGATCGCTTTCAAGATTGCATGCACTACGCAATTTTACACTCAAGATTGTATTCGATCTTGAATGAAACTGGAACTTTGAACTATTCTTGCATTCAAGTTCGATGTAATGTCGCAATAAGTTGAGTAGATGGCGGTAGTGAGCCAACGTATATCGTTTTGAACATTTACACAGGATTCTGCGAAAAATTTGTACTAGCATAAACATCTGTTATCTGTGCTTTAAGGTATCCTAGCCTTAACAATGTGGGTTTCAATATGGTATAAGCACAGACAAACAGACGTAACACTCTTCAAAACGACTTGCCTCATGCATTTAACGACCAATTCAAATTTCATTTGATTTGCGCGATTCTTCCACCAGAGACGCTAGTGCTCGATCGCTTTGACGTTTGTCAGTGTACACGTTGCTGAATGATGCAAACGAAAATTACAGGCGCTTTGTTTAGTAGTGTGCGTGTTAGACAAACGTCAAATGAAAATCCATCATGGCCGACAGTGTTGCGCGCGGTTCTATCAACAGGTGGCAGTGTGCGCATGAAAAAGACACCGGGCAAAAGTTTTTGAGGAATTTCATTTAAGAGTTACGTCTGTTTGTCTGTGGTATAAGGACATGCTCCCAAAACTATGGATTTTCCGAAAACCACGGTGATTAGATCGGTCTAACCAAATATTTTCCCGATAGATGATGAGTTTCTGAATTGAATGAGCTAAAAATTTCCAAAATCGATGAAAAATTGACGGAGATATGATCATTTCAATTTCGTGGGTACCCGGGTACCCTGCCGGCCTTCCACGTAATAAAAAAATGCAGGAGCACCTCCCCCTGCCCTCCTCACTTTAAAATTTGGTCAACCCCAGTAATAGATGTATATTCACGAGTTCTAAGATCTAACAGAGTTCCAATATCCTAGTCTCAATAACCATTAAAATATCGAGATTTGAAATTGAAAAAGGTACCCGGGTACCCTGCCGGCCACATAAGTGTTAACCGAAACAGACGTGTTAATAACTCAATAGGTTATTGGCCCAGGAAAGAAAGGAAGGAGTTGGAAAGTAATTAATTTTCTTTCGGAAGCAACGAAATTTATCAAGATGACGGAGGACAAGCTTTGGTTGTTCGAAGTTCTGCTCGAGGACAAGAACATGCTGGATTGCTTGACGAAGGCCATCGACGAGGAGGAGTATTCGAGGGATCTGGCGACCGACTCTGCTGAGGTACGTGCCGAGATGAAGAAATTGCTCGATGGGCCCTGGATCGGAAGTGCAAGAACCTGCTGATTCATCGGATCGCGGAAGACCAATTGGAGTACGTGAAGGACAAGAAGACGGCCAAAGATGTCTGGAACGCCCTCCGGAACGCTTTCGAACGTGTGGGAATCGCTGGCGAGTGGAACAACACACAAACGACAACAGAAAGGAAACAATCGTGTCTAACCAATCGTGTCTCTGTCGTCTACCGAATCAGAGTTCATCGCTCTGGCAGAGGCGTGTCAAGAGCTTCAATGGCTGCGAAAGTTGCTCAACGACCTGGGCAAAAGCGTGGATCTTCCGATCCGCATACACCCTAAAATGAAACAACACAGGCTTGTGCACAATGTACACAGGCTTGTGTACAATGTACACAGATTTGTGTACTACTAGATCAGCCTCCACCCCTGTGTCAAATGTACACAGTCACTTTTCTGGCTCTAGCGCTGGTATGGGAGCAAAGTTCATAACTAATTTTCTCTGAACGATGACATGCATTATCAGGAATCGATCAGTGCAAAAATAATTGTTAATTTTGTTTTCATGCCAGCGCTGGAGCCGGAAAAGTATCTGTGTACATTTGACACAGCGGTGAGGCTGATCTAGTAGTACACAAATCTGTGTAACTTCTGTAACCGTGTACGTGAGGATAACCAAAGCTGCATTCGGCAGGTGGAGAACGAGAAGGTGGATCAGCGGTCGAAGCATGTCGACACCAAATACTGCTTCATCAAGGACCTGAAAAGAAAGAACATCATCAGTTTGCTGTATTGCCCAACTGAGCAGATGTTGGCAGACATGATGACCAAACCACTAACGAGCGTCAAACTCGGAAAGCTACGTGAAGCTGCAGGAATTGTCGCTATCGATGTCGAGGAGGAGTGTTAGATATTACGAATCGTAGCAACCTATGAAATAATATGTACTTGTCATCAGCATGAAATAAATTAGTCTTTAGTAAACCGTCAATCAGTTCAGTCGAACTTCCCTACACATCCGAATACCCAATAAATTAGAATTACTTGATTTTAAGGTTGTAACTACCGAAGCAATTCGAGCTTGGAATGACAAGAGGGAACGAATGTCCAGAAAACAAGCAAAAAAGGTTGAACGTTTACTAGTAAGTACTAGTAAGTAAGAAAAAATTATAGTCTCCACACTCTGTATCTGTTTTGATTCATAACCTTTTGGAGACGAACCAGCCTCGGGCTGAAAGTCTCGATAATAAAGACAAAAAAAAAGTTGATCCTCAAGAAAAGGTTTCAAGAACTGAAATTGCCTGAAGGTGGCGATGTGAAGCAATTTTTGCTGCGGTTCGAGAAGATTCTGCGCGAGCTCAGGGCGGTTGAAGTCAATCTACAGGAAGAAGACGTCGTGTGTCAGTTGCTGCTGGCACTTCCAAAGTCCTACGAAGCGCTCATCACTGCTCTGGAGACGATCCAACCCCAACAGCTAACTTTGGAGTACGTGAAAAAGCGGCTTCTGGATGAACAAGTGAAGAGAACGAATTCAAGCCACGATGATGAAGCTGGACACGTGAGCGATGCGGCGTTTGCAGGCAAAAAGACGGGACTGAAGTGCTACGGTTGCGGTAAGTTTGGGCACAAGCGACTCAGCGAGCGGAGTGTCCGGACAATTTTTCACCAAACGAGTCTGGTTGTCAAGGCAACCGTCAAAGCGGAGGAAAATCGTATCGGAACCCTGATAAAAAGTATCATAGAAATACGATAAATTTTATTGTTACAACACCATTTTTTCGAAAAATATTCACCATTAAACATATTGTAATTTACACAACACACTCACCATCACCCCTATTGTTCTATACCATTCGGCGAATGGTAAATGGCACTTTTACAATAAAAAATGGTGGTCGTTATGTATCTTAACCATAAAATTTTGAGAAAATTTTCATACACTTTTTCGCGAAAAACAATAGAATGTATTGTGTTTTTATGAGACATTTTTAGGGCAATTTTCAAAAGATAACAATATATCTTAATGTTTTTTCATTGTTCTTACAATACAAATACAATTAATTGAATGGCGTCAAATGAATCGTTGTTACAATAAAAATACAATAATATTTGTTGTTATTTGTAAGCTGTTTTCGCTTTTGAAAATCCATAGAATTTATATTTCCCGCTAACATTTATATCCAGCATTTACGAGCACTAACGTCCGCCAGAATGATATGCACATTTTATGATAAGAATCAAACACTCTGATGTATGCCTGGTATGTATGCTTGGCAGCTGTTGATAAGATCTATCTTCAATCTTTTCAAATAACTGCCAAATATCACAAGTCAGACCTCAGGTCGTATGATCCATACCATAAATCGTTCACAATTCATGTGGCCATTAGTATCTGTAAATGCTGGAGAAAAATGTTACCGAGAAATATGAATTCTTTGGTTTTTCAAAGGCGAAATCTGTTTACATAACAACAAATATTATTGCATGTTTATTTTAACATCGGTTCAATTGACCCCATTAAACTAATTGTATTTGTATTGTTATCAATGGCAGTTTACTATTTACTAGATTCCTTTAATTTATTGGAAAACATTAGAAAAATCATTGTTCATCTTTTTCTTGTCTTAACATCCTCACTTGGCTAAACCTGCTTTTCAGCTAGTTTTCTATAAGTACTTCCTCAGTTATTCATTGAGAGCTTCCTCTGCCAACACGGCTTGACGTCTGTCAGTTTTAGCGAATAACATTCGATAACCGAAACATCTACTGTACTCAAATTTAAAACGAAAACTATAAAAAATGTGTCAAGTGATTTTGTATTTGATTATACAAACATGATCCAAGCAACAATAATACTTATTGTTATTCATTTGTTACAAATTGTTTTAAGTGTAATTGAGAAATAAACTCTTTTTTAATAAATAGACCATGAGAACTTTGCAGGCACTTTTGCAACTATTTAAAAACAACTTAAATTAATTTTTACTAATAGTAACTTTAAATTATTATAGAACTATTGAAAAACAATCGAATTAATCAGTCACTAATAAAGCTAATGTTCACTTATTGTACGAACTATATGGGCTTGATTTCTATTGTAAAAAGTAACAATATATCTACTATGTGTTTTATTGTCAACAATAAAACCAGTCATTTGTTAATAATATTTACCATGTAAAGAATGGTAATTTTTTATCCGGGAAGTCAAAATATCGAGCAAACGTTGCCGAGGAAACGGAGTTGGCTTTCGTCGCTACCACGGCGGACTGTTTGTCTACGGTTACCAGGACAACGGCGGATATGAATGTCGACTGGTATCTTGACTCTGGAGCCACCGATCATATGGTTAGAAGCAAGGCGTTCTTCGAGGAGCTACACCCGTTGGCGAAAAAGGTGCGTATATCAGTAGCCAAATCTGGTCAAGCGATTACAGCGGCATATGCGGGGACGGTGAGAGTGAACATGATCGTCGGTGACCAGAAGCTCCCGGCGGTAGTTGAATAAGTTTTGTACGTCCCGGAACTGGAGTGCAACTTGTTCTCCGTGCGACGAGTTGAAGACAACGACATGGCTGTAAACATTTCCAACGGTAAAGTGGCGATTTTGAAGAATGGACGTGTGGTTGCCACTGGCCAGCGGACCGGCCAGCTGTACAAGATGAATATTGAGCTACGTGAGAGTGGAGGTGCATCTTCCGAGCCAGGTGCGATGGCTGCAAAGCAAGATTTGTACGATTTGTGGCACTGGCGGCTTGGCCACCTGGGAGAAGCAAGCATGAAGACTCTTTGGAAACACGGTATGGTAGAGACAGCAGCGAGGATTTCCGATTGGCCCGGTCGGTGCATATGCGAGGTGTGTATTCAAGCGAAGCAAACCAGACAACCGTTCGATGATGTTGCTGAGCGGCGCCCAACATGGCCGTAAGAGGTGGTGCATTCGGATGTCTGTGGACCATTCAAACCGAGTACCTGGGACAACAAGCGTTACTTCGTGACGTTCATAGATGGCTTCAGTCACTTCACGGTGGTCTACCTTCTACGAAGCAAGGATGAGGTAAGCGAGAAGTTTCAGGAATACTATGCTCGGGTCACAGCATTCTTCGGTACCAAGGTGTCCCGGTTGAGGTGCGACAATAACGGGGAGTACATCGGAGAATCATTTCGCAAGTTCTGCCGCAGCAAAGGCATCAGCATCGAAACAACCGTTCCGTATAGCCCCCAGCAGAACGGTGTTGCGGAACGGATGAACCGCACGCTGCTGAAGAAGTCCCGGTCGATGTTACAGGATGCTGGTTTGCCCAAATCCATGTGCCCAAATGTACAGCTGCATATGTTACCAATCGAAGTCCGACGTCAGCTCTAAAAGAAAAGAAAACACCATTTGAAGCATGGTATGGAAAGAAGCCCAACATTGATAAGATGCGGATCTTTGGATCAATGGCGTACACATGGATACCAAAGGAGAAGCGAGACAAGTTGGATGCGCGATCGGAGAAGAACATCATGGTCGGCTACACTACAAATGGATATCGAATTTGGGATTCGCGCAAGAGGAAGATATTCGTTTCGAGAGATGTGATATTCGACGAGAAGAGGCGTGGTGCTGAGGAACAGAGGGCGTCCAGCCGGACGCTGTGCCGAAGCTATGCGGAGTCGGAAGCTTCAGAAGACCATGCGGTACTGGAACCGCACTCCGAACCTGAGGAGCCTGTTAATGCGATCGATTATCAATCTGAAGAAGAACGAGACGAATTTGAAGATTACCTGACATCCGATGACGACAAGCCTGTTGATGACGATGAAACCGGCGCGCTCCCTTCGCAACCAGAATGTGTCAACTGCCCCGCAGAAGTGGTCACGAGGCGCAGCGAACGGGAGCGCAGACTCCCCGGTAAGTTTTTAGATTTTATTACCGGCTCACGGGCAACTACTGCTGCTGAATGTTTCTCAGGTGTTTCCGATGACCACGACTCGACGAGGGCGTTTGCGCTGAATGCTGAATCGTGCGTAGAAAACCTGCCGACAACGATTGAAGCGAGACGACTGGAACCATTGGAAGACAGCCATCGAGAATGAGCTGGAGTCACTGCGTAAAAATGAGACCTGGGAACTCGTTCCGAAGCCACACGGGAAGAACATCGTCGACTGTCGATGGGTGTTCAAAATCAAGAACGACGCTGGGAATGTCGACCGTTACAAGGCCCGCCTGGTCGCCAAAGGCTATTCCCAGAGGAAAGGATTCGATTACGACGAGACCTACGCACCAGTAGCAAGAGGAACCAGATTCGCAGTTAGATAGCTGCCTCTACTGGTGGCGAAAGGGGAACGATGTAGTATATCTTCTCCTGTATGTCCCGTATCGTGAATTGATTGGGTGTTTGACATACCTAGCACTCTCATCAAGACCCGACATTAGTGCAGCTGTGAACTTTTTCAGCAAATTTCAGTCAGCACCCACGGACCTACACTGGAGTCACCTCAAGCGCATTCTTCGCTACCTGAAAGGAACCGTGAATCATGGACTGATTTTCCGGAGACGAGAAGACTCGCAACCGCTAGAGGGCTATGCCGATGCTGATTGGGGAAACGATTCGGATGACCGCAAGTCGATCTCAGGAAACATCTTGAAAGTTTTTGGTGGAACAGTTTCATGGACGACTCGGAAGCAGAGTACAGTTGCACTTTCTTCAACCGTGGTGGAATATGTTTCGCTCAGTAATGCAGTTTGCGAAGCAATTTGGCTGCGGAATCTTGTTCTGGAGTTTGGAGTCAAGTTGCTGCAGCCCGTACCGCTTTTCGAAGACAACCAGCATTTGTATAGCCGAGGAACCACGTGACCACCGAAGGATGAAGCATGTTGATATACGCTACAATTTCATCCGCGAAAAACTGCAAACAGGACTGTTCAAGATTCGCTACATCCCAAAAAATCAGCAGTTGGCAGATCTGTTCACCAAAGGACTACCACGTGGACAGTTCGAGACGCTTAGGAATAAATTAGGACTATTCGGTTGAGCGAGGATGTTGGATAGCAACCGAACGCTATTGGGTAGCAACCTAGAATAACAAATTGTAGTAGGCTATGCATAGATGTTTAAATAAAAAAAAATCACTTCCACTGTTACCATTAATCGAAACAGACGTGCTAATAACTCAATAAAAAACACCCCCCAACATTGCAAGAAAAGCGAGATATCCGTCAATATTCTGAGAAATTCTGAGCAACTCTGTGAAGGAAAATGTACTCTCCAGCACAGTGTCTTGCCCCAAGCAGTTACCCAAAATTTTACTCAAACAGCATCAAATTAGGCAAGGAATCATAATACCATTCCATTTTCAAAAAAATGAGGCAAATAATTTATTCGAGTGTGGTCGCTCACTACTCACTTTCTCTCATCATCAATTTCTCATCTGTCACTTTGGCCGTCGATGATATCACGCAACACGCACACATCTTTTCATGTTTCATTCACAAAACTAAATTTACGTTGTGTATAGACAAGGAGAATACATTTTACTAAGGTGGCGCAGATAAACATTGCAAACCACTGGTTGTCTCTTCCACTCTTCTGGTGTTCTTATGCAACTAAAATAGTGACGTCACCATTTCAGTTCCATAAGAACACCAGAAGAATGGAAGAGACAACCAGTGGTTTGCAATGTTTATCTGCGCCACCTTAGTAAAATGTATTCTCCTTGGTGTATAGAGGCTTGCATCAAAAACATAACCTCATCGAATTCTCATACGATTTGTAAACATAGAGGCTTGCAGCGAAAATCTAACCTAAAAGAAATCCCATACGATTTGTAAACATTGCCCTCAATTTTTTTTTTGAGGGCAAGGATGGCTTTATGGACCGACGCCGAAGGAAAGAAAGAGAAGGAGACAGTGATGACGTCAGCGTGCAAGCGCTCATTGCCCAAGGAGAATACATTTTACTAAGGTGGCGCAGATAAACATTGCAAACCACTGGTTGTCTCTTCCACTCTTCTGGTGTTCTTATGCAACTAAAATAGTGACGTCACCATTTCAGTTCCATAAGAACACCAGAAGAATGGAAGAGACAACCAGTGGTTTGCAATGTTTATCTGCGCCACCTTAGTAAAATGTATTCTCCTTGCT
This sequence comes from Aedes albopictus, assembly GCF_035046485.1. Taxonomy (NCBI): domain Eukaryota; kingdom Metazoa; phylum Arthropoda; class Insecta; order Diptera; family Culicidae; genus Aedes; species Aedes albopictus. The sequence goes on from NC_085136.1 coordinate 48,085,237, forward strand.
CATTGCCCTCAAATTTTTTTTGAGGGCAAGGACGGATTTATGGACCGACGCCGAAGGAAAGAAAGAAAAGGAGACAGTGATGACGTCAGCGTGCAAGCGCTCATGTGCGCGCGAGCTTCCTTCCTTTTCGCCGCCGCGCCGCGCCCCCTTGAAACAAGGTGCACGACGGAGGTCTGTGCACAGCGAACGACGATGATGTGATGTGATGACGGAACCAAATCCCCGACTCTGATTTTTTGGTTGTGTGGGTTCAGTGAGTTCGTCCCGAAAGCAGCAGTCGCTGATGTCGCTCGTGCAGTCAGTCAGTAAATAATACTCTTCCTCTGTGGTTGGTTGATGGTGTGCCATCATCAGAGGAGCTCGCTCGGCTAGGCTTAGTGAAGAGAGGGTGCAAAAAAATCTTTATCTTTAGCAAAACGCAGAGAAACACGCAATAGAAGAATAAGCAGCAGTCAGTCTCAGTGCTCGGGTCGCAAAATCGTGTGAAATCCTCCCGGGGAGGATCGTCGAGAAGGGAAAGTGGCCGTCGCGAGTGATCCGAATTTTCGCCTGGCTGCCGAAAGCTGGAGAAAAGCCTATCTTCTGGAAAGACCTCCAGCAGCGGAGTGGAAATTTTCAGTGCTGGAACCAGAAGAAAAAAAAAAACGGGGCGTTTACTACGTGGTGATCTAGTAGGCTGACCTGACCGATTGGGGATTTGCCTGGGGTTGTCAGGTGTATTCGGAGCGGAAGAAAGTGTGCTTCCGCCCGTCGTTTCCTGCACTTTGACGAAGATCGTCGGGGCCGTTTATTCCCGTTTGGACGGAACTTCAGTTCGGATCGCAGAGGCTGAAAAAGAAAGATGGTGAGTATCCATCACTGCCATGGGAGTGATGTTGGTGACCGTCGTTGGGGAAGTGCTGCCATCGATTTGGAGGTAGTTGCCTTGGATTTTCATATGTTGATGTTGCTAGAATTTTGTTCATTAGTATGTAAATACCTATGGAATATTTTCAAAATGAGTTGAATCTCATGATTTCTGTAATAGAATCGAGAATTTCTCTTGGATTTCTTCTAGTAATTCCTGTTGGAGTTCCGACGGATTTACGTCCAGGATTGTATAGTATTGTGTCTGGAATGTGAATGATTGTGCGTTTTAATAAGATACAGTAGACGTTCGATAAGTGCAACATGTTTACGTTTCACTTAGCGAATGAAATTCGTTAACTGCAACAACTGACAGACGTCAAAGAACTATCATTTGCTGCAGAATGCAGCCAATGTGCCTACGGAAAACATCGCGCTGCAACAAAAGTGCATGCGAAAAACATCGCATCACTGTTGACATTTCGTTTTGACGGATAGACGAGTGCACCGATGAACTGAATTCATCGCGGTCCGAGAATTTTGACACTACAGCGGGGTCGTTCCCAATCAGAATTGTTCAATTCTGATTGGAAATCTTCCACTTCTGATTGGAAGCGACCCCGCTCTAGTGTCAAAATTCCCGGACCGCGATGAATTCAGTTCATCGGTGCACTCGTCTATAGCGGTGCGATAACTGCAAAATTGTTGCACTTAGCGGACTTGCAGTTAAAAAGCATTGCAGTTAAAGCGTTTACACAGAGCGATCATCTACTGTATCGTTTATAACGTGCATACAAATAATAAATGATTACGGATAAAAATTTTCAAAAGTTCCATCGGAAATTCCTCTATTATTATTATTATTATTATTATTATCTTTATTTACGAGATTTTCAGCCCTGGGCTGGTTCATCTCGGAGAAATTCCTCTAGGAGATCCACTGGAAATCTAAGAGTTCCAATGGATGTACCTCTAGAAGCCATATTGGGGTTGTTTTATAAGTTAATCGGGAATTTTTCTAGGAGCTCTATGGGGAATTATTTCATGATTTTCTCTGGTAACTCCTGTAGGAGCTCCGTCGGGAATTTCGTTAGGAGTTTTGCTGTGCGTTGATTTCAATCACATGCAACCTAGCGTGCAACAAAGCATCCCAGAATAAATTTAAATTGATCAAAGCTATCACTGTAACTTTTAGTCAAATAACCAGCCAAAAACCAGACAGTTTTTAATCCGACTGCAACAGGTTCTGAGCTTGCGAGATTTTTTTTTTTGTAGAAGCAAAAGGAATGGTACACCCAAAATAATATTCACCTTAGGTTTACGTGAAAGCATACATAGATTTTTTCCACTGTACTTTTCACGTAGAACTCACTGGGGGGTCCGGTATTGCAAGACCAACCAGATCCTAGTTCATTGTATGCAGTAGTCAGATAATAAATATGTGATTTTTCAGTTTAATACAAACAGCTGTCAGGTTACCATTACGTGAAACTCCAATACATCCTATTGGATTTTGCAGATACCTTTCAAATGAATTTTCATTATATTATTTATCCTTACCTGATTATTCAGTGAATTATAATATTTTGTTCTATATCATTAATTCACATCAAAATTGCAATATTCGTCATGCAAAATCAGTTTTCTTTAAATCCAGACATCGGCCAATTGCATTTTCAAAGTACATTGGATTTGACGTCTGAATTCAATGAAAATTGATTTTGCATTTTAAAAAAAACGCGATTTTCAATGGGATTGATACACTTTTTATAAAAGGATTCAATTTTATTAAGCGTTTTATTAGAAAAATATTTAATAATATCATTTTCATTATAAATAACTTGTTGATGAAATAAATGCATTGAAACTTCAAATGTATTTTACCACAAATTTTTGATTTTGATTGATTAATTTCATCTCATTATACTTTTCTTTTGAGAATATACGATAAATTATTTCGAATCAGATATACATTTATTTTTGGTATTTGGCCTGTCTTACATTGGCATCATTCGTTAAAGGTGATCTTAGGGCGAAACATAAATTTGCTATTTATACAAAAAACGTTCACTGGCAAACTTGCAAAATAGTCTATACTGATGACATCTACTATTTGTGTACATCCTTGTGTTTCATATGCTAAAAAGTGCTCATTAAATACAGAAACCTGCCAAACTGCAAGGACAAAATAAAAATCGTTATTGAGAGATATTATTTCTATGATCTCATAAAGCGTCATGGTGGAGTGTTCTAGCTTTGACAAAAATTGGCCAGTTTTATAACTCGTCCCCTTATAAACAACGGAACTAGATAGCATTAAATTGAATTGTGTGTTCAAGTTTAATGGTTGAATCAGTTTTCTGAAATAATTACGAAATCGAATATCATATTTCTGAAAGTTATGGTTGACGTCTGGTTTAAAAAAGCACTGATTTAGTAAGTCATGCGAAAATTGCAAATAGGACTTTATACACAGGGTAAAACAAATGTTCTTCCTTGATGATATCGCATGAGCGTATTGTTTGAATCCTTTATGCTTGGCTTCATGACGGAAACACATCATATTTTGAATTGGCCCTGAACATTGAATTACGCTAGGATAATGCAAAACAAAGTGATGTTTTGGCTTCAGATCTGTTTTGAATAAATCTGTGTACATCGTATGATGCGAAACAATCAACTTTCGTAATTTAGCAATGTCTTGAGAAGAAAATGAACGTTTTAAACACATTTCAACTAGTTCTACTAAATTAAGGGCATATTTCCAAACTGGGTCATTTTGTGGGACGAATTGACCAACTAATAAAGTAAAATAATGACAGAAATGACGCATTTCATTAGAAGTCATTTTGAACAAAACGGATTTACGCTTTTCTTTGCTGATATATGTTTCTCTGATGTCAGGCATTCGTAGCAATTCATTATCTACACAAACTTCCCCTATTTTCTTCCTACGATCGTTCAGCTCATGAATGGTGAAAAATGACTTTGAATAAATACAATAGTTCAAAACTTCTTCGAATCCGTATTTGCAAATTCCGCTGCTAAACAAATCGTGCATACCGTCTGCACTCTTATTCTCCACTACATGGAATGATGGTAAGTCATTAAAAACTGAGAAACTCGTAATACCAGTGTCACTATGCCGGTTAACCTCAACATCTTCCTCATAATCTTGTCTTCGCCTCATGCAGTCAGCATGTTCCCTGATATCGGTTTTAAGCAACTCTTTGGGTCTCCTACAAAACCGACAATAGAATGTTGCGTTAAATCCACTGGACAATAAGAGCATAGAATGTATGCCTAGATTGTCGCCTTGCAATAGGCACATAACAAATCGAATAAATATCGTGTCATTATTCACAGTTATGTGAATCCCTTCTTGCTCAATCCGTTTAAATTCATGCACTAATTCAGTCATTAACTTATTTACTCCAACTGCTTTGATGTCAACTTTCTTAATCATTCCAGCCACAAATATGTTGGATAATCTTGATGAAAACTGTTGATCAATTGTGGGAAAACTATAATATATCCCGCACACGGAATGTCGATTACTGTGGGAGCTTTGGGAATCATTCACCTCAAATTCATCCGAATAAAGCCAAACTGGTATGACAATATCATTTTGGTACTTCGCTCGTATTTCTTTCCATTTCGATCCGTTTACAAAATTCGAAATTTCTGCAGATTTTTCTAACTTAGTCATGTTTTCCATAGTCTGTTTATATACATTGTTGCATTCAAAAAAAGCTTTAATTTGGCTGGCAATTGGCATGACAACCAAGTAGCTGCTTTTAATGTCTGTGTCTAGCTCCAGATTTATTTGGTTTGAAATAATAGCATTCTCGTTCACTGTAATTATTTTTGGCAATTCTAGTCCTGTGGTTCTTATCAAATACGTAAAAAGCTTATGATCTGAATTGAATGGATCAAACATGTTTTTCATCTTATTTATGCAACTTTTCATCTTAAATTCTTCGTTTGGATTTTCAATCGTGACATCTAGTTCTTCAAATTCATGGGCGAGTTCTGCCAACATCTCTGATACATCTGTTTGGATACTGTAAACATCTTTCCTTGTAATATTATTTTTTGTGTGTAGACTTAAAGTTAAATTGAGAGCGGATCTGTCGATTTTCGAATAGTTACTACTTCCTGCATTTAGTTCTTCATTTTCTTCTGTTTTTTGCTTCTTGGTTGTTTGACTGTAATCCGATTGTGATGTTATCTCTGTGTTAGCTAAGTGAGGATTTTTGATCGGTGTGTTTTGACATGGGGTTTTACAGATATCGCGTTCATGGCCAATGATATGCTTCTTAAATGGATAAAATTTTGAAAAAACTTGAGTGCACGCCAAAACGGTACATTTGTACCGGTAGTCTACAGGGAGATCATGTTGCTGTTTAAGGTGAAGTAAGTAGTCGTTCACGGTTTGGAAATCGAGGTTGCAGTTTACCAGCATACACGCAATCATGATGACGAATCAGCAGTCAGGTTTTTGCGTAGTTTGATACAACTTGCGTATAATTCCCGCTGAGGAATTCGGTAGACGATGTCGCTTATGGAATACCACACCAGCTTCGACTGTTTGGAATATGGTAGTCCTAGAACTGCTGTGAATTTGATGAGCACGTCCAGGGCCCTCGCTGCTGACGGTAGTTCGTACTGTATGTCTCCGTAGTAAACGAAAAACCGGCCAATCATCCGGTTCAAGTCGTCACCAAATACTACCAGCTTCGGTACGACTGGTAGACTTCGTTCGGCATATGCAGAGTAAATCGTTTGAATTTTAGACGCCGCATCTTCTTCATTCCTGGCAAACACAACAGTATCCTCTTGAGCCACGGATATTGTCGGTTTGTATCTGTACCCTGCCGATATCGGTGGCAACACCGTATTGAGCGCCAGCAGAAAGGCACAAATTCTGGTATCTAAAAAAAAAGATAAAAATTTGAATATTATTCTCAATGTTGGTGTAGGTGTCTTCCAGAAAAAAAACGAAACGTTTCTGCAGTAATGCGTTAAAAAAAATTAAAATGCATTGGGCACTGTCCATAAACTACGTAGACTCAATTTTGGTACTCTCAGAACCCCCCTCCCCCCTCGTAAACTTTCGTCCATACACAATTTTCAAAATTTGTAAGGACCGTAGACTTTGGCCAGACCACCCCGTCCCCCCTCAGAGTCTACGTAGTTTATGGACAGCACCTTACTGGAAGATTTGTCAAGGGCCGCTTCAAATATGACGTCCATCATTTTTCGGGAATTTTAGACCCCCTCCCTCTGTCGCGCTTTTTTGTATACCTACTATATGAAGTATCACTCTTTCTCAGACCCCCCTCCCCCTTAAACGACGAACGTCATATTTGAATGACCATGAAATCTATTCAAAAAAAATTCTATTGGATCCTCTGATGGCATTTTTGAAAAAAAAAATCTTCCTTCCGGGATCTACGATTTAATCGTACTTGATTCAAATGGGTTCTATACGCACGGCGGCTTGGATCCCGTGTGCGATGTCCAGTTTAGCAGCGGTGCGACAATCGTCAGAAAGTGTCCTAATCCTTGTTTTCCCGGTCCATTCAGCTCCAGCACAGTATCCGAATGCAAACAAACAACCGATCAGCATATTTATCAATGCTAATAACTATACATTTTTATACTGATACTGATAAATAACTATAAGTTTTGATACTGCATTTTACAACGCTACGAGTTGATCAAATATTTATTTTTTCATGAATGAAAATTGACAGCTGGCAAGGTTCGACATAAACCAACAGGTCTGTGCCTCAAAAAAGGTGGCAGTTTGAGTGCAGTCACTATATATACAGTCTGGTGGGTAGACCTCCGAATCTAGCTCCGAACTAATTCGATCGGATATTGACAGTTTTCTCGAACTGCGGTTGCGGGGATTATTGTACCGCAAGAATAATTGGCTTCTTTAGCGGTGTTGAGATAATTACATATTCTGAATCTGCATGCGAAACTGAGCCGAAATCCAAATTTTCATGAATTTTGGTGACCAGGAACCTATTTAAAAATCAATTTGAAGTTTGTATGGGAGCGATTTGTCGTACCACCCCTCGTCACATTTTGTACTGGGTGGAGCTGTCAAACAGTTACTCAGCTGTCAAAAGGTTTTTTCAAAAAATCTCTTTGAAATTGATTTTAGATACCAAAATAAAGTTCTAAAAATCTGAAAAAAAATCATAGTGGCTCAGAAAAAGGTGCTCTTTCGTATAAAATAAAAAAATCGATACATTTTTCTTAATTTAAAAACCCAATTTAATGGTCTGAAAACAAAAGACAGTCAAAAGATTGAACTTTCTCTAGTATTCCTAGTAAGATATCTAGATTGAGTTTAAATAAGGGCGAAAGTAACATGAGCGAGTTCTCTTCATCGACTCTCTCTTCTGCAAATTAAAGTGACAAGATGCAAATTCAATCGAACTTTTTTACACTTAGACGCTGGATCGTATTGCAACCTAGCGATTTATGACCAAAAAGTGCAACCATACTTGCGACTTGTCACTTTAATTTGATGAAGAGAGAGTCGATGAAGAGAACTCGCTCATGTTACTTTCGCCCTTATTTAAACTCAATCTAGATATTGCAGCTGCTAATTTCCAGGATTTTCCGGATTTTCTGTTCGCCAGACTGTATATATAGTGACTGTAGTTTAGGGCAGTTCTTAGCGACAGTAGTGGGTGTATAAACAAAACAAAGTGCGTTTAGAGGCCGGTCAAACAAAAAGTGATTCTAACAACAACAACAAAATAATAAAAATTGAGTGTTGTTTTGTTTGCATTCATGCTAAACCTGATACACGCAATTACGTACAGTTAATTTTGTTAAATTATTGTGGGCCAATACAGCAGACGGAAGAAAAAAGTTGGTCATTCTCTCGCAATTAAGATTAAGCAGGAGGTAAATTCAAAAGTTCTTTGTTGTTACAAATATGATTACGTTATAACCGAGGCACTAACTACCTAGATGGCATGAAGCGATATTCAAGATTCGGTGCTCCTTTTCCCAAACAGTTGAACTACAGAGCATAGACGGATAGAACCAAACAGAAGAGACATTAACTGCAAAACAAGTTTGATCAGCATTGTGAAGGAGATCAGCAGTATTACTCGATGAGCCAAATGTACATCAAACAGTAAGTCTTTACTTCAGTTTGAAAAATAGTGGTTTGCCTGATTTATCGTAACTGGGCTCAATTAAATTGCTTCGAAAATCTTTTGCCTGAAATATATGTTCCAGATTTAACCGTTGTTAGGATTGCTTAGGAGCCTCTGAATGCCCCTCCGGATTGTCGATCTGACCGTATTATTGAATAATATATATCAATATGATAGCATTTACCTTCACTAGTACTGTCGAAGTGCTTCAGTAGTGCACTAGCTGATGGGTCAGTCGCCTGCTTCTCGATGAAAGGTCTGGCAGCGTTACAAACCTCTTTCAATTTATCCAACTCAGTCGGTGCTTCTGGGTAAATCGATGCAAAGTCTTTATCAATCTAGACAAAAGAATTTATACATAAGTTTTACTTGTTAATAGCTACACCTGCATTAGGGAACGTTCAAAAATTACGTCCAACAATTGGTGGGGGTGGGGGGGGGGGTCTACGAAAGTGTATTAGGTATAGGAAAATAGCGTGACAGAGGGGAGGTCTAGAAATCCTGAAAAATGATGGACGTAATATTTGAATCTTCCCTTAGATAAATACTCACCAGTTGGTATCCGAATTCCTCTTTATAGTGCGGAAACTTCTGCAATAATTTAGCAGCCGATTTTTGTTTCTGCAGCAGCGGTTGCCTGAAGCTGAAGCTCACTGGCCATTTGTCCAGCACTGTTGACCACGGTTGCACGTTCAGGATCAGCCACTGAGTTCCTTCATTTACCGCTTGAACCTTTTGCGGGGCGGAACTGGGTTTCAGCTTCTTCACGTGCTCATCTTCTCTAGCTTCTTCCTTCCGCTTCTTTTGTTTTAGGTTGCCGATCTTGTTGGCTATTTTGCCGCCAGGGTTTTTGCGGTCTCCCCCTCTCGGAATGTAATAACTTTCCTAAAAAATATTCTTTTAGTGTTCTAAGCGATTATTTTAATATCAATTGTAATACGAACCTTCTTTTCTGATTTGAATAACGTTGTTATGGCCAAGCTGTAGTTTTCGAGGTCCTCAGAACGCAGGTTTCGGTGTAACGAAATATGGTAGTTGGCCACTATTTCTGCCAACTGCTGCTGCTTCGGCTCGGAGAGTTCCCCATGCTCCGATCTGCGTAAAATATCCTTTCCTTTCTCGGACGAAAGCAGCAGTCCGTTAAGCCACTCAGGGTTAAGCGTTATCAGCCTTGATGTATCTGGCCGCGATTGCTGGTCTGGGTACGACTGCACAGATGGGGATGAATGCTTATTTACGTCTTCAGCCACTGTATTAGTTTTCTCGGACTGCGAAGTATCCAATTGGTCCAACGGCGACTGTACTCTTTCTTCCGCAAGAGGTTCAGGCTGGCTATTTTCGACGTCGGTACTTTTTTCTCGCAATTCCTCCTTTTCTTCTTGCTGTGACTCTCCTTGTTCTTCCTCGGGTTGGGATTCCTGTTCTTCCTCGCGTTGGGATTCCGGGTGCAGAATGATCTCGGTGACGATTTCAAAATGCTCGTCGGCTTTCGGCAGTGAACTGGAAGCTGCCGCTTCCGGTGGCTCTTGAAGTGAGCTTCCGCTGAGCAGCAGTTGTGCTATCTGTGTTTTCTGTAATTAGAAGCAAAACAAATCTCATTTATTTGAGAACTAAATATTGTACGCACGAGAACTTACGTTTCGCTTCCTCCACGACGTGATACGCTCGAAAAGATTCTCGTACGACCAATTTACTCCCGTTTGCTCCAAATACTCCTTTAAATCCTGCAGAGACAGCGTCAGCAGCTCGTAAAGTCCAATATCACACTCTGGAATGGTTGTTATTATTGTTTGACGTCCTTTTACGATTTATTTTAGTAACTTACGCTCAAAAATGTCCAGCAAATCGCGAGAAATATCCAGGTCTGCAAGTATGTCCGACGCCATGTTGATTTTTTGATAGTTTTTTCACACTGGAAAGTCACGTAGCGTCAATATGTTACACTACGCTAAACTGCTACGTAACAATCACCTAGCATGGATATGACAATATGTGACTCGGATGGGAATGTCACGTAGAAATTACGAATCAGTAAGAAGCTTTTATCGGAATCAGATAAACTAGGAATAAGGGACACAAATTTCAATTCACGTGATGATTCACGTACATCTAACGGGAATATTTTTTTGCGTGTATCCGATTCAATGTGTATACACATAAAAGCTGAACCACGCCAATTATTCAAGCTGTCGCTTCAAGGTGGAATAGACCATTCCCGTCTGACCTAACCCCCCTTTTTTATATTTTTCTTCGAAAGACAATTGGTTTTAATGATCATTGCCGTTTTTTAATTTTTTTTATATGCATTCCTGATTTTCATACAATTTTTTGAAAATTCGAAAAATCTCTCCAATTTGAAATTAAAATCACCGTGCGAAGTAGTGTGCACACCCCTGGCCTGTGGAGATGTTTTTCAGTGTGGAGAATAGGCTCCCAGCCCTGCCATCATTTTGGCATGTTTACATATCGAAATGTCAAATCCCCATCGCCGCTCCACCTCAGCTCACCTTCTCCTCATCAGCGGTCATCTTGCTGCGGATCAGATCCCTCAGATCGGACTTCTCCCGGTAGTTCGCCGCATATCGTCCACCGTGACGCGTGACCCACTCCTGCAGGCGCTTGTACATCACCACCCGCCAGGGGACCTTCGTTCGAGGTGGCCTCCGTGTCGTCCATATATGCTTTTTCAGGGCCTCCATGGGATGTTCCAGCCGGAGGTTACTCTGCTGGCTTCGGATGGGATTCCACGACGCAGTGCTTCTTGACTTGCAGCCTCGCCACACCGTAGATTCCCACCAGTCGGCACACCATTTGCAGAATTTGCTGATTCCACAGCAAATTGGACAGACAAGTCACAGTTTGCTCGTTCGTCCCTGTGGCCACCACAACGTCAATGTTCCGGAACAAATTTACGTGGGAGTCCATCAGCTGATAAACATTCTCCTCTAGGTAGTCTTGCTTGCTGTGGCCAAATCATCCGGATTCAAGTCGGAAAAGCAGAAGGCCATTCGTGCTCCACAATCCTCGCCGGTAGTGCCGGCGATCGGAGCCGCCTTTAGTCCTGCACAGTATCCTCCTAGCACTGTTTGCAGCAAGATGAATTCCGATCACTACATTATATGGACGTCATTCTCATCCTAGCCACATCCTCCTGAGTTCCTTGCCACATTCCAGTCAGCATCAATTTCTTACGTCACCGCAGCAGCATCCGCCACAACCTCAACAGCCATCGGCCCTCGGAAGTTTCGATGAAGATCCCAGGCTCATGCCAACAACATGGAACCGGCTCACAGTTCCTCTACAACGCCCCCCCCCCACCTCGATGGACTTACGGATCAATTCTCCGACAGTATCTGTAGTTTCTTCGGTGTCCTCCCAAAGACTATCTTCCTACCGGGAACAGCCTTCACTAGCCCACAAGAATTCAAATCCGAATTATCAGAGGGACCGAAAATGCCTAGATGATGATAGAAACAGCATTACATCTACAATTCATTTCATTTATTTAGTTAACATCAAATTCATGATAATACTGAATCAACAATTTGCCGCCATAATACTCGATTTGCAGCTGCAGCTCTCCAACGTCGGTCACGCCCAACACTCGCCAGATCACGCTCCACCTGGTCCGCCCATCGTGCTCTCTGCGCTCCACGCCTTCTTGTACCAACCGGATGGTTAGCAAACACCAACTTTGCAGGGTTGTTGTCCGGCATTCTTGCAACATGCCCTGCCCACCGTATCCGTCCAGCTTTAGCCACTTTCAGGATGTTGGGTTCACCGTAGAGTGCAGCGAGGTCGTGGTTCATCCTTCTCCGCCACACACCATTCTCCTGCACGCCGCCGAAGATCGTCCTTAGCACCCGTCGCTCGAAAACTCCGAGTGCTTGCATGTCCTCCTCGAGCATCGTCCACGTCTCGTGCCCGTAGAGAACCACCGGTCTTATTAACGTCTTGTACATGGTACATTTGGTGCGGGGGTGAATCTTTTTTGACCGCAGTTTCTTCTGGAGCCCATAATAGGCACGACTTCCACTGATGATGCGCCTTCGTATTTCACGGCTCACGTTATTGTCAGCCGTTAGCAAGGAACCGAGGTAGACGAATTCTTCTACCACCTCGAAAGTATCCCCGTCTATCGTAACATTGCTGTCAAGGCTTGTCCTGTCTCGCTCAGTCCCACCTACCAGCATGTACTTTGTCTTAGCCGCATTCACCACCAGTCCGACCTTTGCTGCTTCACGTTTCAGGCGGGTGTACTGTTCTGCCACCGTTCCAAATGTCCTAGCAATAATATCCATGTCATCAGCAAAACATACAAATTGGCTGGATTTCGTGAAGATCGTACCCCGGCTGTTGAGCCCGGCTCGTCGCATAACACCTTCCAGGGCGATGTTGAATAGTAGGCAGGAAAGTCCATCACCTTGTCGTAGTCCCCGTCGAGATTCAAATGAACTGGATAGTTCACCCGAAATCCTTACGCTGTTCTGCACACCGTCCATCGTTGTTCTTATCAGTTTAGTCAGCTTCCCGGGAAAGCTGTTCTCGTCCATAATTTTCCATAGCTCTGTGCGGTCGATACTGTCGTATGCCGCTTTGAAGTCGATGAACAGGTGATGCGTTGGGACCTGGTATTCACGGCATTTCTGGAGGATTTGCCGTACGGTGAAGATCTGGTCCGTTGTCGACCGGCCGTCGATGAAACCGGCTTGGTAACTTCCCACGAACTCATTTACTTTAGGTGAAAGACGACGGAAGATGATCTGGGATAGCACTTTGTAGGCGGCATTCAAAATGGTGATCGCTCGAAAGTTCTCACACATTAACTTGTCACCTTTCTTGTGGATGGGACAGATTATCCCTTCCTTCCACTCCTCCGGTAGCTGTTCGGTTTCCCAGATCTTGACTACATCTACAAATTGTCGGCGAATATAAGTTTGATATTCTGAGTTTGAGTTTTCCCTTGATCAACTAGGACAAGTACCGTCGTGCGAGGTGTAATTGGGCCAAAGCGAGGTGACATTAGGCCACTATTCCGCACGTTTAGAATACGACGGGAAAGTATATTGCGTACTTAACTACTAAAATACATAATTCCAAGATACTTTGTATCCACCGTAGGATTCCCTGACTTTTATTGAATCCGTGGAATCAATGGTACAAAAAAAAAACATCATCCAATGTTGCCGGGAAAGCTTGAGCAGCGAGTTCCACCAACATCAGCATGAACCCAATGACGACGGAAACTAAATAGACCACCTTCCACCTGCGGATGCGCCCCGAGAACTGTACGGTGACCGAACTGACTTGTCAATTGCTGGTCGAATCGTTGTTTTGTATATGTACACGACCGAAAGGAGGATTTTTGTGATAGCGTAGAATAACGGACAAGTCTAAATGTGATTAGTTTCAACATAACATTCAAGCCAGGATTCAAGCACTTTTCCTCAAAGCACAATGCACAATTCGTTTGCTTTTATTTTTCATATTTGTTTTCTTTTGTTTTTGATTATCCATTTTTTGCTTCTTCAGAAGCCGTCGCACTGCTCCATCCCTCTCCATTCTTTCTTCTTCTGCTCCATCTTCCGCATACCATATTGCCTTTCCCTTGGGATATCCTTAAGTTAAGGTTAAGGACCTTAACCATGATTGTCTTCATCACCTTAACACATCCTGTGTGTATTCTCTTTTTCTTCGCCAATAATTCTGACGTTGATCCTTCTCGTCGTAGCCCGTCCCTCGGTCGAATCAAGTGATGAACAAGCCGACTTTCCACAACTGATGTACACCGTACCGACAACGACTAACTTCAAGACCTGAAAGTACCGAAGAAAACCATTGGATTTTGTGCGCCCTATCGGGTAGCCAATAATATTCATTACCCGTATTTTACCTTCTGCTTCCGGGCGTAATCGTCCGCGTCCGATAGGAACCCATTCGAGCAAGGGGTTGTTTTTCCGCTTATACGTGGGCGGAAAAGCTGGACGGTTTTCTACGGTTAGCTGCTGGCCAGTCCAAAAATGCATCACCGAAATTCTCCGTGTTTTCCAACGCAGCACCGCCAAAGGAATTGCCGCCTTTCAGCAGCAGCAGCCAAAAGTGGATGACTACGATGGACATTCGCATAAGTTATCGCGTTTTCACTGTTTTTTTTTTCACCTCAGCGGGGCCGCGGATTGTAGGCGATTTGCAACTGCAAAGAACGTTTTCTAAAATCGATCACTTGTGCACTTTGAGCATTGTACAAAAACGACGGCAGAATCGCAAAAAATAGCTACACTTTTTTGGAAGATTACCGGGGTAACTTGCTGTTAATATTTTCAGATGAGTTTGTTGTCATTCTGGATGTGGGCAGACGGCGCGGGAGTAGATCAAAACAAAGAATATCGAACGTCATTATTGACAGTCAGCTGATCGAAGATTCTCCGCATCTCTCCAAAAAACCATAGGGGATAAAGGGGTTCATCGAGTTTTGTGAAAAAATATTTTATATGGGATCATAGGGTTAAAGTGCTACTTCGCAGGTTTTTCATTGTTTTTCAATAGTTAGGGGCTTCAAAACATATGGGTTCTTTGGGAAAGTTTACTCAATAAATTATCAGAAAGCCGTAGAGCACATAAAATTTTTTGACGGGAATGGTCTATTTGGCCCTGCAGATCCATCACCAGAAGGTCAGTCTCACGTCGAAAGTCTCGTTGTTGAAGCGAATCTGCGACAAGCGTTTTTCGGAAGGGGTGGATATGGCGGAGCATATCTTCGGTATGGAGGAGCTATTCGCAGTATCCTCACAGAGAACAGACATTTAAGCACCGACGAACCGACGTGACAGCTAGAACAAATAAATTCAAATTTGTTGTCCCCGACGCCATGATGAAAAATAGCCGAACACTATCGCCTCCTCTTATTAACGACCCGCGTTGTTTTGATAGCTTGACTCCAAACCCCCGTGTATTCATATCATTCATATAGGAAAAGGTTCGCGTCTTTGCTGATTTGACAGAAGCGTTCGCTCGCTTCGCTGTAATGTATATTGTACTTTGCTTTGTGTTGATGCACTTTAGAGTGTAATAAAATAATCATTAACTGTCATTAGCCGCTTGCGCACAGGACGCGCAAGCGTATGCGCAGTTGCGCAATCATTATCATAAATAATAATAAACAGAGCCTGGACGCTCTCTTATGTTTCCAACACTCGAACAAGACACACGTATTTTTATTAGTTACTCCCGGAAGAATTCCCCCAGTGAATAGGTTTTATTACAGTGATACTATCATAAAGATTACTGAAGTCCGGTCGCAGTGATTATCCCTTTTGTCTGCTGGAAGTAGTCCGGATCACCGGATAGAAAACGCTGGTCGACCGTTAAATTCAGGGGGGACAGTTTTGAAACACTACTGTCACGTCGGTTCGTCGGTGATTTAAGCTCCAACAAAGAATCGTTGAAAACGAGTGTAAATGATTTAAGTGTATTTCAACGTCAGCAACGGAGACTACCCGACATATAAACTCGATTAGACCCTACGTGGAAATACACCAGCCCACACAAGCTACACGAGCGTTCAACTGCCAAAAACAACACAGGAACGCAGGAAACAAAATGACAACACGAAAATGTAAGTGATGGGATGCTAGCGCCACGCAAGGGGAGCATAACGACATACTCTGATATGACCGTTACAAAATGTTACACATGGCAGAAAGCAAAGATAGACGTCTGTTCTCTGTAGTAGCCTGGCAAATGCCGAACACCAGCAGGAGGAAAATCTCATGGCCGCGATGATCCTCAGATATCTGACAAGCTCGTACGCCACCCTGACTACCGTCCTCGGAATTCGTTCAAACGACGAACTAAGCCTGGAGCTTGTCAAAGTGGAAACTACTGAACGAAGCAGCGAATAAACTGCCAAGGACGACAAACTCATCTTAATAAAGATAGTTTTCGATCAATCATAGTAGACATGTTTGTTTGAATAAATCAATCACCAGAGGCAGTCGTCTTTCTTTTACTCTCCCAATCACTACAGGTTATGAGCCTTGTTATTAGCCCATCGCACCTGTTGCCATTGGAAACGGAAGTTGTTTGGAAGACAGTCACCGAAGAAAATGCAAGCGAAAACGAAGCCATATCTTTTCGACAGCAAGAACCCCCCGAATTGGAGCTTTCGGCTGGAGACGCTACTGGAGGAGCGACAGCTAATCGATTGCATTCGGAGGGATGTGGACGAAATCCCGGAGTTCCAGGAAGACGGATCGGATACCTACGATGCAGGAGAAAGCTCGGAAGGAAAGGAAACTGGTGGAGCGGTTCCGAGGTCCATCAGACCGTTGAAACTGGTTCACAAAGGCGTGTGCGACTTCCTAACGCCGACGGCCGGCCTGGAGCGGAAAAGGGTATATGCCGCAGCAAAACGATGTGAATTAGCGGTTGAATCGGAACAATCCTGGACAAGGCGAAGGCGATGGTAGAAGATTCAGGTCTAACGAAGAAGCTCTGGAGCGAGGCAGTACTAGCGGCGGTGTTCATCATCAATCAAAGTCCGATGGTGGCGTTGATCAAACAAGAAAACGTCGTACGAAATGTGGCACGGACACATACCAGACGTGTCCGAACTCCGCATCTGGGGAAGCAAGGCCTTCAGCTTCATTGTTCATTCGGAAGGAGAAACGATCCTATCTGGATGCGCGTAGCCAGGCAGGCGTGCTATTTCGTAGGCTACGGTGTGAATGGATATCGTTTGTGGGACAGTCGCAAACAGAAGGTGTACCTTGCTCGGGATGTTGTCGTCAGTGAGTCAAAGTATGTAGTCCGAGCCACATGAAGTCCCGAAAGAGCCGGCAGCTGAAACTGAGCCGGGGAACGACGTTGATCAGCCGATCGACCCTCAGGGCGATGGAAATGATAGCTTTGTGTCACTGGGAGAAGAAGAAGAGGAAGAGATTATTACGAAAAGAAGCAACCATGTCCGGCTGCCCAGCGTAGTTGGACAATTATTCTTGCCTGGCGTACACGTTGAACACCAAAAACTATTTTGCGAACCTACCGGGTACCATTGAAGAAATGAAGACGAGGAAGTGCTGGTCGCGGTGGCGTGGAGCCATCGAGGATGAGCTGAAATTGCTGGCGACGAACAACATCTGGGACCTGGTAGATCTACTGGAAGAACGAAAACCGGTGGATTGCAAATGGGTGTTCAAGCTGAAATTGAAACCGGATGGCACCGCCGACAAATACAAAGCAAGATTAGTTGTCGGAGAATTCACGCAGCGATACGGGCACGATTTCATGGAGACCTACGCTCCGGTGGTCAAGATGTCCATGGTCCAGATGATGCTGGCATTGACAAACCAGGAAAAATTGCTGATCCACCAAATGGATGTACGGACTGTGTTCCTCAACGGCAATCTTTCGGAGGAAATCTTTATGCGCCAACCTCGAGGATTTGAGGATGGGAATCGGGACTGCCGACTGAAAAAAATCCATCTACGGTTTGAAGCAAGCATCGAAGGCATGGAATGATCGATTTCACGAGCTTGTAACCCGGATTGGTTTTCGACTGCCAGAGCGACAGTTGTCTCCACGTTCGGAAGCGTGGTAGCGAAAAAGTATTTCTGCTGCTGCACGTGGATGACATTCTCAGCATGTCTCGTTCCCTCGGAATAATTGGCGCTATCAAGAAGATGATGAAGACGGAGTTCACGATGCAAGACATGGGCGAAGCAAAAATGTTTCTTGATTTGAAGATTGTCGCGACGTACTACTAGGACAAATGACGTTAAGCCGATCCATTCTGAAGCGTTTCGGAATGGAGCAGTCCAAATCCGCGCCAACCCCGATGGAAACGAGTCTGGAACTACTGAAGAGCGAGACGAGCGAGAAGCTGGATAAGTCATACCGAGAGCTGATGTCAACGACAGACGGTCGGTTTCTGGAGTCCTGTTCAAGCTGCATGGAGCCACAGTTCGTTGGAGCACGAAGAAGCAGAGTACCGTATCCCTATCGTCGACTGAAGCGGAGTGTTCCGCTCTCGCAGATGCAGCATGGAATTGCACGAAAGCGAAGTCGAGCACGTGACGTTGGCCGACGGAAATAAAGCAAGTATAGAAGAAGGTCCTGGCGTAACTCAGTGCTGCGATGACACGGGTATAGGCTAGAGTGTCCATTTCCCGGCCAAATTTCTTGTCCCGGGATTCGGGACAAAATACTCAGCTAATCCCGGGAAATCCCGGGATCCCGGGATTTTTTTCTAATTTCAATAAAAACCTAGAAATTTATTTTGTTTTGCTCTTGTGCAGTTCAAATATTATTATTTATTTAACACATTTATATTTTGTTTTCATTATAAGCCATTTTATCCAATTATTGTACAATGTAATGAACCA